>NW_026000240.1:17350368-17385961 GCF_001458135.2 Marmota marmota marmota | reverse complement strand
TGTTTTTTTTTTTTTTTTTTTCTATCTTCTTTTCCTACTGTAGGATAAGTAGTGGCAGCATTGTAAGATGGGTGGGAACACAGATGCTAGGTCTCCTGGGTCTTGCTCTGCAACTTGACTCTCTTTAATCAGCTGTGTGAGCTCAGAGGAATTACTGAACCTCTCTATGCTTCATTTCTTTGTATATGAGAAGAAAATCACCATAGCACCTGCACTACAAATGTGACAAGAGTGTTACCTTGTTACCTCAGTAAAGAACTTAGCACAAGCATACTGTACTGTCACTGGAGCCCACTGTAGGCAGGGTTTGCTTGCTGTACAGTCTTGTCAAAGACAAAGGTCAATATTTCCTTTAAAATTTTTTCTCTGAGTTATGTTCCACAGCCTGCAGTATTAATAGCCCTTAAGTGAATACTGCACGAAGGAAGCAAATAGATTGCTATGGTTAAAGATATGGTCATATGCCCTGTCCTAGTGGAATGGTAGGTTTGATCCATTCTCCTTTTCTTTTCAGTTTCTCCATGACTTCCACCTACAAAGAGCTCAGCAACCTGTCGGAATCTGGAACTAAGTGGAGGCACAAGTTTTGGGTTGATAGTTCCTTCCAGAGAATGGTGGGCGTTGATAAAAGGGATTCACCTCAGCAATGCATGTCCCCATTCAATGTGAATTGCAATATAAAAACCTACAGTGGTTTTGAGATGTTGGAACAGATTCTTTGTGGTATTTATTTAATTAAAAAGAGCCTTGCTTCTGGGGCTGGGGATGTGGCTCAAGCCGTAGCGCGCTCGCTTGTCATGCGTGCGGCCCGGGTTTGATCCTCAGCACCACATACAAACAAAGATGTTGTGTCCGCCGAGAACTAAATAAATAAATATTTAAAAAAAAAAAAAAAAAAAAAAAAAAGAGCCTTGCTTTAAAAAAATAAATAAACTAGGTTGGGAAATGAAATCATCAGTTTCTTAAAGTGAAGGAGCTACAGTTTTGCAGAGAGAGAATGTCAGCTGCTTTTCACCTCTAGAAATGATCTCAAATTATGTCAAGGCACTGGCTCTACATATATGTTTAAATTTCAAAATAAATATAATATCAGAAGCAGGCATTCTTGGTTGGATGCTTAGATTGGCTGTCAGTCACATCACCTTAATACATCAGAGAACCCTGACGTATTTGCCTGGTATGGTTACTGTTCACTGCCTTAACAAAATCAGGTAAGCACCTGTGGAGACTTTAAAAAGAAATTTGCTTGCTTTATCTACAAATTGTCATCAGTTTTGGTTTGAAAGCACTCTGACCTTACACAATGTAGATGCTAAGTTTGAAGTTAACAGGATGTTAAAAACTAGGAGAGTGGAGAACTAAATGCCAGTCACTAAATTTTTTGAAAAAAGGTGCCATTTTTATGGCACAAGATAGGGCTGTCGGCAACTGGCAAGCAGGGTCAATAAATGAGCATGTTCCTAGAGACTGTTTTCCAACTTAAAATACATGACCAGAAAAACTCCTAATTTCATGAAATAATGAAAATTAACATCAACAGATAAGGAAAAATCACATTAATTATTTGACTACTAAACTTATTTGAGGTATAAACAAAATCCCCTTCATGAAGACCAGATTGACTTTCGGCCTTGCAAACATTAGCCCCTATTTACTTGTTAGCTTTTAGAACATAAACATTGCCACATCATACTGTAAAGAGGTGCTTCCCACTCAGGAAACCCATGGTAATATCATGTAGCATTTTGGCATTCTAATGAAGAATTAGTACCTGGGGGAGGTAAAACAGAATGTTAGTGAGGATTAATAGAATTTTTGTAAGCCTTCTTTTTCCTTCTTCTCTATGTCCCATGTTTTACGTGTTAACCTTCAAGTTATGTTAGCATGTTTTTGTGTGCATGTATGTGTTTTGAATTATTAAAGTGGTGTATTTTTCAGTAGCTAGCAGAGTTTTCAATATCTCATAGATTACTTATGATGGTTTCATATTTTTCCATATTTTCATATTTTCCAAAAAGGCACATCACCATAACTCTAACATTGCTATGGTTTAAATTCTAGATAACATATAATATCATTTTTCTTTGAGAATTTTCCTGTTATGTTTTCTATGGGCACATTGATTTTATAGTTTGCTGAATTATGTCAGGGGTCTCCTAAGCCGCTGTCAGACATGTTGGGGAGATAATCAGAAAGAGATTAAGAAACTCTTATAGAGAAGTTTTCTGTCACTGACAAATGATGTGATGTTTTGCAGTTCTCTCGTTGTCTGGGATTCCATGTGTGAATCTAAACAATCATGGACTTGAACTAGATGGTTTTGCAAGTGCTCACTCTGGAGTCACCAGAGTTTCTCTCCTGATGGACAGGAAGTCTCTTGTGGTTTGTCTGGAACTCGCTAATTGAAACTGGAGGAAGGAAGAGCTTGAAAGTGAACCACTTAATGTGAGATAAAGCTTTCTGCATAAGGGCATCTGCTAAGAAATAAGGACAGGGAACCACAGTTTCTGATGCAGTTTTCCACAATAATATGTCTGTTTTTTAAATTGCAAGCTGTGGGCTGAAGTACTTCACTAAGACCTCAAGCAAATAGTCATAAAATAGATTGAATCAACAAGCTTCTGGAAACATTTTCAAGGTTTAGGTAAGATGAAATCATTGTCATGTCCTATACCTTCATTGAAATTAAAAAAAAAAACAACCTTTATTTATTGCCTATTAATTAGGGTTACATTCTGAAAGTACTTTCTTAGGTTGCAAATGGCTTAGAAAACCGGTGATATTCCAAAATAATACATCATTTCTGCCTAAACGTCATCAATTTCCTTCGGTTAATAGTTCTATGGGTTATGCCACTACTTCCTCTCACACTAACAGTGAAGTCATTTTCCTGGTTTGATTTAACCCAGCCACCCCAATGTCATTGTCTGACTCTTAAGTCTTTCAGTCAGGCGTGGAACTGGAGTTCTTGGTTAAGTCAAAACTATTATACACATAGCTGCCATAAATAACCATGCATTGAGGAGAGGGTGGGTCATAAACATAAAGAATATAATACAAAAGACAGTTTCAAACATATGTTGCTTCACTTCTGTTCAAATAGTCTGGATAGCCTGTTAAGATGCTCCAACTTCCTGTAATAGAGACTGAAATGAACATTTTTCTCAAAAATGTGTCCCTCTTGGTTATTTAATGTAGCAGAACAATAGCAAAATAAAATACCAGCAGAATATCTGATAATTTTTTATTGAGGAAACAGGGAAGTTAGGATGAAATGTAGTACTCTTCAAGTTAACAGGAAAATCCACTTACAGCTTTCAGGCCCACCTAAAGACCCTCCACCATTTATCAAAAAATCTCTTCAATTTTCAAAAGCCCTCTAAAGACCTCCTGGGACTATAAACAAAGGCCATATTGTCTCCTTGGCTGAAGCTTGTTAAGTGGCTCATGAATAATACTAAATGCATCCTCTCCATAAATCTCCTTGATGTAGGACTACTGTTATCAGCCACAAACTTCACTGACATCCATCGTAAACTAGGAGATGGGCAATGTGCAGCCTGCATCCAAATCACCATTTCCAGCATCCCATCCACGTGAGTCCCTTGAACACTTGAAGTCAGAAAAAGAGAAAAGCTGGTACTTTTTTTTTTCTTTAGCGCAAGTAAAAAACACTTTTAAGATTCTTTGGGTTGACCTTTCAGAGCAATAATTTAAGTTTATGAATCATTGAAATTTATTTTTGCAATCCCATTTCAATCAGAGTAACTGGAAAGATCAGGGTATTGTTAAAAACTATTCTGGCCTTTTTACGGCTTAATTTTCCTTCTTTGTGTGTGTGTGTGTGTGTGTGTTTTTTTAATTTTCTTTTTAAGAGGAAACAATAAATAAGGTCTTTAAATACCTATGTAAAGAGGCAACAGCTTGGAGGTGTTTCTTCTAATGAATTAACTTATTTCTGATGATTTATTTTTGCTAAAGAAGAAGAAATGGATGGCAAATGGGACCTTGTGCATCCAAGTGGTGTCTTTGTAGAGAGGAAGAGGGCGTCTAAGGAGACATAACCACTTCTGAGGACTTTGTGATCAGAGAATTTAGTGGTAAGTTTGGTATCACTTGAAGGAAGCATTACCCATCTTTTTTTTTTTTTTGTCAAAAAGAAGAAAAAAGTACAAAGTATAAAAAAATAAAGCATATTTATCATGGGAAGTTGTAACAATAACAGAGAAAGGATTTGTTTAATATCTCACAAAGGACTCTTAACTTTAAGATAAACATAAGCAACCCAGGAGGCATTGGATAGGTTGAAGAAGTGAAAACCAGGTAAAATGTTTTCCATCTATTGTCCTATGATTCAGGTCTACCTAGGAAGTATTTTCAGATGTACAGTAATAAATTAGGTATATCCTTGTTCTATCAGGAACTCTGGATAAAGTTAAATTTGATTTTCAGTTTGTTAATGTTTACATAGAGAATGCAATTAATACATTTTTTAGAGTAAATGTAAATCAAGCTCTGGCAATTTCTTTAGACAGCCTCTGGTTGTATATGCATATAAACTTTATGTAGTTCTTCCAGAAGCCAGACAATATAGCTTCTCTGTTGATGTCTTAT
Organism: Marmota marmota marmota; assembly: GCF_001458135.2. NCBI lineage: Eukaryota > Metazoa > Chordata > Mammalia > Rodentia > Sciuridae > Marmota > Marmota marmota. The sequence goes on along the minus strand of NW_026000240.1, from coordinate 17,381,347 downwards.
AGGCTAACTATGATTTTCGGAATAAGAGATGATATCAAAATTTAGCCTGTTCTTATTACAGTAACAGAATGACAGTTAAAGAATTTGGGATATTGATCAAGGCTATTAGATTAACACTAAGTTATTTTGCTGTTAGTATTTCTGAATTTGGGGTTGAGGTAGCATTATCTGTAAGCACATTAGAAATATGGTAGCTTTATTATTATTCTTTATTCATTAAGAGAATTTGTGAATGCTTAAAACTAATGTAGGGATTATTTGAATACATGTTTGTATAAAGGAAAATTCTCAACTCAATAGAAAATAATTCTCTTAATATTTATAAGAAAAATATTTTCTTTTATACTGACCATGGATAATTTAGTACTTAATTCGATTTACAAATCTTTTGTGCTTATAATAAAGCCTATATAAGAAAAACATGTTTTAGAAGATTCAACACTCTTCAAACATTTTATAGAATCATAGATTAAAGAAGTATAATTGTACTGTCCAGTCCCTACCCTCCCCCTTGTCCAGAAATTCTGTTCAGGGGAAGTTTTCCAAGCCTATGCTCATGGGCATTGGAGGTCATATTTTGCATCATTGGCCAAGTATGTCAAACTTGACGTGCAATGTCAGCTGCATTCCAGAAGAAAAGCATATTCTGTTGATACAGCTGTAGCAGAATATGCTTCCTTTGTACAGAAGCAATTGTTCCTTTACTGAACATAACCAAACTGTGAGAGTTTGCCTAATCTTCCCCTACAAGCTTGAGGCATATCTGTCACGTATCTAAATATTAGCAAAATTAAAAATGACTTATTTGCTTCCTGTATTTTATAAAGCATTTTGTGTGAATTCAAGGAAGTACATGCATGAAGACGTGTAACTAGGTCTATTTGCATTGTAACCTTTAGTTACTTATTTACCAGAAAGTTGTGATGATGTCATGAAGAATTCTGTAACAGGACAGTGTTTCTCTTCCACCCATAATAGTGAATAATTGACAGTTACAAAGTTTTCCTGTTCTAGAGCAGGAGACAGCAATTTTGTTTTTTCTTTAACGGTCCAGGCAGTAAATATTGTAGCTGTAAAGGCTATAAAATATCTGTTGCAGCCACAACTGTTGTTGATGCACAAAGACAGTTATACATAATACATAAACCAATGAACAGGATTCCATTTCAATAAAACTTTATTTATTGACACTGAAACTTATATTTCATGTAATTGTCACATATCCCAGAATATTCTTCTTTCAATATTTTTCCAACATAGGAAAATACGAAAACTATTCTTAGCTTGTGCTTGGCTGGATTTGGCCAGTGGGTTATAATTTGTGAACATCTGTCCTAGAGAAATATTTGAATATTTACTCAATAATTTGGTTCACTGTGTGTTAATTTTGGTGTAATATTTTATTCCACTTAAAGAATAGATGTCTTGAATTGTGTACATACATATACACTTTTTTTTTTTTGAGGAGGTACTGGGGATTGAACTCAGGGGCACTCAACCACTGAGTCACATCCCAAGCAATTTTTTGTATTTTATTTAGAGACAGGGTCTCACTGAATTGCTTAGCACAGTGCTTTTGCTGAGGCTGGCTTGGAGCTCACCATCCTCCTGCACTATGTTATAGTTTCATATATATCCTTCCAACTCATTTTGAAAAGACAGTACATTTACCTTGACTTGCCTTTACTCTTAATTAGACCAAGTAATTATTTAGCTATTGACTGATGTTTCTGCTTTCACTACAGTAAGTAAACTGCACGTTATCACAGAGCCAACCAGATGAGCACTCAAATCTGCATAGCACAGATGGCAATATCAGTGATGGCTGCCACAGTGAACTGAGTCCCCCTTATATTCCCTTCAGGTCACCAAATGAGCCCCATTCTACCACTGTGACATAAGCTGAGAAAGAAAGGAAGACCCTTTCACACATGACTTTTATCAACTTTCCTTCCATTCATGCACGTGGGACCTTGGAAAATATTTAGTTCATTTAGCAAATAAATATATATTACCTTAGTTTCATTCAAGTTTCACAAAATTTTATAACAGCTGCAGAGGGGTTAAATAATAAAACATGAATTATTATATATTGAATAGATTGATACATGTGCAATGAACTTAAAGTCTCTTTATTTATTTATTTTTCTTTATGCAATTTTATTTTATTGAACAAAGTTGAGTTTGGAGGTTAAACATAGCCATCCCTTGCCAGTTCTGTGCTCTTAGGAAAGTCACTTAGCTCTGGGAAGCCTCAGTTTTTTTTCAATGGAAAAATGGGTATAATTTTACCTCCTAATAGAATTTTGTAAATATTTAATTAGATAACAAAGTTCAGAAATTTAGTGTAATGATAACATGAAATAATAATCATGCAACAAATGCCAGCCATTATTTTAAATATAGTTATCTTCTAGCATTGCATCTGAAAAATAATGCATGTGTATAATAAAATATTATATTTGGTCTTAATATTTGCCCATTTTTCTCTACACTAGCAATCTTAGGTTACAGAGAAAACCATTCACAATAACTCTTTTGTTAATTATTTCTCTAAATGATATAATATTAATCTTCATTAATTGATTATACAGTATCTATTGCATTCATATTAAATTGAGTAAGGGCTTAGTTCATCTAAGCCACCTTTACCTCTTCTCCTTCTCATTGTGATTTAGATATATAGGTATTTTTGCTTCTATTTGTTACTTTTGTAACTTTAGGAAATTGTGTTGCTTCTTTATTTCTTAGTCAATGTACTAAGAATTATATCCATGCTATATACAAGATAAGGGACTCTTAACCCTGTTCTGTAACTATTACTTCATCTTTTGATTTGTTTTGGTTTATGTGTCTATTAATTTGTTTTTTTAAAAATTTTTAAATTGATTTAAAAATAAATGACAGAGGAATGCATTACAATTCTTATTACACATATACAGCACAATTTTTTATATCTCTGGTTGTATATAAAGTATATTGACACCAATTCGTGTCTTCATACATGTACTTTGGATAATGAAGTCCATTACATTCCCCCATCCTTGCTAACCCCCTGCTCCTTCCTTTCTCCTCCCACTCCTCTGCCATATCTAGAGTTTGTCTATTCCTTCCATGCTCCCCCTCCCTACCCCACTATGAATCAGCCTCCTTATATCAGAGAAAACATTTGGCATTTTTTGTTGTTGTTGTTGTTGTTTTGGGGGAGATTGGCTAATTTCACTTATTTGGAACCTAACAAATACAAATTATCTGATTCTTATTCCTATCCTTACCTTATAATTTTAGGAACATGAACTTTATTTGTGGTTTAGAAAAGACAATGGACTTTGTGACCCTATTTCTCCAGAATAAAGAATGTAAAACTAAATTATATAAACACAGAGACACATAGAATGCAAACACACACGGCTGTTTGTGCATCTCTGTGGTGAAGCTCTTACCTAGCATGCAGGTGGTCCTTGGTTCTATCTTCTCCACTGGGCGGGGTTGGGGGCAGTGTGGGGGGTGGGCTGGGGGAGGGGGCAGTGGGGATAGTCAAATCTGTCATGTTTTAAAAGGAACATTCACAATTAAAGTTATTTTTACAAAGAGTTTGAGTTTCTATCCATGCTGCAACGAAACTTACAATGACTAATTATGCTGGACTCCATATTTAATTTTGATTTTAATATTTACTTGTGAGGACTTTATACTGTAGCTTCTCGTTATTGAGTTTTTGATTTTTATTCATCTCATCATTGTCTACAGTGGCATCTCTGAGAAGTTTTCTTAGGAAGAACACAAAATTATTTATATCTTGAAATGTAATCTAGCATACTTGAGAATGTCTTTCAGTTTTAATTAAGAAAATGAAGTTATTTTTAAATAAGAAAAGTGTAAAAATTTGCAATTATATGCATACACCTATGAAACTCGTGAGCCCTTTTACCTACAAAAATGGTAGTTATTGCTTTATTATCTTGTGGCATTTGATATTATAAGTCAACTTTTTTGAAAATAACAGAAACACAGAAAAAATTATAAGCACATAATTGATAACTTTTCACAAACTTCCTGGCTTTTAATCTAGAAAAAAATGAAACTATAAAGTACAGACTCTTGTGTCTGGTTTCTTTTATGCAATGTGATGTGTTTGAGCTTGTTCCTGGCTTTCATTTATTCCCATTACTGTAAGATATGTTATTGTAGGAATGGGACATATAGTAATTTGTTTAGCCACCCATTGTTAATGAACACTAGGTGTTTAATAGTTACATATAAAGCTGCTCTAAATGACTCAGCTGCACATGTGTGAATATTTCTGCTGTGTACACATCAAGGGGCAGGGTTTCTGTGTCATAGGATGTACATGTTCAACTTTAATAAATACAACCAAGGCATTTTATATTGATATTATAAGTTTAACATCAATTTATATTCCCATCAGCAGTTTATAGGAATTCTAGTTCCTCCAGATCTCATACTTTTTATTGACTGTTTTTTTTAATTTTAATTATTTAGGTAACATGTCCCACTGAGCCTTGAGAGTTTGCGTTAAGCAGGTTTTACATGTTTATATTTCCATTAGAACATTTTTTTTTCTACTCAAGTTTTTTTTTTGTAAACTTTTACGATAATTTTGTCTTTCTTTTCCTCCCTCTCTCTCTTTCTCCATTGCCTTCCTTCCTTCCTTTGCTTCTCCTTTTTCTTCCTCTTCCTTCCCCCCCCCCTTCCTCCTGCTCCTCCTCCTCCTTTCTTTAGACACTCTCTGGGTATACACTTACTCTTTAAAGTAAAAGTCATGCTTAGAATCATCTTTCCCAACCTACAGTTTCTTATCAGAATCACTTGTGAAGAATTTTTTAAATATAGTTCTCTAAGTACCACTCCTTTATTGGGTGGTACTGGGGATTGAACCCAGGGACTCACACATGGTAGGTAGATAAGCTCTTGACCACTGAGCGTAACTCTCAGACCTTTCTGCATTTTGATTTTGAGACAGGTCTCCCTGTCAGCCCAGGCTGGTCTCCATCCTCCTGCCTCAGCCTCTAAGTGGGTAGGATGATAGGTGTGTAATTCCACACCAAGTTTGCATAACTCCATTTTTAATCAAACAGAATTCTTAGGATTTGAGCCCAAGCATGAGTATTTTAAGCAACACACATTTGTAGACCATTAGCTTTAGACATACTCATACTTTTTAATCTGTAGGATGTATTTTTTTAAAAAACTCAGTAAAGTTTTCTTCTATAATATTATTATTTTATCTGTTTCCATTTTTACTTTTACTCTGGGATACTAATAATTTGAGGATTGGTTCTCTATTTTTTCTCCTCCAAATCTATATCATTTTTCTTTGTGCTCTAATTTCTATATCATTTTTTCTTTGTTTTACTGGAGTACACTGAATTTTACTAGTAGGATCATTGTCTTATTGTGAAAAAAACAATTAAAATTTTCCCTTAGTAGCCAATATCAAGTTATACCTGAGATTTGATTGATCACTTTAGCTGCTATTTAAAATTTCTGTAAATTTGAATTAGACTCAGTTGGTGAAAGCTGTAGTATCTGAACCTTTGCAACATGATGGGAAGGAGGCTCCGTGATGGTGTCTCAGCTTTTAACTTCAGCTAATGTTCATAAAAGTAACAGGGACAACTTGAAGGCAGGACTTCCAGGGGGCATAAATTCCCAGCCCTTTGCAAAGCCCCTTTAGAAGAAATTAATTTTGTGAGAAGAAAGAGTTCGAGGTTAAAATAGATTTGTCCTTTTCTGCCATGGTTAGGAAATGATTTGTCTCCCAAAGATTCTGTGTGGGAGGTGGGCCTCCCCATGTGCCAATGCAAGAGGTAATAGAACATTTAAGAGGTCAGGCCCAGTGGGTCGTCCTCAGGTCATTGCAGGTATGGCTCCAAAAGGGATTGTGGGATCCCGGTCTCTCTTTGGCTTCCTCTTTTGAGATGTGATTTGTCACCTTCATACCTGCTCTTTTTCCTGCTATGTGCTATGGGGCCCACACCAGGGCTGATGCCATGCTTTTTGGATCTTCAGCCTCTAAAATGTGAGATGAATATACATCTTTTTCTTCATAAGTAGCTTGCCACTGGCCTTTTGTGATAGTCATGAAGAGTGGACTAATATATTCACTGACACAAATAGCAATGAAAAATGAAGGTAATTCACAGACTTTTCCTTTGCTGACTACACCAAATTGTTCCATTTTGCTCCAATATATATATATATATATATATACACACACACACACCATGGACCACTAAGGGACTTAAGCCAGAAAAATAAATGAATGAAGCCTGTAATTGTAAATTTTTTAAGGCTTTGGTAGCACAATACGCAAAGCATTCAAAACAGTGCGCTGTTGTAGTTTGTGTAGAGACAATACTCTCAGCAATAGATCTTGGAAGCATTGATGTAGAGCGTGGTGATGATCACCAACCTCTAGAGCAGTCTTTCATCTCCAGAGTCCTTGGCAAGAGGTGACTAATGAGCACTCAATGAGCAAGAACAGGTCAAGATTCCAATTTAGACACAGGGAGATACACTTGGAGAAAGGTTCAGATACTACAGATGAATGAATGAAGATTTCAAAGGGAGATGGAGAACTTAATGGAGGGAATGCATAGAGTGATAGAGTTGATTTTTCTAATAAGACTGGTAGAGCCTCAAGAAGCACAAGTCCTACTTTTAAAGTAGGACTTTATATTTAATCTTTGAATTTAGGATCCACATGATGCATGCAGAAGGTGTCAGGTTTGCAACACTTTTGATTTGAAGTTCTTTTTTCTCTGATTTGAAAATTGATCTGCATTCCATTTGGGGGTTCTCTACTTCTGTGGACCAGTTCAGATGTGCACATATGAACTTGAGTGATATCTACAGTGGATTCAAGTTTATAACCACACAGATTGTAAGCCACGTCATTCATGCACTTCGACTGTTCAAGATCGGATTGTGAAGAGCGCTGAACAAAAGCTAAGTTGTTAATTCATATGACATGATGATCTCAAGAAAATTACAAAGACCCAGATTGGCTATCTATTTCATCATAAAACATAGTAAACAACCAGAAATAAATACTGGATTATTACAAGTGGAAACTTATTAGCTATAGCTAATACATAAACCTATTAAATCATTGACATTGCTTTTTTAAAAAAAAAATATTTTCAAGAACCTGTTTGTATTTTTTTTTACATGTAGTACTTTGTATTTAGGACATTAAAGACCAAAAAGAGACACAAACAGGTGAAATTTGTGAGTCCTTTTCTAAGAAAATAATCATCAATAATTGATATGGCAGTTTTCCAGAAATAAACACAGGGCTCACTACAGACTACAAAAAACAAAACAAAACAAAAAACCCCAGAAATTTCCACAGTTCAGACTTCAGAGCATAACTTTGCTTATGTCAGAGAAAGACAGAGGAGTGCTCCAGGAAGCTTGGGGACTGGCTTTTGCTGGTTTTGATGAAAATTAGTGTGGTATGATGCATAGATGAAAGAGCAAATGGGTTTTCTTCACTCGATGAAAGCAGTGAATTCTGAAATTATGCACAGCAGGTGCAGATGGAAGATACCGCACCGATTTCAAAAGATATCTCACATAGTTTTTATGCTGAAATATTTGTTTTATCCTTTCACCTGCCGGCCATCTTGTGGGGAGAAGAGGAGCAGCAAGTGAGCATATCAGTCTAAGTAAGGAAGCCTTATTTTTCAGGGAATAGTTAACGATGAAAAGACAATCATAAATTGCACTACCTCCCCTTCACTCATTAAACAAATATTTATTGAGGGCCTACTCTGTGTTGGGCGCTATGCAGCAGCCGGTTTGCAGTGCTCCTTACATGAGTGCAATGGAGTCCTGTGGTTAGGATCACTTGTGGCAATCCTGGACAGCAAGCACGTCTTCCGTAGCTCCTGCTCTTTTGCTTTGTGACAGCTCTTCCGTCCCCAGGCTGGTCCTTCACTGATTCCACCTTCCAGAATATTTCTGTGTCTTATCACTTCCAGTTCCCTTAGGTATCAACTTTGAAGAGCTCGCGTCTTCTGCATCAAACCTGGCGTGTCTGTGAGCGTGTCTCAGAACCAGGTTCTACTTCGAAATCAGGAAGCTGCACTGTGTCGGCAATGACTTCTTCACCTACAAAACCACATTTGTGTGCCCTTCCTCGAAATTGTTGGGCACAGATAGAAATAGAAATTTCTTTGGTGTTTCCATTCTCCAAAAGCCTTTTCTAGGATGAGTTGGAAATTTTATTTAACAATTGGCTCAACATTTAACTACTTAGTCGGAGTTTTTCTTGCATTTGGGATGTTAGAAATATTTAAGCTAGACAAAAAAAATTAAAAAAAAACAAAAAACAAAAAACCCTTCCTCATGGAGCTTGCATTCAGACATCAGAGACAAGTAGATTTCCTGTTATGTAAAAATGTAATGATTTTCAAGAAAAATTAAAAGTAGAGGACCAAAAGGATTGGGGAGAGTTGAAGGAAGGATGTGCAGTTTTAAGTGCGACGACTGGGGTAGACCTCACTGAAGGTGTGGCTGCCTGGTGCATGCTCAGGGGACTGTGGAGAAGAGTATTTCAGCTGCGGTGGAGCCCGTGGGCTGGCCTCGGTGAAGAGGTATATGGCGTGTGGCAGGAATAGGGAAGAGGCCAGGACAGCTGCACTGGATGAATGAAGGGCAGATGCTGTGTGGATCCTGTGAAACACTGCAAAGCTTTGGCTTTGACTTTGACCATGATGGAGTGTCATTGTGCAGCCGTTTGAGCAGAGGAAGGACGTGAGTGATCTGAATTGCAACGTAGAGTACCCCTGTGTTCATCCGGGAGGTGTGTCAAGAGGCAGGAGTGAAAGTGGGGAGTTTCCTTGGGAGGTAAATTCAGTACCTGGAGAGCAAGTAGGTTTCATTGCCTGTGCTTCCATGGGTAAGTCTCATTCCCACCGTAGCAGCTCTCCATCTCAACTGGTCACCACCAGCAGAACATTGTTACCTCTTTTAATAATTGTGTTGGTATAAAATGGATGAAATTGTGCTTGAGGGCAGTGGGAGGACCTCAATCTAAAGGGAAGGATGAACAACAAGAGCAAGTCTGCGTTGCCACCCGTTCCCTGAACTGGGCGCCCTGGGTGTTCCCACTTCAAAAGCACTGGGGAGTTTGCAGCAATAACAGCAGCAGCAGCAATAGTCCCTGGGCCCCAGGCTATGGTAATTAAATCAGCCTGTGGTTGAGACTTAGACATTAGAACATTCAGAATGTTTTGGGTCCCCAAGTGAATGCTACAGCCAGAGGTGGGGGTCAGTGGACCACACATGGGAAACACTAGAAATCCATTGTCCACGTATGAGTTTCAAGATCTCCCCAGCCATTTCCATGAATAGGAAGGAAAAGGGAACCCTATTTCCAGGGCTGGTGCCTTTTAGGTAAATGGAAAATTGGACACACTTGCTTTTCATCAGCATCTGGTCACAGGGGAGACTGAGAAATAGTTGAACGGCAGATAGATAGACGATGCAACACCCCACCTGTGGAAGGACAAAGCAAACCAGATTGTCACCATATTATCTCAGTATTTGAAAACGGAAGGTAAGTTTGGGGATGACTTGGCAGAAGTCAGTCACTCAGTTCTTTCTTCCTTCCTTTCTTTCTTTTTTTCTTAGTACGCATAATCAAGCCAGTTAAAGACTGAAGTCAGAAAAAGCAGAGACATTGAAGCATTTGAGTTATGGAAGACTCTCCTTTCTCATCCACTCTCTGTCAGAGTAACATTTGAAGAAAACTGAGTTGACTATGAGCCTAATAATAGCAATACAAGAATTGCCTTAGAAGCCCCTTTGGTGGGGCACGCCTGTTATCCCAGTGACTCAGGAGGCTGAGGCAGGAGGACCACAAATTCAAGGCCAGCCTTAACAACTTATTGAGGCCCTAAGCAACTTAGTGAGACTCTGTCTCAAAACACACAAACAAAATAAACAAATAAACAACAACAACAACAACAACAACAAAAACCCATTTGGGGATGTGGCTCAGTGGTTGGGTGTTTGGATTCAATCCCTGATTTAAAAAAATAAATTAAATTAAAATTTAAATAAAATTGCCTCAATGGTTTGTTTCCATGGTTTCTGTGCTGACAGGATTACAAAAATCCTGAGATAGAGGGGAATGTGGGAGGGAAGGGTGACCAACTGTTGGTCCTGCTATAATGATGACCTTGGTTTACTAAACCTGCTACTCTCTCCTAAGACATATTCACGATTGAGTATTTCCCCAAATCAGCAAATTGGAAATAGAGTATCATGGTCTGAATTTGAATACACTTTCTGAGTCATCTATTACAATTAATAGCTCTTATGCAAGAAGCCTGGGGACTTCATGCATGATCACTGGGTGACCTGGCAGTCATTGATAGCAAAAAACAAAACAAAACAAAATTGGATTCTGTTTCCAAAAATTGCCATACTGGATGAACGGTGGTTCTCCTTATGTTCATTTTGTTCCCATGAAGCACAAAGCAATCCTCTGCAGAAGTGAGTGAAGGAGGAGAGAGAAGAAGGGAAAAGAAGAGATAAGTTTCCATTTTGGAACCCGAGATGCAGGGATCCTAAAAGCCTGCTCATATCAGCTCCGAGTTATTATACAATTAAGAGCAAACAAATCCCACAATTCAAAATTCAAAGCTGATTCTTTTGAACTTATGATTGTCAGAATTGTTCTCTTAATCAGAGAAATTAATTAACTTTCTCAAGGTCACATAGATTCATATCCAAGACTGGCAACTTCATCAGACTTTATCTTTTAATCTTGCCTGATTGCTTTTATTTTATTATCTAACTTCCCTAGATCCCCAAGTTCTCTTTCCAATTAGATATTAAGTTGCATGGCTATAATGATGCTGAGCATAACTACTGCCAAGTCTTTCTATATGATCCCATCAAAGAATGTTTATGAAGTAAATACATGCTAATGAAATACATAAAGAAGCCCCACTCATCTACATACCAACCAGAATGTGCTCTTTAAGCTTTCAACTCTTCTTAGAGAATCCTATATCGAATTGTGGGAACGTTTAGGAACTATTTCACCGAGGGTGGTCCCGTTATCTCTATTGGGCTCACCGCCTCAGCAAATATTTTCCCATTGATTCAGAAACTTTTAAAAGTAACTTCTCTTATTTTCAGCTGGGTGAAAAATTGGTTTGATTAGAACTAAATGGGTGTAATTCTCTTAATGTAAGTGTATAACATCTACTGTCATTCATTTTTTCTTATTAAATTGTAACAGGTGAGCCAGGCGGGCAGCTTAGTGACAGTATTACTGCAAAGAGGCAGTCCAATTCACCATCAAAATGCCAAGCTACACAGAGAGAAGAAAGCCCCAATTAAACTTTAGGATCTCCAGTGGATATAATGGCAGTCTAGGACTCTGGTCATCTCCAGTTGTAGCGAAACAGAGCTGTGGTCTCTTGCAATATTTTCTAGAATTTAAGATCTAGACTTTTGGGGGGAGCTTTTATTGTCTCAAATGGATTAAAAGGATAGAGTAGGCGGTGAGCTTGGAGAGAATTTATGTCTTTTTTTAATATTTGATACTTTTTAGGACATCAAACAGAGCTTGGATCATATAAACCCATTGCTGCTCTCTCCGTGGAGGGGTATCTTATGGTGGGGATGGAGAAGGACAACAGGTTATTTGCAGTTTAGCTTGAGATCTAAAATTTAAATGAATCCAGGCCACACCATCTTTTAAAATCAGTGTCCTTTTTTGATGCCTGCCTTACCCAAACCCATGATCACTGTCTATCCATCTAGGGGCAGATCAAATCTCACATTATTCCTGCTACTGCTATTCCTAATTTTTTTACCAGAATGGGATCTGTGTGTCTTTTAGTTCCTGCAGGAGTCATGCCCTGTGAGGAACACACAGCATTCAACACCTTTTGTTCTTGGCTTCATGCTTCATCTTTTAGCCTCATGTCCCACCTTGACAGAAGGCCTGAACTCCTTAAACTCCTTTCTTCATTTTGGGTCAGGAGAATGTATGTTGTAAAATAACAGAAATACCAGTGCTTTTAAAACTACAGTGATATTGTTCTAATCAAAAAAGCAAACAAACTTGTGTCAAAGAAATTCTTCAGAAGCCCCAGCAACTTAGCAAGGCCCTAAGCATTTTTTGAGAACCTGTCTCAATATATAAGAAAGGGCTGGGGCTGGCGCTGGGGCTCAGTGTTTGAGTGCTTCTGGGTTCAATTTCTGGTACCAACCGACAAACAAACATCCCCAAACAAACAAACAAACAAATTCCTCAGAGAAAACTGAAAGGGGAAAATTATGGGAAATAAAAGATGATCTGATCTTATATTCCATGTCCTGACTGAGAAAGATAATTAGGGAAAGAAGAATAAAGATGGGGAGATAGGAGGGAGGGAGAAGGGGGGAGGGGCAAGGAGGGAGGAAAAGGAGAAGGCTATGGGGGGGTGGATTTAGGGCATAAGAAGTTAGCTCTGATAATTAGGAGTTTTGTAAAATTTTGTCATTTTTAGTATTAAAGAGGTTGGCGCATTGTATGAAGGTAGTCTATACATTTTTTTTTTTTTAAAGAGAAACAAGTACAGTATTCCTGCAACTTCTAGAGCCTCTTGGCTGCCTCTTCTTATCTCACCAAGGTGAGAGTCACCTTGAAGCCACAAGCCTCACTAAGTAACACATAGTGCTATTCATAATTTTAAAATACTCCATAGCATCTCATTTCTTTAAAAGTTATTTTTTTGAAATTAGAGCCAGACTATCTCAAAGACAGAAAGCTAACGCTTGAAATGACACTTGCAAAGTCCCAAAGCTTCCGGATCAAAGGAGAGCCTTCCATCCACTCTACTACCTCTCCTGTCTTAGGTGGACAGAGAATGAGCAGCAGAAGGCATCCTCTCAGGAAATTGCTAGTCATATTTAGAAGTTTTTGACTTTGCAGTGAATAGTCAACAACTTGACACATAAAAATAATTTGCTATATCAAAACTATAGTTTGATTTCAGAGACCAGACATTTTATATTAGAAAATATTATGTAAAAAAAAAATGAGTACTTTTGAGAAGGGTGAGTTCTGTCCCTTAGAATGCATGACGAAAGTATTTGCCACTAATGCCAATAGTTTTTCCATTGCAAGTCTAAATATATCCTGTGTTAGTATGAAACTCCACACAGTGCTTAGTGACATAAAGTACAATGAATATGTAATTAAGCCTTACATATTTCTGGACTGGTGATCTGTAAGCTTCTTAATTTGTGCACCCTTTTCCTTATAAGTTTGAAAGTATGTAATCCCAATGTAACTACTTTTCAAAATGAAACACATACACTTTTACATTTCATAAATCACATACTTAGAAAACATAAACAAAACTAAAAATGAAATAGAATCTCCATTTACATTTTTATTTCAGAAGTGGCTTTCACAGATGCTGAATTGCATCTGTTTTGGGAAGCCCCCATCTGAAGATTGACCTATTCAAGTTAGGTGTGTGGGCTCATGCCTATGGTCCAAACTACTCAGGATCCAAGGAGGATCACATGAGCCTATGATATAGGAACCAGTCTGGACAACACAATGAGACCCTGTTGCATAAAAGGAAAAGAAAAGGAAAACTAATGTCCATCTTCATAACGGTAAATGTGTACAAGGAACAACATAACATCTCCATCCACAAATGGAGACCTTACCATTGTTTTAGTCATTAACATTCCAAGAATCTAAGAAGCCCTATCAAGACATCTAATTCTCCACCATCACATCCATGACCTGATTTCACAGGTGTGTGTATGCATGTTTTCATAACTGTACAGGAACAAAAAGCTATCCTGTCATGGTTTGTTCAAGGTCATCAAATCTGAAAGTTTACTTTAAAGACTGGCCGTGCTCCTATAGTGCAGGCTGAATCTCTGCCAATGACACAGTGAAAACCTGTGGGAAGATTTGCCCACTTCATTTTACCTTTTGTCCCTTCCTGATGCTTCACACCGAATCCTGACACCATAATTTAAATACAGCCTTGCATGAGAATGTCCTCATTTATTTTTCAGAAGTAATGCTGTAAAGAACACTCCTAGAAATGCTATAAATCACATATTGCTATACTGAGAGACTTAACTAAATCCAAAGGCATTCTTGCTTTTCAAGTAAATATTAATTCTGTCTTGTTTAAATATGTACCCAGAATTAGCACCATAAATTATTTGTGCTTTTTGTCATGAAATGCTCTCTCTCTCTCTCTCTCTCTCACACACACACACACACACACACACACACACACATGCTTCAATATGGGGATTATATTAGAAATTGACTGTAATTAGATACTTAGGGACTTTTAAAGGAAATTTTTTAAGAATTGAACAGATCATATGATTTTTCTTTCAAGTCATTAATACCTACAGAGACCTTGTAGGACCAAATAGCCAAAAACATTTGTATACAGGTTGGAAAGGCAATATTAATTTGTTTTAAAGTAAAATTGAATGCTTTAGCTTTCTAAGATTAACAACAAGTGAAATCTCCATGATTGATACAAACTCCCCTTTAGAAATAGAGACCCCAAAAGCAGCTGTAAGTGACTATTTGGGTACCTCACATTTAATTATCTTCAGGGGTAGCACATTATTGCTCCTGAGAAGAGAGTTCTGAAACAGGTCAAACCCAGCAGGCACCTGGACATGATGGGGGCACCGGGGTGTCTCTCTATCACTGGAAAAATGTCTCAGGAATACACGAACACCAGGGGAGAGAAATTTTTTTTAATGTGACTTTAAAAAAATTCTTCTTCTTAAGCTTCCTGATCCTCCTATATCATCATCCCAATGACATGACCGGTTGTCATTTTACTTTCTGTCTACGTAACCTCATGCACAGCTAGGAAATAATGATTTAGGACTTGAAATTCAAAACATAATGGTGTTCTCTCTCTCTCTCTCTTTTTCATTCCTCATTTTACTCACCTCCCCTGCAGAGTTGATGCAAGTACTGAGCTCCCTTTGAAGTCAGCTTGCATCATCTTTGATGGAGTATAAAGCAAGGGGAGATACTGACTGCAGTTTTGAGATCTCAATTCTCATCTCAGATGATGCCGATACATTTGTCATTAAATACGTGGTGTGAGTAAATCCTTGAAAGAATGGCCAAGCAGTTAAAATTGGCAGGTATAGGTTACACATTTGTACTCTGAAAGAACAGACAGGAAATATATTAGCTTGTGTTTAAAGCAGTTCATCCCATATTACGCTTAAGTTATTCTTATTTGTGAGTGATTTTTGTAACATATTCTTGTTACTTGCTTCACTTTTTGTGATATTTTTGATGCTTTTTGAGACATTATGTTAAACAGATGTATTTAGATGCCAAATACATTTGAGACCTTGAAGAATGATGCTCTTCTTTGTTTACATAATGGCAGAATAAATCAGTGACTGTGGATGAACGCTGGAAGTGTTGGCTTGTTAATATGCTTTGCATATGCCACTGCGTAAAGAGAGATCAGAGTCATTTAGAGATAAAGGAAGAAAGGTAAAGCATTTGATGGTGAAATTCTGTAGTAGTAACCATTACTACCATCACCAACCCCTAGGGCTCACCTTCTATGGGGCACATTGGAAGTTTACACTTGGGCTTTAGCCATGTGACACATTTTGGCCAATGAAATGTGAGAAGAGGGACTGGGTGAAGTTTTTAATGACCTCAGTTCTCCTGCTGCTCTTCTGCAGAGGTGAACTTGGGAGCATGTGTGCAGTAAAATGAAAGTGAGTTGGAATTCAGAGCAAACACGTGGAGCACAGCTGCTGTGGGAATGACCCAGGGTATTGCACTGAACTTGCCTGATCAAAAGTTGAACTTCTCTTGTGTCCAACCAGTGAGATTTGGGGGTTGATTTTTACTATAGCACACTCACAATCTAACCTATTCTGACTGGTGTGTGTGTGTGTGTATGTGTGTGTGTGTATCTATATATCTATATCTATCTATATCTATATCTATATATATCTATATCTATGTCTCTCTCTCTCTCTCTCTCTCTCTCTCTATATATATATATATATATATATATATATATATAGAGAGAGAGAGAGAGAGAGAGAGAAAGTTTGCCTATATATATCCTGACTGACATATATGTGTGTGTGTATATATATATATACACACACACACACACACTTATAAAAATAAATAAAACACACAATAAAATATATCACCCATCTATGAAATATTACACATTTTTATGAGTCCCATTGGTCTCAGTGAAACTATGTACAGCCGTGCAGTAAAGGTCTCTAGGCTTTTCCAAACCCTCATATTTGACTCTTATGAGGATAATCATATTAACTGCTATGGTCCTTACGCTGTTCTGAAATCAGAGTTTTTAAAATCATAATTTTATAACTATTTAGGATGAATTTTGATCGTTGGGATAAAAGAACACCAGGCAGAGAGGCTAGCAGGTTGCCACTTCATGGGAGCATCTGAGAGCATGGCTGATTTGAGAGAATGTCTAGTTGCTCCGATGGCTGGATCACAGGTCGGAAGGAGACCTAAGGGGAGATAAGAACTATGGCACAAAATATGTGTGGAGAATTCTCCTCTGTGTCTCCTCACATCTGTATGCCACACAACAGATTATATTCCATTAAGTTCTGCAACATTTCCCTTAAAAATACAGTCTGAATCCTAAGAGGAAAATCCTGACTACCAGAAGCGCAGGATTCTCGGAGGACCTAGCAAGCTGTATGCTAAACCACAGATGGGCATGCTAACTTTCATTCAATCAGTAACTTCAATCTCTCCCCTTATTTTTCCATCTAATTTTCAGTAGGTCACTCTCAAGTCAAAATTTAATTTTATGTGGCTGAAGTGGTAGAGTCAAAAATGAAATTGCGTGCTGTAGGGAGAAGAATTTTAACCTACTTTTCATAGCCCTTTGAAAGATACTTTGAAGACATGACTTACTCTCATAGTATGTTGACTATCTGAAGAATGAATTATTATATCCTTGTCAAATTTTAAATATCATGCTGTTAAAAATATTAGTCACACAGGGGGCTGTTTGACAGTAATGTCACAGAAAGGCTCTGGTCTCTATGAACAGGCAGAGTCTGCAACTTAATATCACAGCTCCATGGAACTCTGCTGTCCACAGGCAACCACTGAGGGGTTGGGGCGGGGGTGACAAGCCACCTCAAGTTTCCGGGAACATTGGCAGGACTCTGCATTCTACTTGCTGTTCCAGCAGGCTGAGGGGCCTTGTGCTGTTTCTTCCTGCCATCTCCTCCCAGCAGAGCTTTAGAGGCAAGGCTAAAAGAGGAAGAGGTTTAGAGGCCTTTTTTTTTTTTTTTTTTTTTTTAATACATCCAAGATCCAAGAAATGTGAGTTGAGATCTAGACTAGAGGTTGCAAAGAAAATGATCCAAAGAATTTCTTTTAAAAGGCAGTTTTTTTTTTTTTCCCCAAGCCTGAAAAATAAGATTAGAAACTGGCTTGGATGAGCCCAACTGTGATTAAAAAAAATAAACCTTTTATAGGTAAGTCAAGATTTTTTTCCTCTCTTTTTGTTCTTGACTTTTTCTTGCAGGGAAAGGGGCAATCTTTACCTAATCAGAGCAAAGCAAGAATCAGTGAGGCAGCAGAAGCATCGTGTAGGTGAAGGTCAGGCCAATTTCCCCCAAGTAATGCTGTTTTATCACTCATCGAACAAAGATTGGGGTCTTTCTTTTCTTGATCCTTTTGTGCTTTCCCCTATTACTTTTACAGATCTGAGGGGAAAAAAAAAAAAAAAACCTAGAGATTCTTCATCCAAAAGTTCCATTTAGCAGCATTTATTTCCAATCCTCCAAATTTCATGCCTCAATGTTAACAGCAACTTAAGGGTGATACAAAACCCACATGTTTAGGCAGGAGGACAAAGTTAACTAAAAACAGAGTGAGCACAAGACGCAGGGTTGTTTTCGTTGGGACTTGGCCATTTATTTAGTGCTGGACTTCGCGTCAGCCCTATTCATGCAGCCACCTTTTCCTTTCAAGGTTTCTGGCCCTTCTAAGTCTACAAAACATGAGCATTGTTGGTGAAACACAGAGTTACAACTTGGATGTTGTTATACTTGGCAACTTGGCTGGGGGACAGGCTGAGAAGCCAAGACCATAAAGCAAATACCCTAGTGATGTCTGGTGTCCAAAATAAATATGTTACGCAATTGCCTCTGAGTAACCAGGGCTAAAACACCCGGGTCAGATCTGGCCAGGCCCGTTTCATGAGTAGATTGGGTGTTTTTGAACGCGAGATGTCAGTCTGGGGGGAAAAATCAAAAAGCAAGAACAACAACAACAACAAAAACATCGTTGTGCAAAGATGAAGTCAAGGATTAAATTATTTTTGAAAATCATCTTATTTTAAAAGTGAAGCATTTTGATTTATGAGCTGTACTGAGAAACTACTTCCTGATTCTGATATCTTTGACTCAGTTTACCCACATCAGAGAAACTAAGGTGTCGTGCTTCTACATCCCTGCTCTCTCTTCCACCTGTGTTTTATTTCTTTCATGGACCGTCCTTTGTCACATCTTTGCTCACCACTTATTTCTGTCTCCTTTTTCTTCTCTTCTTCTTCCCAAAGCCCAGGCTGGGGGATGGCTGCTTTCTGGTTGAGGGGCCCATCTGGATACCTTTCCCCTTAAACTGGATTGAATTCTTAAAAATTGCAAAGCTTTGTGGAACACTAAAAAAGTTCATTTTGAGAATACTGTCATACATCTCCAAATACCAGCAACCTGCGTTCTTTAGAGATGAGTAGATCAGAGACTCTACCTCTTCTGTTTCTGAAAATGTGTCCAAGCTTGACTGATTCTCCGTTACTGTAATAGGAAAGCGAAGGAAGGGTGTAATTCAATGATTTTTATTTCTTGAACTAATGGTAAAAATATGAAAGGTCATCTCCTCTTCCCATCTGTCTTTTCATCTCTAGTCATAGATACATGGTTTTCTAATTTTTCTAGGAAGAACCTGAAGAGAACATAGAGCATGCACACAGCTGTAGAGGGGAGGAAACCTTTACACTAACTGGGGCGTTTTATCTAATTCACCATCCAGCTAAATCTTTCCACGTGGTACCGCCCAGCAGTGCCCTTTCCTGCTCCTTGGACCATTCAGCACTCACCCAGGCACTGACCACTGGACACTGCTCTCCACCAAAGCCTCCTTCTTGGCCTCCCTGCCTCCCGGCTCTTTCCTCACCACTTCTTATGCCTGAAAGAAAACCACGTCACGACTACCATCCTGAAATTCAGCTTTGGAAATTCTCCCAAGACAGGAAAGTTCATGTTGACTTATTTGAGGGTCAGGAAGAACGAGCAGAGCTTGCTCATGGATTACATAACCCTCCACAGCCAGGACAGTGTCTTCTTTCTGTTGTCCACAGCTGTGTCAATGCTTTATCCCTTACTTATTTTCATTTTCCAGTTCCTTTTGACATTGCTTGCTCCTCTCCCAGAGTGAAACAATGGATTGGGGAAGGAAGAGAGGGAGGAGGTCAAAGAGCAGTCCAATAAAGATAAAACTAGAGAAGGGCAGCTGATCCTTAGAAACTCGCTATTTGAAGCTTCCATCAGGTATTTAAGCCCCTAAAGGATCACTATTCATATTTGGTTATGAATACTTTGCATTCACCCAAAAGATCCAGAAGTGTTTGGTGGCATTTCATTATTAGGTTGGTTCATATTACTTACTCTCTGTCATAAAAAAGTTTTCCTTTATTTTGGAATATGATTCCTGCCCCTCATTTCAAATCAGTCAACTTTCCCTCCACAGTAGCTTCCCATTCGACAGGGTCCCATTTATCTTCAAAATTATCATTAAAAGAATTCAGCAGCTTCCAATCCCATCACAAATATGGCTAAAATAAAAATGCTTATTTTTTTTTTTTTTTTTTTTATTGGAGTCACAGCACAGTTTTCAGAAGGCGGGAATGTATGATTTCTGTCTGGCACTCTGAGCCATAGAACATTTTTTATCTGCTGGCTGATGTTTGTATGCTCAGTTAACCAGCCCTTGTATATTCCCTCTCCTTTGAAGGTTGAGGAAATTTAAATGCAGTGAATGCTCCACGACAGGGCTGCTGTTGGAGAGTCAATTCATTTCCTTGAGTAGAAGATCAGCTCACAATTACTTGAGGGCAGTCTATACAGGCCATCTTAGTTGGTCATTAATTAAGCAATAAGACATGACAGGCAATATATTTCTGGGCCATTTAACATATCTCTTGAGGGATTTTTAAAGCAAGAGGCTAAAGGTCAAGTGACTTTAACCACTTGAGAAGTTCACTGCCAGGAATTTTTTTATACTACAAAAAATTCAAATATAAATTATTGAAACTAAGGCAAATATGGGATTTTTTTTAGTGTATCAAGCAAGAAAACTGGTCTATCAAGGCAAACCAATTATAAGTGAATAGATGGAGTGATATACATTGTATTGTGTGTGACTATATATCAACTCACTTATTTCCCAACAATGTCATCATCCCCAGTATCACAGCTGAAGTATTTAAAGTTCAGAGAAGTTTAATGGCTATCATGCTTTGCATTATGATCTAGAATTCTCCAATTAAATATCCATTGGATTATGAGACTGTGAGTTGGCCAGTGTTCCTAAAGCAGAGTTCTTCCCACTGAAACTCTGACTTCTGTTGATAAGAACCCACATCACTCTAGGAAACACAGCTAGCACTCTAGGGGTGACCTAGAAACCAAGCACTTTCCTGGACTTCATGACTCCTTTCTGTGAATCTTGAAAAAATTAACATTATTTATTAGATAAATAACTAAATTTGTATATAAAAGAATAAATATAACATTAGGCATACCAGACAAACCATTGAGAAGAAACTTGTGGGTATCTCTGGAGAATATTCAAGGTTCCTCAGGAACCTCCCCCACCATGTTGAAATTCTCTCTGGATGACAAAGTCCTGTTTACACACTTCTCCCATCTCCTTGACTTGACAATCCTCATCCACGTTTCCTCCTAAACGCCATGCACTCAAGCAAGCTCTATGTGTGGGCATGTTCTATGAATTCTAGTGCAACGAATATGGTCAGTTCTCTTACAGCTAATTGGGAAATTAACCCTAAATTATTTCTAACTCTACACTCAGCACATAAAATTGTTTGGACTTGACTCCTAAATTTGACCTGTCTTGCTAGAGTTTCCCCCACCCTATTTATATATTCTTACCTTTCCCTACACATTGCTGTTACCAGAAATACCCTGAAAAGCACTCAACTAATTTAATTTTATACTCCACATGCATATCATGATTTCAGACACATGCTCAACAAATACTTGATTTAATGGGTAAATTGATGTACAAATAATCTCATTTAATCAAAAATTTTAAAAATTTCAGACTAAATATTAACCAGCAGATAATTTTTTTTTATACTAAACTGGTTGTTTTATTTTTCCACAGCTTGTTTTAAAATTTTCTGAACTTACTATCACTTTTAATATAACTACATTTTATTATTTTGTCTTGAAATAGTTTATCCTCTCTCATTATGGCACTTACCTTCTTTTGGTTCCATTTGCTCTTTCATTTATTTAACATTTATTGAAGATTAATTATGCTTCTCCTAACTTTCTTCTTATTGTCAAGGTTGGAGTTTTAGTAGGATTCAGTGCAGGTATAGTGACTTTATACTTAGTTAATATCAGTACCTACATTTATCTCTCAGTGTTTTTTTCCCAAATAGTAAGGCTTTGCTATGTGTAACATGAGTGTTTGTGTATGGTTGTACTCCTAGATATGTTACGAGTTGGAATTGGTTGAGTCAATAGTTAAGATGCGGATGACATTGGAATCCAAACTCATAGGAAATCATATGTAGTTCTGTGTCCTTTATATTGCCTAAAATCAAAGGGAAACTCTAGAAATGTGATTGTGTACAAATTATAATTTAAATCTAGGTGGATTAAGTTGAAATAATAATTGAAGCTCTCAAATTTTTGAAAGAGGATTTTGTCTTGAAATGCTATGAAAGGGAATATCTAATTTTGAAAGAAATGCATTTGTGAGGGTCTTTGCATTGTTGGAACTGCTGAGAGAGGAGCTATTGTAAGGTGAAGAAATGAGAAGCTGAAAGAAGACTGTTATGATGGAGACATGATTTGCCTCCCGAAAGCACCTGTGTCAATGCAGGAATATTCAGAGGTGAAATTGGATTGTGAGAGCTGTAACCTCATCAGTCCATCCTAGTTTGAATGGACTGCCTGGGTGGTAACTGTAGGCAAGTGGGGTGTGGCTGAAGGACATAGGTAGCTGGGCCTATGCCCTGGAGGTGTTCATCTTCCTTGTGGCCCTTTGCCCCTTCTCTTTCCCTATTTCTTGGCTGCATTCTGAGCAGCTTTCTTTCACCATGCCCATCCACCATAGTGTGCTGCCTCACCTTGGGTCCACAGCCATGGACCGGTCAAGATGGAGTAAACTTCTAAAATCATGAGCCAAAACAAACTCTTCCTTCTCTATGTTATTCTTTTTCAATATTCTGGACACACCTGTAACAACAATAACATCGAAGAAAATCCTGACTAACATAGAAATTGGCACAAGAAGAGGGTCATTCCTGTGACTAAACTGACCAGATGTCCAGAAGACTTCGGAGCTGGTTTGTGAGAGGAATTTGGAAAAAGTTTGGAGATGCAGGCTGGAGGATTCTTAGAATTTTGCAAGCAAACTTAATATGAGATTCTTGTGGGAGCTCTGAAGACCAGACTGCAGATAGGAATGAGGATTGTGCTCATAAGGTTTCAGAGGAAAATGAGAACTCTTGGGAATTAAAGTAGATGCCATTCATCTTATACTTTCCCAAAGAACATGTCTCCATTTTTTCCCATGTCCTGAGACTTTGTATGAGAATGAGTTTAAAAGCAATGGACTAGTTAATCTGGAAACTTCAAGGAAGCACAGCATTCAGTCAGTAGTTTGAATGTTGCTGGCAACTTTGAGATAGGTTTACTGTGTGAATTGGGGAAAAAATCAGAGCTAAAAGATTTTTAAAATATGCTATTTGGCTAGAAAAGTGCAAGAAAGTTGTGGTCATTGAAGAGATTATACTCACAAAAGACATGCTAAGTACTTTGTACAGAGACAATAGGAAAGATGTCTTGAGGGCATCTCAGTAATTTGTAAGACAATACCCACAGCAGGTTCCAGAATGCAGAAGGGGAAGTTACTTTGAGAAGAGATTATGGCAGTTCCCTATTTGCCCATGGCAAGGGTGGAGGGGTAAGTCATAGATTCGTCCTACTTAGCCACCTAGGCACTCAAAGGGCACTGCAGCTATGATTCCAGGGGACCCAGCTTCTGCATAAACTGGCACCAGACCTTGGTGTCATTTACGTGGTGCTAGGCACACAGGAATGCAGGATGTTGGAGTTAAGAGGTCACAGAAGGTTCTACCAAAATTTCAAAGGAGGGCCTGGGAGGCCAGCCAAAGTATATCAGGGTGGGACTCATGCATGAAGTTGTGGGAAGGGTGATGAAACTATAGTGGAGACCCCAAGAATTAAGAGATGCAAGTAACATGGAAAGTCTGCTGAGGAAAGCTAGTGGATGTGAAGAGAGCAAAGGTAAGAGAAGCCATGAGCACTTCAACTGGAAAGGCCAAAAGGACAGGGCTTTCCAAGGTCTTGGGAGAGAATATCACACCTCCATGTATTCCAGATGCTGCATGTAGATTGAAGGAAACTGTTTGACCGACTGGGTTTTAGTCTTGTTTTGGACCCATCCCTTTTTTGGATGACCCTATTCCTTCCTTTTGGCACAGGAATGTTTACCCTGTGCCACTGTATATATAACTTGCTTTGAACTTTATAGGGGCTCACAGCTAAGTGTATGGGTTGAGTCTCAGAGTAGACTTTAGACTTGGATTTCTGAGCAATGCTGAAACTGTGAAGACCACGGGACTCATAAAGATGGATTAAGTGGATGCTGCCTCGTGAGACGGACATGAGCTTTGGGTATAATGTTATGGTTTGAATTTGAGGTATCCCCCCAATTCTCCAGAGTTAATGAAGGACTATTCAGAGGCAAAATGATCAGAACATGAGAATTTTAACCTAATCGGTCCATCCTAGTTTGAATGGACGGATGGGGAGGTAACTGTAGGCCGATGGGGGCATTACTGGAGGAGGTGAATCACTGGTATCATGCATGCCCTGGAACTGTTCTCCACCTCTGTAGCTCCTTCCCACTTCTCTCTGTGATTCCCATCTATCACATTCTGAGCAGCTTTCCTATGCTGTACCCTTCCACCATGATATCCTGCCTCATCCTGGGCCCAAATTAAGAGACCAGCTGAAATGGAGTGAACTTATGAAACCATGAGCCAAAATAAAGGTTTTCTCCTCTAGGTTGTTCTTTTGGGGTATTTTGGTCATTGAGATGAAAAACTGACCAACACACAGGATGACTTCTCATGTTACCCTTTGAAATTTGAGATCCAATTTTGCTCCCAAACCAGCAGTTATTATTAGTCATATAAACCAACAATGATTCTATCTATAGCTTTTCTTTAAACCAGTTTTAGCTTTTACATTTTATTTCATTTTTTTGCCACTTGCAACTAATATGTTTTGCTGGGAAGACATCTAAAATTTTTGGCAGAGTGGAGATGAATTATAGGTTTCAAATAAATTACCTTCTCCGAAATCTATTACCTGGAAAATTGACCCAGGACACAAATTTATTCTTCAGGAAACAGATTTCACTTTTGAAAGCACTCTCTATGTTTGGGTCATCCATATGTTTGTATCTTTACATATATATATAAAATCAGTTAACCTCTAGTAGGTCCCAGAGAATTATATATAATAAAATTGGTAAGTAAGAAAGTATTTTCATAATTTAATATTATTCTATTCTTGATGACATTCCCAGGGAGCATGATATAAATTACCACAAATATGTTGAACCTAGATCAAGTATAGCTCTCCTAATATAAATTTATGGCAAAAGTAGACATCTAGCAATTTCCTCAGGGTACTTTTATAAGGTGGATTACATTAAATGTTTACCACATGTCTTTCATAGTTTCACTGTTAAGGAAGACTTTTAGCAGTCAAATTAGAGTATAATGTAAAAATTTACTCAATAACATCTTCTATTGGAAATCTCACACAGAATAGTGTTCTATGATGAACTGTTAGAACACTTCTTTGTGTTTTAATGAAGGTTCATGGAGACTGCATTTTTAGGTCCAACACTAAGGCCAAACTTCAAGGAATATCTTGTTAATCTTTCTCTGGGCTTCCAAGGTCTGCACAAATATTAAGCTTTTATCTTTAGACTGCTTTTTCGGACCATTGCTAAGAAGATCTGATCTGCTATATTTCTGCAGATGGATGTCTCTCCTACACCAATAGTTATTAAAGGCTCAAATCATGGGTTCTTAGATTTTTCCCCCCATTTTTTCCTTTTTTATTTGTAAAAGGCTTCTATAAGAATTACTGTACATGCACAAAAAGGCCCCATTTAGAAAATAGTTTGCGAATCCCCATTTTGTACAGTAATGGTCCATATAACTGTATTAAGTCAGTTCCTTTAATAGGCAGAGTGCCTTTTTAGTTTGTGAGAAATCTGCTCCTGCTGAGATTTGAACCAGGAACCCTTGGATCTAAAAGCATTTGTTTTACTCTTTAGATAAAGTGAAATCTTCTTAAAAGGGGGGCGGGGTGGGGGTGGGTGTTCTTTGACTTTGGAGCTGTATCTTTGACAATTTTATTCTTTGTGAATTATTTTCTCAGTCTCTTCCTTCCACCCTTTGTTTTGTCTGTTCCAGGATTTTTTCCCCCCATTTGATCATTTGGCTAGGATTGGCTTTAAAAATATGAATATGAACCTAGAGAATCTGTAATGTTCTCCCACCTCTAAGAGTTCATGAGTCTAAGTTATTTGTGTCAAGCTAAGAAATGGATTTTTTTCCCCCTCTGGGAGATAAATGACTATGTGGTACTTTGAATTGCATACTCTCTGTGCATTGCTAAATGAAGTCCATTCTGCCAATAAGGCTTCTAGAATCTTCTTTAAAAATGCATTGTGGTAATGAAAGAAAAGTTTAATTTCCTATATCCCCTCAGAGCCTCATTATATGTTCACTAGGTAAATTCTAATGGTCCTGCAATTTCTGATGTAACACTCCATCATTCTTTGCAAACCTCATCATATTCTCTAAAGTTTAACAAGTAAATCATAGATTTGTATGATGAACTTGTCCTATTTTCAAAACTGGATTTCGTTCTAAGTGTTTTACAAACCAAATGGAGTGGGATTCTCTTATAAATAAGGCAGAGGAGACAATAGGCTATAACATTGCAATAACTAAAGTGATTTTTTTCCCTTCTCTTCTGTCATAGCTGAGTTCCATTCAGTTTACAGTAGCCACAGGAACCAAGGGTTTAGATTCTTGGTTGCTATTGTTTCATCATGAAACACTTCTTAAACCTCACAATATGCCAGGTGCTTTATGAACATATAAAGACTAGTTTGCATAGGAGAAAAAAGTTTAATCAAGGATGACATTGGACACATTGTAATTACTCCCACTGGAAGCATATGGATAACAAAAAAGAGTTTGGGCACAAAAGGAGAATTTAGCAAGGCATGTTTTCTTTTTGTTGCAATACAGCCCCAATTCTTTACCCATAACCCTCTGAGCCCATACTGATAACAATCTGGATCCGGATTTTGTAATTTATCCAGAACAAGAATGTGACAAAACTTTGCTATTTAATAGGCTCTTTGAAAAACATGGAAGATCTTATGATTCTTACTTGGACAGTCTACTACCATCCAATCTTTAATTCCTTGTTTTGCCCTCTCTTTGTTCAATAATTGAGTTATCAGCCAAAGATAGGGCCTTGAAATTCCAGGATGACCTGAAGTTTGGCTGAGCTCATCAGAGAGTCTTTGTATCAGCTGGCAATGCCATGTCCGCCCTACCCTGGGAGATGAAACCTAAAATAAATGCACTTTATTTACTCAAAATCTGTTTAGTATCAGACCCAGTTAAATATACAACACACATATGGATGTCCTGCAAAGTGCTTACAACACAACCATCACTCAATAAATATTTGTGGAACAAAGGAAATTATGAATTTCAAAAACATTTTTTTTTCTGGGCAATGTTAGGATTTTTTTTTTTAATGTTTTTGGGACATTAAGAAGTTCCCACTGAAAATTCCCAAGTGACTTCTCTATTCTCAATTATTTCCAGAAGGAAAAAAAATAGTTAAAAGAAGAATTCACGAATTTAGTGTTAGAGATAAAGGACTTAATGACTTTGTTTTGCAAATTGGAATAATCAAAATACAAATGCTTCTTGGTCCCTTTCCTGACACTCAGGGACATGAATTTTAGAAAGGATGAAGTCAGTCGGTGTGTAAAGGAGGTAAAATAATGTTCCCGAAATGATACAAAAGTGCAGAAAGGAAACATTAGACTCCAGACTTCTTGTTTCTGCTTGAAAAGGCAATGGAAAAGTTGTATAGAGCTATTTCAAATGATCACAGTACTGCAGCTGCATTTTTTAAAAAAATATGATTGTGTTTTCCTGTTGGGTGGCACCAACATCAGGAGCCCAACTTTCTCCAGCACTGATTCTTTTTTTTTTTTTTTTTAATTTTTGTTTTAGTTGTTGATGGACTTTTATTCATTTATTTATATATGGTGCTGAGGATTGAGTCCAGTGCCTCACACATGCTAGGTAAGCGATCTACCACTGAGCCACAACCCCAGCCCCAGCACTAATTCTTGTTTCCCCAAATATGACTCTTTCTTCTTTAACTTATTTATTAAAGAAGCATAATTATTGTCAAACATGTTCTTTTTTTTTAAATTTTTTATTGTTGGCTGTTCAAAACATTACATAGTTCTTGATATATCATATTTCACACTTTGATTCAAGTGGGTTATGAGCTCCCATTTTTACCCCATATACAGATTGCAGAATCACATCAGTTACACATCCATTGATTTACATATTGCCATACTAGTGTCTGTTGTGTTCTGCTGCCTTTCCTATCCTCTACTATCCCCCCTCCCCTCCCCTCCCCTCCCCTCCCCTCTCTCTGCCCCCTCTACTGTCATTCATTTGTCCCCCTTGTATTATTTTTCCCTTTCCCCTCACTTCCTCTTGTATGTACTTTTGTATAACCCTGAGGGTCTCCTTCCATTTCCATGCAATTTCCCTTCTCTCTCCCTTTCCCTCCCACCTCTCATCCCTGTTTAATGTTAATCTTCTTCTCATGCTCTTCGACCCTACTCTGTTCTTAGTTATTCTCCTTATATCAAAGAAGACATTTGGGAGAAAGAAACTACAATCTAAAGTCACCTGAGTGACTGACTCAGAGGAAGTTATCTTCCTCTAATTACTTGTGCTATCATCTCTAGCACACCTTGAAAAAGGGAAAATTAATGGCGTACCACCAGCATATACCTGTATCTCTCAGAGGCTATGGTAGGGCTCCATGATGGGGGACTTACCTGGCATGCACAGGGCCCTGAGTTCTATCTTGTCCCCCAAACAAGAAATCAAACAAACAAACCACATCTCCCCTCCCTGTGCCCTCCCTCATTCTAACCTCCTCTCCATGCTCTTTATTTCCCATTCCTTGGATGAAATCTCAAGCAAGTACTGTAAGTTTTTTTTTTTTTTTCTAGTTGTTCTTAGATACTAAATTCTACAGTCAATTTGGCAGAAACAAATTCTTGTAAGTGTTCTATAAATGTCTTTTCCAGGCTAAAATGAAAAGAAACCCCAAAGTTCACATAAAATCCCAAGTTCTCCCTGTTTCCTGCATGTACTTCTTAAGACACAGGACATGGGAAAAGGTCATGGGCTGCCTTTGTCTTTGTTCCTCTTCCTTAAATCCTTCATCCTGTACATATTTCCCTTTCTAGATGGTTACTCACCCTTCCCCAGCTGAAGTGAAGGAAATTAGAAGTTAGGAAAACTAGAGATCTTCTTGGATGACCTCAATTTGGACCAGTATTGTTGTTCTTGGGAAGGATGCTCCAGATTCCCAATTCTGATTCTGCCAGATGATCATTCTATGGATTATTTGGAGAATGCACTGTTGAGACCCTCCAGCGGCAATGATCTCACCTGGTGACATTTTTTTTTCTTTGAAATCACTCTTGCAACTTCCACTCTCAATAGATGGGAAACCCACTCCATACTGATGTTGCCTGATGATGATTCTTACTTACTCTGGGATTCTCTTTTGAGAATTCTCTTTTGAGATAGCCTTTTTTTTTTTTTTTTATGGCTGGATGTCTTGATATCTGCTTTTTTCACAAGTGGGTCCACAGTAATCTCTAGGAACCTCATATCATTGCTTCATCCAAGTAAGCCTTACTCCTAAAGTCATCCTCTCTCTTTGTCCTCCTGTTATTCAGACACCTTCCAAGGTACAGGTCAAAACCACTGATTCTGGAAGACATATGTGAGAAAGGGCTTCTGAGAAGAATTCTATTTAATTTGAGTTTTAAAAATATAGTAGGATATTTGTGTATGAGAGGTATTATGCTGGATTGAGAAAGCAGTATGGATACAGTGAAAATATTGAGACTTATTCTTAGTCTAAATTTTATTATATATCAAGAAAAAAAAAGTGAAAATGGGAAGTTTGAGGGTCATAAATGCCAGGATTTAAGAGATTTATAGATATTCCACAAGACAAATGGATAAGAATGGTATGGAAATTTCTTTTTTTTCTTTTTTCTTCTTTTTAGAAAGAGAGAGAGAGAGAGAATTTTTAATATTTATTTTTTAGTTTTCAATGGACACAACATCTTTGTTTGTATGTGGCGCTGAGGATCGAACCTGGGCCACACGCATGCCAGTCCAGCGCGCTACCACTTGAGCCACATCCCCAGCCCCGGTATGGAAATTTCTAAGGAAGAAAATTAGAAGATTGATATAGTTATTTAGAAAAATCAGATCGATGGCACGAACAGTTAACCAAGAAATGCAATGGTTGAAAGTGGAAAATGGAAAGGAAACATGGGTTCATAGTAATGGTCTCATCAAGGACCAATGAATGAATGAGTATAGTCAGGAGGGAAGAAAGAGGAATTGAAGAGGAGACATTTCTGTGGTAAAATGCAAAGGACTTGAACTTGGAGATGGAGGTCAGTGGGAAAGTAGCCACTATGACTTCAAGGCGAGTACCAGGAAGGTGAAACTTGGCAAAATAGAGGAGAACTAACAACATAAAATCAAGTGTTGTATGATGTTCGGAGAAGAGGGATTGGAGAAGTTGAGGAACCAGCTTCATTGGAAGACTTGACAGTTAAGTAATGATTCCTAGAAAAATGCAAGATGGGATGGGTAAGTAATACACAAGTAAAGGACTCAATGTTTTCTAACCGAGTTCTAGGCTTTCTAGTCAAAATATGTTATTGCAGATTATTCTGCCCTTTAGATAGTACCCAAGATGATCAAGGGAAGATCTTAGGTTTAAATTCACTTACAATGATATTTAAGATCTCTCAAACTTACTAGCAACAGACTTCATTAAATTTGATATTTGTTCCGTTTTTGTCTTACTTTTTGATTGACAAACAGTAGAATTCACTTTTTGTTGTATTGTTTCAGGAGTATTGATAAGTGTCTCAACTTTGTAGCACCATCAAAATCAAGATGTGAAACATTGACATCACTCTGAAGAATTCTTTCTTACTTTCCCTTTGTGGTCCGCCTTCTCCATTCACCTAAACCTGTGCAACTACAGGTTTGTTCTTTTTCCCTAGAGTTTTGTCTTTTTCTGGAAAATCATTTTGTTAGGCAAGATTTTAAGACAGCTGCGTGCCTGGTCAAACTAACCAAGTTATATTCCAGGTTATATATATATATATATATATATATATATATATATATATATATATATA
>NW_026000240.1:16798066-17349260 GCF_001458135.2 Marmota marmota marmota | reverse complement strand
TATATATATATATATATATATATAGACTTAATATGATCTCACAAGCCCCGGGTCACACAATCACCCAGATGAACTTGCAGGTTCCTTCTTACCCAGAGCCTTCAGGTAACAGCCTACCCAGCTGAGACCTTGATTTGGGCCTGGCGAGAACCTAAGCAGAGAACCCAGTTTGAGCCTATCCTCGACTTTTGACAGACAGAAGCGAGTGCTAATAAATGGATGCCATTTTAAGCTGTTGAGTTGTGGAAATTGTTTATGCAATAATAGTATAAAAATTTTTTTAATTTATTTTTTATAGCTACCTAGGAATATGATTTCCACATCATGTAAATCTATATTAAAATCTGTAAGAAGCCACCAAGTCATTTTTTAGTGTGGTTATACCATTTTGCATTTGCATTCCAGAAAATGTTGTCATTTTTATTTATTTTAGCCATTCTAATAACTGTATAGCAGAAGTTGAATTTGATTTTTAATATATTTACTGCAAATTTTAGGGGTTCTGGACAAATTATCATTTTCATAAACATGTGACATAAACAGTAGCAAGTTTTGGCTTCTTCTTTGAACATCACATTTTGAAAACCTATCTTTGCCCCCAGAGAGAATGATTTTAGTTAAGAGCATATTTTTAGATACAAGTAGTTCTTTATTTATATACTAAGAAGTAGATTTGGCTAAGATTCATTCACGGATTTGACATTTGTTGAAATCAGCTGTCAGCTGTGTACCATGCACAATGTGAGGGCTAGGAATAAAGAGGAACAAGGTAGAGTCCTGCCATCAAGAAGCCCCCAGAAAAGTAGACACATAAGGTATAAATGTAAAATGGTCTGTTAATTGTCTTTTTCAGGCATATGAACAGTGCCAACAGATTACAGAAGAGGGAGAAAATCATTCTGTGTGAGGAAGCAGGTTAATAAGATGAGGAAATATGATCATAGACATGCAAGGACAGAGACTGAAAGCCGGAGATTAGCACTGCTGACTTTTACAAAATGGATTGGTGCCATCCAGTTGAAACCACTGTGTATAATTTGATGACAAAGATGTTTTCTCTCAACTTCTTTCAGATTTTTGGAAGAGTGCCAAATAGCTATGTTGGATATATCATTAAGTATAATGTATTGGGTGTGGGATTGTGGCTCAGCGGTAGAGTGCTCGATTAGAACGGGCGGGACCAGGGTTCGATTCTCTGCACTACATAAAAATAAAGGCATTGTGTTGTGTCCATCTACAAAAAAGATTCTCTNGATTTTACAGACTCATGAGTGACTTGTGCACACTGACATCTTCAAAATATTAAGTATGCTTTCTTTTGTTTGCTTTTGGCTTTATTTTTCTTGTAGTCTATCTCTTGAGCTAGGTTTGTGAGAGCTAGTGAGACACCATATTGCAATTTTTGAGAGCTTAGCTTTTGATGGCTTGCAATAAACCATGCAAGGTATTCCCACCGGGGGAAAAGAAGTTATAAACTGTCTTGAATATTACAATTTACATGATTTGGAGCTTGGGGATCTCTTGTTTAGATTTTTTACTCTAGCTAATCACAATTTCTTTTCTGTTCTGAAAACAATGATTTGAATGTAAACCAACTCCAAAAGGCACAAGAAGGCAATTTCAACAAGCTAATTAATTTTTATAAAAAAAAATGAGAGAGAGAGAGAGAGAGAGTTAGAGTTCACATGCTCTGAATTTGCTTTGGAGAGTGGCTCTAGAATATTATACTTCATTTGTAAAATCCATCAAAACCAGTTTTACTGATAGAAAAAGAGGAGAACTCAGCTGTCTGCATCTGAAGATGACATCTTTCCAGGTAATATTGTTAAAAATATTAACACTTATCCAAAAGAGGCAATTAGGAAGTGTCAAATCAAAACACTAAAACAGTTTTTCAAAACATTTTTTATCTATTACAGATAAGAAGAGAATTATCATTTTCATAAAATTATTAATTTAAAACATTGAAGAGTAGACTTATCATCTCTGTTATGGTTAAAGAAGGCAGAGTAATGACAGATCTCAAGTTATTTTTATTTCTTTTTCTCCCAAACATATTCTTAATTTTTCTACAGATGTCACCATCTTGTCAGAGTTACTTTTGGAAGAAAATGTACATTTCAAGGGTAAATAAACCGGATGAATAATTCTTTTAGATATCTTGTAAAAGTAAATGTAACCTATCTATGAATAAGCAAGTGCCACATGTATTTTTATTAGTGAATGTGGGAATGTATACTTTAGAACATTTTAAATAATTTACATATTGATCTAATTTCAAAAATCTTCATGCGTGTCTTTTGTTCAGCTTATCAATCTATGTATACATACACACGTACATATATCTCCATCGTCATTGGAGACTGGTTTCTGATCCATAATCAGAACCCAATCACCTTTGCCCCTCTTGACACTACTCTTCCTTTGGAGCCTCTGTCTTTCCTTAGCTGGGGCACTGCAGTAGCTGTCTTCTTATCTCTTCCTGATGGCTCTAGTTTTCTTACAGTCGCTTCTTAAGGGGCAATCCAAATGATCCTGTTAAAGTACAAGTCATCTTTTGGCTCTTCTCTGTCCAAAATTTCTTCTCACTCTGCTAAGAGTAAAAGCTAAAATCTGTCTTTCCCTTGTCCTCAAAGACTCTAAATGATGTCCCCATTCTCTATACTGACTTTTTCTCATTGAACATCTGTTCCCCCTCTCTACTTGATTCAGCCATTCCAGCTGTTAGTAAATTAGACCATCCTTAGTGTGTTGCAGGCACACTGTATCTCCCAAATTTTTCATTTGCAGTTCCCTGGACCTGAAAGATTCTTCACCAGCTATATACAGGACTCACTCTCTCGTTGCTCTAAGGTTTTGACCCAATGTCACCATATCATTAAGGACTTTCTGGGCTATCCTAGGAGCTATCTCCAGCAATCCATAAATGCACAGATCCTGTCTATCTTTCCTTGCCCGATGTTTTTTTCTCTATCTAATATACTGTGTATTTTCCTTATAAATATTTTTTAGTTTCTATCGCAGCTGCTGGAGTATAGGCTCCATGGGGGCAAAAAGGTTTGTGATTTATTTGTATCTTTACTCTTAGCTCATAGGATAGTGCCTGACACAACACAGGAGCCTCTGCAACAGGCACTGTGGTGCATGCTGGGATCCAGGAGTGAACAAAAGAGGCAAGATCTGTTCTTGTGATGTGAGTTTTCTAAAGAAGAAAATAGGCAATAAGCAAGAAACAGGTGAGAAAGTGAGCATTAGAACAGGGATAGATGCTCTGGAGAACACCATGACAAAAAAAGACTCGATGAAGAATGACCAGTGATAATTGGTAGGGGATACTCTGGCCTCAGTGTTCAGAGAAGGCACTCCTGAGACATGATGACTGAGCTGAAACCGGAAGGGCTAGATGCAGGGTCAAGGAAGGTGTGCCAAACGCTACATCGAGAGGACAGAATTCTCCATTTAATCACACTCATTATTAATCAGTGAGGGTTTCTTATCCGTGGCTAGATGATTTGTGGGTTTGTAAAGAATGCAAGATATACTGCTTACTGTAAAGGCCCTAACTATATACCTGGGGACAGAACACTCACTGATGTGGAGCAACAAATAATAAAAAGTGGAATTTCAATAAGACACAAGCACTGAATGAGGACCGTAATGATCAGAGCTAGGAAAGGTGGAAGAGCAAAGACTGGAAAGCTTCCTAGGCAAAGGGAAAGAGGTGGGAACGAGTACTGTGTGTGAGAAGGTCAACGAGAAGAGGTTAGGTCCCACCTAACCTGCCCCCACCACTTGGCCCTCTCAGCCTTTCATAAGGAGACCTCCATCTTACCAGGTTCCATTGTAGGCTCTACTATTCTAGATCCTATGGGGTCTCAGTAGGTTTTAGCAATTTGACTCTTTATATGTCCTCTGCCTTATATGTTTTCACCAGGCTTCACATACTCATGATGCCCTTTTCACTATTCAGGACTCACCTTGAATGTCAAGTCCACCTGGACACCCATCCCTGACCATCTTATCTAAAATACCACCACCTACCATTCTGCATAACATTACCCAATGACACTGTTTTCCAAGTTTTCAATTATTATGTGGAATTACCATGTTTATATGTTTGCCATTTCAGTATTTGTCTCTGACTACCAGGATACAAGCACAGTAAGAAGAGAGATTCTGTTAGTCTTGTCATGAACCCAGAGCCTAGAAACCATTTTTACAGGCACATCTGGAATGTAGTAGGTAGGTAATAAATTTGGATGAAGGACTGAAAATTGGAAGCCATTGAAAACTTTGAGCCTTTTCTTATAAAATTGGAAAAGTATAGTTTAGAGGAGGCTGGCAGGAAGAATGTGGAATCCCTTCCCTGAAAATAAAGAGGAATTGACAGCTGAAGGACATCTCATAAAATAAATCACTCACTTACTGACAAGAGATATTTGCAATAAACGAGATGCAAGATGATTCTTATTCCAGTGAATGGGTGAAAAAGTAACTCTTAGAAAGATTCCAGGGGCAACATTAAACA
This sequence comes from Marmota marmota marmota, assembly GCF_001458135.2. Lineage (NCBI taxonomy): Eukaryota > Metazoa > Chordata > Mammalia > Rodentia > Sciuridae > Marmota > Marmota marmota. Next base: position 17,344,732 of record NW_026000240.1, on the reverse strand, counting down.
GTTATTATGGGATAGTAATAACTAGCAAATGTTGCTCTATAGTTGGCAATTCTGTGCACAAATTTGTTTTGTTGTTGTTATCCTGGCATATTTTTGCAATATTATTGTTGCTCTCATTATTGTACATTTATTTGCAATCGTGGGCCCATAACGAGGTGTGAACTGCTCCCCTGGAATGAATTGAGCCCTTCTGGAAAGTCTGTATCACAAATATGGAGGCATCAGGGTGCTATTGAGTAAGCCACCACGGCTTTCCATCTTTGCATACCGGCTTCTTCACTCTCCCCTCGCCTTGAAGAGAAATCCTCAGCATCTTCAATGGCATCTCACTTTCCCTGTGGCTTCGTGTCAACATACCCTTTACCCATCGTATTTCCCATCTCTAGTTTATTTTCAATGATTTGTCTGGAGAATCGCTTTATTGGGTGCCACACGATCACTTCATACTTTAAAACTACTAAGGACTTGAAGCAACTTCTGTCCATGTGTGTTTTACCTGGCAATGCTTGTCATGTTAGGAATGAAGCTGTAAAAATGAAGAATTAAAAGGTACGCCCTTAAACAGTTTCACTCTGAAATATTGCACTGCTATTTGATATCTTTAATCTGTAAAGAATAATCATGAGCTTCTGAGAAGAGGTCGTCGGTGGAGGAAAGGTTGCCTACAGAAGCAAAGGAGTAATTGGATCATTCTGCTGTTTCTCTCTGTGCCTAACACTTCATCTTTATTGACATGTACGTTTTATCTTCCCTTTATTTCTTTTAATCATTATCATATACAGAAGGACAATAACCCAAGCCAATTATTTTAAAAGAGCTTGTTATAATGCCTTTTGTTGAGTTATTCTATTTTTATTCATTTACCTATTTATTTATTTACTTGTGGCACTAAAGATTGGACCCAGGACCTTTTAGAGGCATGCACTCTGCCATTAAGCTATTTCCCCAGTTTTATAAGTTAAATTAAAAAAAAAATTAAAGTTAAAAAAAATATCAAGTTCTAATTCTGTAAACCAGTGTCTGTGTTAGACGTTTTAAAACTTTGTTTCAGGCTTGTAAAATGATTTTAGATATTAAAGCAAATAAACAAACAAAAAAAACCCCTTGTCTTTTTTTAAATTACTGAAGATTTTTATTTGACATAATATTTTATCTTGAATGCTGAGTGTATTAAGTTAGGTTAGTTGCCATGAATATCTTTAATTAATTACTTATATTTTGTACAGATCATGGGAATACAGAATATGTATGTTTTGATTAGGGCAAAAGCCGAGGTGAACAGAGAGAGGACAGAGGACCAGCACAGGAGTGGGGATACTGGGAAGACAAGTAGGAGATTTAAGCTGGTTGTTGACTGTCTGTGCTATGGTTATCTCATTTACACTATGAGGGTGACGATAATATCATATTTTAAGAATTATAAAATTAAATGACTTAATTCATATAAGGTATTTAGAACTTTACTTGGGGTTTTCATATATGAGTTTTTAAATTATATTCAGTTATTATATTTATTAGTTATTTTTACTATGGAGGTAATAAAATGGTGATAAGGCTAGAAGAGAAAACATTCTATGCATAATTTACAATGTAATCTACAGGTGAGCCTATTTAGATATTTAGACTTTTGGAAGTTTTTCATCCCTGCTAACATGAGAGAAATACCTTCCAAATGTTTCCTGTTTTCTTAGATGTGTGTATCTAAACACATCTCTATTCCATAGTCAAAAAGCTTCCAGTCCTGGGATCACTCCATCTGCTTGTGACTCTTACTGGTTCCTGTCTTCAGGCTTCTGCAGTCTAACCTCAACTGCTGTCAAAACTAAGCCAGTCCTTCATCACCATCAAACTCTTCTCATCAGGGGGATACTTTTAGAAATACTGGCAGAAAAGACATAAGCTCTTGCATCCACAAAGAACTTAGTTTGGAGCATTCAAAAATGGCTTGACTCACTTGGGCCTCCATTCCTTCATCTCTAAAATGGGAATAAGCAGGGATGAAGAACCCTTAACCCAGTTCTTATCACATGGTCTCTATGAATGGCCTTTATGTTTAGCTCATTCTATGCACATTTTGAAGTAAGTGGAATTGTCAAATAATGTGGAAAAATCTTAAACTCATTTTTGTGCACCAAATAGGAATAGTGTTCAATAGTCATACTATTTTATTTATTTATTTATTTATATTTTTTCTAATTAGTTATACATAACAGCAGAATGCATTTCTCTTCATTGTACTCAAATGGAGCACAGTTTTTCATTTCTCTGGTTGTACCTGATGCAGAGTTGCACCATTTGTGCAATCATACATGTACCTAGGGTAATGATGTCCGTCTCATTCCACCATCTTCTCTGCTCCCATAGCCCCTCCCTTCCACCCTTCCCTTTGCCCAATCTAAAATCCCTCCATTCTTCCCATACCCCCTCCCTGCATTATGGATCAGCATCCACTTATCAGCATCATTTTCATTGCTCTGACCACAACACTTTGGAATTGGCTTACTTTGCTTAGCACGATATTCTCCAACTCCATCAATTTACCAAATGCCATGAGTTTATTCTCTTTAAAGGCTCAGTAATATTCCATTGTGCATATATACCACAGTTTCTTTATCCATTCATCTGTTGAAAGGCATATAGGTTGGTTCCACAGTTTAACTATTGTGAATTGAGCTACTATAAATATTGATATGGCTGTGTTACTACAGGGAGTACCTTTGGGTATAGAATGAGAAGTTGGATAGCTGGGTAAAATGGTGGTTCCATTCCAAGTTAAGAATTGTGCTATTTTACAGGAAATGGCATTTGTGATATTGACATGTGGCAGAACTACTTTCTGACAAACTGGAGTATGAAAACAGCAGCACTAGTTATGATCTACGTTTAGCAGAATTTTCAGAGTAATTCTGACGATGCATTTAACATTCATTTTTAAATTATCAATATTTTTCAAAACTTTTTCAATCCTATAACAATGTTGCTCAAGTTTTCCTGAAGTTGCAGTGTTGATACTGTTGCTGAAAATAAGGAAAATGTTGGAAAGATGTTTAAATGTGATAAAAATTCTGTGAAGAGGCAGACTTGGAAAGTCTGCAGCACACTATGCTATTATTTCAGGAGAGAGAATTTTAAGGATAATGTTGAGAACAGTTTAAAAAAGCATCTTTTGATTCAAATACTTCATTATATCACTAGGCCCACATCATTGCATAAAAAAGAGAAGGAAAGAATGTGTGTGACATGACAAGGCTGCAAAATTAAACAACAAGATCAAGTGCCCTTAAGCCATGTTGGCTTGAGATTTACACATGTCCAAAGTACAACCTATCCATTTAGTCCTATGGGAAATTTTATCATAAATCATATATGTTTTGAATTATGTGAGTTATTCAGGTATATCCCTTTATAGTATTAGACCACCCTGCATCTTTAAGTTCAAGTCCTATTTCATTCACTATGTGCTGCTGTAGTATTTTAATAATTTCATTAAATAAATACTCATGGTAAAGCTTGCATTTATAAACCAATGACTTATTTTCATAAATCCTTCCATTATGACTTTCTAAATGAACAAAGAAATGTTTCCTGCAGTGAATAAACACATTCCACCCTCTGCAAGATCAGGGATTGTCTGAGGTTGGTTCCACAGTTTAACTATTGTGAATTGAGCTACTATAAATATTGATATGGCTGTGTTACTATAGGGAGTACCTTTGGGTATAGAATGAGAAGTTGGATAGCTGGGTAAAATGGTGGTTCCATTCCAAGTTAAGAATTGTGCTTTAGTTAGCACTTTCATTGCTCTGACCACAACACTTTGCAAGAACAACTTGGAGGGAGATAAGTTAATTCGGGGCTCATAGTTTTTGAGATCTCAGTCCATACAAGGCTGTCTCCCTTGCTCTGGGTCTAAGGTAAGGCAGCACATCATAATGGAAAGGCATGGCAGGGGTAAGTTGCTATCTTATGTCAGAATCAGAAAGCGGAGAGAAAGGGAGAGGGAGGGAGGTGTGCATGCAGGGAGGAGCTGCAGGGAAAAACAACCTTTAGGGCATGCACCCAGTGACCCACTTCTTCTATTCATGCCACACATGCCAGTAGTTACCATCCAGTCCATTCTAATTAGATGGACTAATTAGGCTACAGGTAGCTAATCATTCACAATCTAATCATTTCACCTGAAAACATTGCTGCATTAATAGAAGTTTTGGGGAACATAGCACAGCCAAACCATTACATTCTGCTGCTGGACACCCAAATTCATGTCCATTTCACAATGCAAAATGCAAAATTGCAAAAATGCAAAATTCGTCTCCAAGAGTCCCACAGTTGTAATAGTTTTAGTATTGCTGAAGTCCTAAGTCTCTTCTAGACCCAAGGCAAACTCTTGGCTGTGACCCCGAGTAAAAATCAAAACAACTTACACATATCTAATATACAGAGTAAACATTCCCATTTAAAAAGGGAGAAAATTGGGGCATAGAAAGGAAAAATGGGACCAAAGCAAGACTGAACCTCAGCTAATCAAAAGGTCCCTTAAATTGGCATGCAGCATCTAATACACATGGTGGGGAGATGTTTTCTCCCAAGGATTTGGGAAGCCTACCCCTTTGGCTTTACCTGTTATACTTTATGGGGTCTCTTAGCTTGACTCTTTCCAAAGCCAAAAGTTTCTCCAGCAGAACTTCCATGTTACTGATATCTCTTAATTCCTGGAGTTTTCATTCCAATTTTGGTTTCACCTTCACATTTTCATGCATCACACTCTCAGGGGCAGCCTGCAGAGATCCAACCCTGTATTCTTTGCCTGGTCTCTCACATCTTCCTTTAAAATCCTTTATAGTCTCTTTGACCTCCCTCTATGAGGTTCTAATTCCAGCATTCTGCATTCCTGTGGATTCAGCATCATATGGATGATGTCAAGGTATCTTGCTAGCTCAGCTGACCCCCCAGAATCAGCTGCAGCAGTCTATGAGTATCTACGTGGCTCAGCATGGTGAAACAACTACCTAGTGTCAACAGGGCATCCCGTGATCTCTTCTCAAAGGAATTTTCTATTCTGCACTCTGGAGCCTGTGGTGGAGGTGGTCTTACAAATTCCTGAGATGACTTCTGCTGCTGCAATGATACTAAGAAAATCTAACTCATGGAATTCGCCATGAGTGAACTGCAGCAGCAATGAGATAAAGAAAAACTAACACATGGGCTAGTTTAAACCATGTGTGGGCCACGATTTTTCGAATCCAACCGCTTATTCTTTTATTTTATCAGTAAGCAGTCTTATGTGCCAAGAAAGAAGAACTCTACTTTTATCAGCATACTATGTTATTATTCTGTATCTAACAAACTTTCTCTCTGGGACAGTGTTCTGTCTTTCTGGAACATTCTGTTTGCAGAATTTGGATAAAACTTTGCTGTGTGCAGCAGCTTTCTTAACTTGGGAGATAAATATTTGCTGTTGGCACATAGTTGCGTGTGGAGCAAATTTCTAAACTTATTGTTGCTGTGTGCAAGAACTCCCTTAATCCTTTCCTCGTGTGCTGCTTTTTACAAAATGGAGTCACTCACGGCAAACAATTTGCTTCATTGTGACTCCAACAGACTTCAAGCCATCTTTCCTATTGCCCCTAACCAAAGTATACTTAGCATATCTTTAATTGCTATAATCTCTTCAATGACCATAACTTCCTTCGCCCCACCTTTACATGCACTTCTCTGAACAAACAGAAAGTTGTAAAAACCTTTTAGCTTTGCTTTCTGCTCCTGTTTCTGACAGTAAGCCTAAATAAAAGCTGCCAACAATATCCATGCCACTGACTGAATGCTATGCTGCCTTGAAATTTCCTCTGCCATTTTATTAGTTCATCACTTTTAAATTCAACCTCACACAGTCTCAGGACATGGAAAGAATGTAGACAAGTTATTTGCCATAATATCACATGAGTGGCCTCTAGTCCAACTTCCAGTAGAGTCTTCACTTCCCTCTTCAACCTCATTAGCAGAGTTCACATCCCTAGTGGCATTCTGGTTTTCTGAGCTCCCAACAGAATCACCCATTGAGCTCTGCTTACAATATTCCCAAGTTTTTCCAGCTACATCTCTAAACTTTCCAAAATTTCTTTCTCAAAATATTTCTCAAAGCTTTGGAAACACATGGACTAACAATATGGTTCGTCACAATGACCCCAATTCTCTGTATAAATTTCTGTTAGCTTTTTCATCCGTGTGACCAAAACACCTGACAAGAACAACTTAGAGGAGGGAAAGTTTATTTGAGGATAATGGTTTCAGAGGTCTCAGTTCATAGACGGTCAAATTCATTAGGTTGGGTCCAAGTTGAGGCAGCCCATCATGAGGGAAGCGACCAGTGGAGGAAGGCTGTTTTGTTCATGGTGGGGTCAGGAAGCAGAGAGAAGGAAGAGGCCAGAGGTAGAAAAGAAGGCACTCCCTCAGTGACCTACCTCCTGCAACTATTCCCCACCTGCCTAGAGAAACCACCTGTCCACCTATTCAAACTAGGATGGACTGATTAGCTTATAATTTCCACTTTTGATCATTTTGTCTCCAATCATTCTTGCACTAACAAGAGCTTTGGGGTGACGCATCATATCCAAACCATAACAGGCACTATTCTTTATTTTGAGCTGTAGGAAATTACTTTACTTGTCCTTTGCATGTCTGGCCTGTATTTGACTTATTGGTTGGGCGGAACCTACCAGCTTGTTTGAGACTCATCAGGAATATATAAGTGACAGATCAGGACTTCCATGTCCAGCTTAGCTGTGACCCTTGTGAGACCAGAAACAGGATGCTTCTTGTTTTCTAATATAGCATGATGAGACCTTATTCTATCCCCATTAATTCTACACACCCTTGACCTCTGGTTACCTCTACTGGAGGTAAAACATTCTGCTTTGTGCTTTTTATAGAAAAGGAGGATGAAAAATGTGTCCTTGACACAACTATCTACTTGAAAACTCTTTGAGGTCCCCAGAATCTTGTGGTTGGTTGGGGACGTCCTCTGCCAAGCGGTGGGAGCTCTTTGTCAGAGTTAAGTGGGGCACCCATCAGAGGTCCTAGAGATCCTGGGTGCCCATGCAGAGCTAATGAATTCTCGCAGAAAATATTGCTCTACCTAAAAAGGCTTCTTATCAAAAAATTTGCAAAAACAGCACAGCATCAGAAACAACCAATGAAAAACTACAAATGTTTGGACTAAAATTCGTTCTCATTTTAAAAATGAGATACTACAATTATCAAGAGATTTGGAAACTATGAGTATTCCAAATGGAAGCTATCTCTGCCAAGTGCTACAGACATAATGTGTGAGAAAACTTTTCTCAAATTGCTCAGTATATATGTTCAGCATGTATTTCCTATACTTAAGGCTGCCAATCTAAGTGTTTAAATAAATAGGGGTTGGAGAGCTCATTCAAACAAGAGCTTTATTATCTGAGCTGTTTATTTTATGAAGTCTATCTCTTCCCCAAGTTTTACTTCAAATATATACCTCCTCCCTATTCTCCAACTTCTGCCACCAGGATTGTGAACCACATTAGTGAACATTAAAATATAACTCAGTCTTTGTTGCACTTATTTTTACATTTCAGTCCATCAGATCCATTTGAATCTGCAAGTAAATAAAAATGATAAAAATGGGACAAATCACTCTCAGAGTTATATTCCTCTTTTTCATAACCACAAAGAAGTTACTTTTTGCCTTAACAATGTACAGAATATTTTTCAGTGAATTGGGAAATAATTTACATTTTACTATAAATTTTATAAATTGAACTGTTTAAGATAAAAACAGTATAAAGTCCTTCTTGTCATGAATGATATTAAAATGTGTAATAATTATTAAATACATGGGTTTCAGTCAAACCAAAGGGGTGTTGACTCCTTGTAATTGTCCCTTATAAATAACCATGAGACCGGCTCTATAAAGCCCTCATAGCTGCTCCTTATTCTAAGGCAAACTTGCTTCTTTCTTAGAGGAGAGACATAGAAAAGAAAAGAGGGTAATGGAGAGCTCTTGGTTTTCCATCTACTCTCTGTGGGACAAAATATTTAGTTGATCAATTGGGGGATATTATTTTTAAATTGAGTTATTCAAGAAATCTTTGCTGAATGTAGGAATTTGTTCAAATTTTTTTAGTGAATGAGGAATAATTTGTAAGTTATTGTCCCCATCAGAACACAGTGACATGCAAGGACAAGCTTTAAAAGTGCAAAAATTCAGCCAGGAAGTGCATTGTCTAAATTTAGAAGGTGGCAGACAGACACTAGCACAAGATCTACTACCTAAATGAGTAGCCCATTTTTTTCACCTAAGGAAAAAAATAACTATTGATCCTCTACCATCTGCCAGACGATGCTGAGGGCACTTTATAAAAATCAGAGCTGCATCTTCTGAGGATTTAGGTTCTAAATTTACCTCACAGAGCCATATTGATTAATATCAAAATTATCCTCTGGAATCTTACAAGAACATCACCATGGTGACTAAAATACCCTGTTTCACTGAATCTGGGACCAGATTTTTCCTTCAGCTTTAAGACAGATTGTTCATTCTTGTTTGGATTCACAGATGAAGTCATTAGTTTGTACTTAAACAGAAATGCTTATCTTTAAACACCATAAAAATAACATAAGATGGCAAGATGTCTACACCACAAGAGATGTGTAGGACCCAAGACCAGCTGGAGAAAGTTTGGTTCACACGCCTCACACAAGAACATGAGTTCTTTGACTAGAGAAGTAGACGAAATCACTTACATTTTATAAAAGTTTGATCCTTCCTTTCTTCCTCCCCCTTTCTTCTCTTCCTTCCTCCCTCCCTTCCTTCCTGTGCTGGGGACTGAGCCCAGAGCCTTGTGCATACTATGAGATGCTGTCACTAAGCTATATCTCCAGACCCTCTCTTACTTCCTTTGCCCCTTCCTGAAGCCCAAGTATGTAGAATTAAATGTGATTTATCGAAAGTTGAATGTTCACATCATGGTACTCGACTGTATCTCTGATACTTTCAATAACACAGGAGGGAGGGATCATCGTTGCCATTTAAACAATTTTAAAAAATAAAGCAGGTTAGAGGGCATGACCCTGGTATCATATTGGTTATGGCAGCTCCACAGAACCTCAGAATCTCCCAACAGCATGCCCTTAGGCGTTATCTCTCTGGAATGGAAACTCTTCTTGGACACTTGGGGAGTGATAGGGTTCCCATCTCGCCCGTAGATCCACAGCCTGAACGAAGGAAAAGATGGATCGTAGACATTCAGGCTGAGAGCAATTATGAATTTCAAATGAAAATTTCAAATAAAAATCTCAGCTCTTCAAGGCTTATCAGTTATTAGTTCTTGGGTTATCAGCTATTACGTTGATCTGTATGAAATGGCCATTTTTATGGGTGAAGAATGGTGATTATGAGCAATTTCATGGGGTCCAGACGACATTATCACTGTGGCTTTTCTAGTAGAAAGACTAGGGGAAGGAGGTGGAGGGTTTTCTGAGCACCTTATGAAACACAGTGTTCTGGTGACTCTTTGTCATCCAGAGTCCTTTTTTGTCATTGTTCGGATTTGTTTTTTTGTTTATTCCCCCTCCCTCTCTTCATGGAAGTTATCAGAATCAGGAGTAGCATCGTCTGTGTTTTTATTTGCCCTCTCTGTTTCACCCCCAGTGGAATTTACTCTCCTCACCTAGAAAAGTACCTAAAACATAGAATGCACTCGATAAATATTTGTTGAATAAAATAAACTCAATGGATTGAAAATATGTGACTAACATGTTAAGTTGTTAGGTATGCTTTCTATTTGGAGTGTTGCTATAAAAACATACATTTCCAATTCCCCAATGGCCCTTTGAAAAAGATAAATTAATTCATTTCATTAGTGATATTGTGTTGCCTGTGGCATGGCTTGTCATGGTGGCTACAATAGACTAATGACTGGATAACGAGAGTTTATTTATCATGAAACCAATTTTTGTTACTGAACTGAATCATATAAATAATGGTATTTCAGCATTTACATTATAAATACTGTTTTAGAGTTTGTTAGTTGGTCATAAAAATCCTCCCCAGGCTGAAACAGCTGGTGGGTAAACATTGCATACATCACATATAATATATCAAAATAAAAGTGCAGTGGTTCTCTCTTAGTCAAAGAACAAATGCTGCATATAAAATTATTTTTAAGCAATAAGAATGAAGCTATTGAATAACTTCAATCTGTTCTTTCTATCATTTTTATTTTTTGATAACACTAGGCACCTTAGATATAATGATAGGATTACAATAAGCTTGAAGAGATAAAATGTATGCCCGTAGAAAGAAGATGAAATTCTGTTAGAATGTTCATTCAGATGATAAAATTAGATTTTTTTTCAGATAAGTTGGGGGGACAAGATGGTTTAATTACTTTACAGCAAAAAAAATAAAAAAAATAAAGGGACCAAAACAGCATCCAAGAAATAAAACACCGGCTACCATTTATTCCATCATGCCAGTATTCTTGATGTTGAACTTCAATGTGATCTCTCACAAATATGAGAGATTGATTTTTATTAACCTTCAGTGTAAGTCATTACTTTTTGGTAAAGCATAATTTTGCTATAATAATCTCTCCCATGTCAAAAAACCTTATTTTGTAAAACAGAGCAGTTTGGTTAACTGAAAAAACTCAAAATTCTTTTCTCGGACTATGGAGGTGCTAATCAAGTGACTCCATTAAAGGGTCCATTTCGATTAGAGATGTAACATGTTTAACAATGTAGTGAGCAGCTGCAGATGAAGCCATCCTGGAGATTGGGGCTCTCTGGTTGCTAAGGCTAGGTGGCTTTTAAAAGCATCCAACATCAATGAATAACAGTATCCTCTCTGGGAACCAATAGACATTAAGATAGATAGAGTTACTATCTTAATGATGTATCTCAAATATTCAAAATTTCCTCTGAAGTGATAAGGCTTTTGCCAGTTCAACTTTTGAACATCATCAGTCCACCTTGGACGCTATAACCAAATGCCATGGGCTGTGTAGATTTCATGAACAATAGATATTATTTCTCAGAGTTTTGGAAGTTGGGAAGTCCAAAACCAAGAAGCTAGAAGATTTAGTGTCTGGTAAGGGCTCACTGTGAGCTCATGGGTAATGATGCCTTCTCTGTCTCTCTCTCTCTGCCTCCCCCACACTGTGTGTGTGTGCGTGTGTGTGTGTGTGTGTGTGTGTGTGTGTGTTTTGCAGGGTCAAAACCATGGCTGGACAAATGCTCTGCCACTGAGCTACACCCCTGGCCCTGAGGACATCTTCTTTCTATGTCTTCTCATGACGAAAGGCAGGAGGGGTTTCTCCCTCTCTCTGACCGCTTTTGTAATGACACCAATTCTATTTATGAAGACTCCATTTGATGACCTAATAACCTCCCTATGGTCCACCGTCTAGCACCATCATCTTGGGAGTTAGGATTTCAACTTGTGAACTTAGGTGGAACACAAATATCAGACAATATCATACATACATTTATCTTCCTAGAATTTTCTTTCCTCAATTAACACCTATTTCCTTTCAGGATTCTGTTTAGTATTATTTTCTCAGAGCAGCCTTCCCCACCTTTGCCATCTTTATCCCAGAACCCCACCTTTTCCCATTCCATGTCCTCACTACCCTGCCAACATTTTCTACACAGCTCTTGAATTGTGTATGTGACCATAAGGGAAGGGATGGATTTTAATTTTTAAGCTCTATCCTCAGAATCTAGCAGAGTACTTGGCAAATAGTGGATGTTTAATAAATATGGCTAAATGTTTGTCTCTTTGAAGGTTTTTTCCTCTACTTCTCTCTATTTTTCTTTGAACTAGAATTTACAATACATGCAGACATTATGCTCCTTTGTGGGATTGTGCTGTTTTTTGTTTTTTTTTTCCCCTAGCCTAACCCAACCCTCTTGCCAAAGCAACCATTTGTCGTCTCTTGATTGCTCAGTGGCTGCCAACTTCTGTCACTGCTCTGAGATTCCTCTCCTACAAGTTCCATGGCCAAGGCACGTTTCTTCAGCTTAAAAGTTTGGGTTCTATTCAATGATCATTTATGGAGCATTCACAGTTTTGCTCCTGTGCTAGAAGCTTAAACAGAAAAATGAAGAGGCTGCCATTTTCCTTGGGAGTCTTTGAATCAAGGGTTGGGGAGAGAAACACAGTAAAGTTCCCTGAGTTCCAGTTAGGATGCTATAGGATTTACCCCAGACTGAGGAAAGGGGTATTGTCACTGTCTGTGACTTGCAAACATGGAAATGCACCTCCAGCCCTACGAGCCTGTGGATGTCATCTGGGAATTCACTTGTTCATGACCAATCTCTTTGAGATGCTCACACACAGTGAACTGAGATTGTTAATGAAAATTCCAAGGGAAAAAAGTGATCAGTGGGTCTTAGCATTTATAGCAGTATAAAATATCCCACTGTGGAAATCTGCAACATGACCACTTAGCTGGTTGAGAAGACTTCTGCTATATTATGCCAGTTGGATATGATTTTCCGTTTTTAAGGACTTTGTTTATTTCTTGGTATTTCCTCATATCTATCAAAGTTCATTCCATCTTCAAATAGAAGATAGAATCTGAGCTCTGAGAGGGACCTCACCTCTGGTAAAATGGACAGAGATTAAGGTATCAGCGCTAGCTGGAAACCATGGGTCCTGCCTTCCCCCAGGCAAATCACAGCTCATGCTTAGAAAGCACTTGACATGTTCAAATCGCATCTTCACACAATAGCTTATTGCATCTCAAAGCTCCCCTGTGAGTTAGTCATTCAGAACTCCATTGCACTGATAAGAAAATAGACTGCAGGAGAAGCCAAGTGATTGCCCAAAGATCACAGAGCAAATAGAAAGAACCCCAAAGGAGGCCCTCATCTTCCAAATTTCACAATCCTTATGCATCTTTGGAAAGCACAGTGCCCCTCTTCATGACTGGGTTGATCTCCACCTGGCCAAAGACTTTGTTGAGCTTTGTGTCTCCACCCTGTGGCCACTCCACCTGGTATGCAGTCAGCCTCTTGCTTGGATTGAATCTGTTCTTTGGCAAGAGTTGGTTTTGCAGTTATTCTATTTTCCTTCAAAAAGTATTTCATAATCTGATTTTCAAAGTCCAGAAGGAAACAACGAATAAGAAAAAGCAAAGCAAACAAAACAAAAAAACAAACTGTATTTGCCTCTAAAAAGAAGGCGATGACATTAAGCCTCAATTACACTCCCAGCGCTGAAATCAGCCTCTCCAGGGCCCACGGCCTCTTGCTGATTAAGAGCACATTTTGAGTACCTCCCCCTGCCATTGGTCCTGGCAGCCCTGCTCTTGTGCAGCAAGCAGGATATTCAACTTGACAAGGCTCTTTCTTTCTGGATCAGGGAGGGAGCAAGGTTCTTGTCAGTTTGAATCATGAGCCTGCACTTGGCAGAGCTGAGTGGACAGGCTCAGTGGGAGAAGGTGGCATGTGCAAGCCATCTCTGCCCCCTTTCTGCAGGCCCCTCTCCCCGTCTCCCACATAACCCAACTGGCTTCAAACTCTCCTGCTCAGAGAGGGCCTCTTTACTATTTGGCCAGTTGAGTTGCTTCTGACACTAAATCTCCTTGTGATTCAGCTTCTACAATTTTTATTTCAAGGCTTCATCTCTCTATGCACTTTTTTTTTTTAGAGCTACAGCTGAGAATATCCAATTCTGCAATTCTCAAGGTTTTAATGTTTTAAAACACATTTCTAAGGATGAAAATGCCTTTTTTGGAGTCCACATCAAAAGGCTTTTAGAAGTCATCAAAGAAAACTGAAAGTCTAGTCTATGCTGCTTTAAGAGTTCATCTTTATTATTATTTTTAAACGAAAGTTTAAAAGACTGACAAATACAATTAGTGAAAGATGAAGTTTAGAAATTCTTATTATGTCAGGAAGGAAAAAGAAAAGCATCTCATTATTTTCTCTTATCCCCAAAGTTCACACTTCATGTGTGTTTCTTTTGTGAGGAAAAAGGACAAATCTTTATTAGTTTAGGATCCTAGCAGATCATGAGAAATAAGTAGCTGGTCCCTCTTTTTCTTTTCCCCGGCATCGAGAGCAATTTTTGATTATGTGAATGTTAAATTTTAACCTTGACTGTTTTCGTTTCTTAATAATGAAATGGCAGTAATGATTTTTTGAATATTGGTAAATACTTCCTCAGATATTTTTATGGCAACAGATCCCATCACCAGCAATTTGTGATTTAATTATAGGATTTTGTGGAGCTGGCTATTAACTTGCCAATTATTTCAACAAACCAGATAATTAAGAGTGGGAGAAAAAAGAAAAATGACAGCTAAAGTTAAATTTCATCAAAAGCAGCTATCTTGGGCTTTCAATAATCTTTTTCAAAAGTGTTTCAACTGAGTTCAAAAATCGTATGATATGTACAACACTTTGCATTGCAAACTCAATTTTGAGTCTAGTTAGCTAATGAAACTCCACTGCTTCTTTGATGTACATCTGAATTTTAGATTGCATTAAGAATGATTAATAAGTAGTAATTATAAAAATATTGTTCTTTGGAGATGTTGGTTGGTAATATCATTTTTCATTTTTTTGTTGTTGTTATTTCTGTGACTAAGTTCCATCCAGGGGCCCCTTCCAGAAAGTCGATAAGGACTATGCATTATTATCATTCTGTTACTGACTTAGCTATGCTCTGAGTGTAGCTCTTTTCCACTCGAGTATCTTTATGAATTACTCTAGGGCACTAAATCATCATTGAATCTTTCACTGGTAACAGTTTTTTTTTGAGTATTTACTAACCTGAAGAGTACCTAATAGGGCCCTGTGATGCTAGATATTTTTTAACTAGAGTCATTGTTGCTGTTCTAAAACAGTAACATAGGCCAGTACTGAGGTTAATGATTATTCAAAAAAATTAGAAAACAACAGAAATATATGTGTATATATATTTTGTCTTTTAAATTAGAGCTAGATAGCACCTGGGATATAGCTGAGAGCTGAGTCAAGAGATCAGAACCAGGACAGTCAAACAGATGTTAAATACAGACAGGAAAAATTTGAGGGGCAGGAAGTCAGGGTCCTCAGGGTAGCGAAGATCCTCCCACAATAAACAGCTGTTCATGGAAGTTGTTAAATTATTTAGGGTTGAGAGTCGTTTGTACCTAGTGGGTGTATGCAGCTTTCATATTAACCATGGTAAGTAGGTATTGCTTAAAACCTATGGGAAGCCCAAGGTGTGTAGTCTGAAGACCTGATTATTCCTTATCAGACATTCTTTCCCTCTCAGCATTTGCAAGGACAGAGAGGAAAGATACCTAAGGCAAATTTCTTTATGGTATTTTCATCTTGTACCAGTGGAAATACGTTGGGTAGTGAGGACCACAAGCTTACCAGGGTCTTAAAGAGATCTCACATCCTGGAATGATTACAGCCTGTCAGGGAGGAAAATAAGAGGAAGTCACTGAAATCTCATTTCCCAACTTAATAAATAAGTTTTCTAAGTTCAAATAATGTGGAAACAATGTCAAGCATAGGTTGGCCAAAAGTTTGATTTGACCCTTCTTTTTATTTTTTTTTTTAATTTGTCATAACATATAGTTCTGTATTTCCATGAATATTAAAAAAATTATTAATTTAAGATAAATCAGAGATGATGGGGTGAAGAATTTGCAGTAGAGGTTGTAAAGCACGTGTTCTAATGAAAGATAAACTCACCTGTAGGAGGCTAAACTTGGAACTAACTGGGTGTATTACCATGTGTTCTAAGTTAGTGGTCTTGGGATTTTCACATTATGCCACTGTGCATAACAGAGCATTGTTTGATAGGTCTCCCTAAGTGGCCTGGCCCTAAACCAGCCCTGTCATCCAGAGGAGAGGAAAGCCATTCCAATTTCATCTAAATAAACTCATAATAAAATAAGGAAAAACACATGTGATCCAGCTGCCGGAGCTTAGCTGGGTGAAAACGCTTACAAATATTTCATGTCTGAACTATGAGACAGCTTACTAATGGGAGAATCTTATGTGTAAAGGAGGGCTGGATTGCCTTTGATATAAGGTGGCAATAAAAACGCTATAGGGTTAGTATTTATGATCCCTGTAGGTTACAATAATATGCTTCCTGTGTTATTGCTTTAACAGACACCAAGAAACAGCTCGATGGTGTGGTCACTTTCCTTAAATAGCATGTATGACACATGCACAGTCGGCTCGAGTATTGGATCCTCAGTTTAAAGGGCCTTGTTCCATATCTTGGAAGTAATGCTTTCTCAAAGCACCCTCCTGTTCCTGCCTGAAGAGAATTTCACTTCTGCCCTCTCTCCACCGCACATGCTGCATTTCAATGCCACACGAATGCAAAACATGTAAAATTAATACATGCCACGTTCTAATCAATACCGCACAGTGTTCTTGGAGAAGCCAAAGAACAAAGCTGAGATAAAGAATGTAGTAAGTGGCCAAGTCCTGAGATTAATGAAGTAAAGACACCATATTCATTACGCAAGATTAAGGAGCATCCCCTTGGGGGAAAGAAAATCCAACATAACTTTACTGATGTATTAGAATTAAAACATTGGCTGCTAAAGGGCATGGTAACTGCTGGTAAGTAGTAAACATGGGAAGAATATGAAGGGAAATAATCCCAATAGTATTGCAGAGTAGAAGGCAAAAAGAAATTACAGTGATGTTTTCATTTTGAAACCAAGGATATTTTTTTTTTTTTTTTTTGCGGGGGGAGGCGGTGCACTGGGTATTTAACTCAGGGACACTCTACCACTGAGCTATATTCCCAGTTCTTTTTATTTTTTTTTTTGTTTTGAGACAGGGTCTTCCTAAATTGCTTAGGCTGGCCTCCAACTTGTGATCCTCCTGCTTCAGCCTCCTGAGGTGTGCTCCATTGGCCCCAATCCCAAGGTAGGATTTTTTTTAATTTGTTCTCATTAGTTATACACGACTGTAGAATACATTTTGACACATTGTATACAAATGGAGCACAATGTCTCATTCCTCTGGCTGTATATGGTGCAGAGTCACACCAGTTGTGATGTCATACATGTATACAGCATAATAATGTCTGTCTCATTCCACTGTTTTTCCTACCCCCATGCACCCTCCCCACCCTTCCCCTCACAACCTTCTCTCCAATCCAAAGTTCCTCCATTCTTCCCTTCCCCCACCCCGTTATGGATCAGCATCTGCTTATCAGAGAAAACATTGGCCTTTGTTTTTGGGGGGATTGGCTTATTTCACTTAGCATGATATTCTCCAGCTCCATCCACTTACCTACCAATGCCATAATTTCATTCTCTTTAATGCTGAGTAATATTCCATTGTGTATATGTACCATAGTTTCTTTATCCATTCTTCTGTTGAAGTGCATGTAGGTTATTTCTGCAGTTTAGCTCTTGTGAATGGTGAATTTTGTTGTTATAACATTGATGTGGCTGAGTCACTGTAGTATGCTTATTTTAAGTCCTTTGGATGTAAACTGGGGAGTGGGATGGCTGGGTCAAACAGTGATTCCATTCCAAGTTTTCTGAGGAATCATCATACTGCTTCCCAGAGTGGTTACACTAATTTGCAGTCCCACCAGCAGTGTTTGAATGTGCCTTTTTCCTCACATCCTTGTCAACACTTATTATTGCTTATACTCTTGATAATTGGCATTCTGACTAAATGTGATTCTTTAATGAATATTACTTTAGGAGATGCACATGTTCGGATACCTTCAACATCAAACAGTAGTACTGAAATGTTCCAGTGAAAGAGTAATATCTACCCTTATCCTGAGTTACTCACCTCTAGGTCCACTCCCCAACTGTTGCCAGGGTGCATTTCTGGACGTGGGTCCCACACAATGACTCTACTGAAGCTCATGCCAGGTATTATCACAAGCCTGGCAAGACATTTTTAAATTGTTGTGGTCATCTGTTACAGTTTCAACCACAACTATCTATGTGGTTCACTATTCTATTTCCGTGCTGGCTCATCCACAGGGTTTCTCACACACACTGTGTTGAGCTGAACTGACTCAAGATCCCGTGAGGAACTTGCCATTGATGACACATCAGGGACATTAGTACTTGCTGTTACATATCATGCACCTTGGCAAATTGTGTATAGGAGACTACCTTATTAATTGAGTCGTTATCTCTATTTATGACTCTTTTAAAGATACCAGCTTGAAACTTTTGATTCAAACTGAGTTTGGATGTTCATTCTGACTCATATCTTTGTATTGTGTCATCTCTTTATTGGAGCCATACCAGATATTGCCCAATTTTTAACACAGTAGTTTGTTTTGAAACTAGTAGAATCAAGCTTGTGTTGACAGCTTGTTGTTTTGTTTTGATTGTGTTGAAAGAGTGTTATATAAAATTTACTTTCTTAACCGTTTCTAAGTGTTCAGTACTATTAAGTTGTTTACATTGTCACACAACCAATCTCTGGAACATTTTTCATCCTGCAAAACCAAAACCCTAGGACCAGTAAGAAACAAGTCCCCATTTCCCCCTCCCTTAGCCCCTGGTAACCACATTCTACTTTACATTTTTATGAATCTGACTACTTTAAATACTACATATAAATGGATTGACGTAGTGTTTGTCTTTTGCGACTGGTTTATTTTGCTTGGCATAATGACCTCCAGGTTCATCCGTAAATGAGTCAAGGTCCTCCCAGGGAAACAGAATAAATAGGACACGTGGATATAGAGAAAGAGACTAGAGTTTAACAAATTGGCTCACACAGAAGAAAAGGCTGGCAAGTCCCAAATCTGCAGGATAAGATGGGCAGGCTGAAGTATCAGAAAAGAGCCAGAGCTGTAGTTCAAATCCAGAGGTCAAATGCTGGTAGAACTGCCTACCTTTTTAAGGCTGAATAATTATCCGCTTCCAGGAGTATGAGGGTGCAAATCTCTCTCTCTGAGACCCAGCTTTTTAATTCCTTTGGATATAGACCCAGAAGTGAAACAGCTGGAGAGAGTATTTCTATTTTTCATTTTTGAGGATCCATCCTCCAGTTTCCCACGGTGTCGCATCATTTCACATTGCCACCCGCAGGGCTGCCAGGTTCCTGCTCTTCCACTTCCTTACCAACTGCTAATATTTTCTGTTTTGCTGGTTTTTGATAATAGACACATTCACGGGTATGAGGATTCTAAGGATTTGGGTTTGCATTCCCCTCATGATCAATGATGTTGAACACCTTTTCATACACTCATCAGCCTCTTTGTAGAAATTCAGTATTTGAACCTAATTGGGTTATTTTTTTTTTTCTTGCCAAATTTTAGGATCTTCTGTATTCTGGATATTAATGCCTTGTTATGGACTGAATATTTGTAGCCCCCCCCCCCCAAATTCATACTGGTGAATCTACAATCCTCACTGTGATAGCATTAGAAAGTGGTCCTGGGAGGTCCTTAAGTTATGAGAGTGAGGCCTCACAAATGAGATTAGTATCTCCACAAGAAGAGATAGGAGACAGAATTTCTGCTTTGGATGTAGCAAACAAGAAAGAGGCACCAAACAAGCCACCATCTTACCTTGGGCTTCCCAGCCTCCAGAACGGTGAGAAATGCCTTCCTGTTGTGTAAGCTGCCCAGTCTATGGTACTGCTATGGCAGCTAAGCTGAGACTCCTTATCAAATAAGTGACTTACACATCTTCTCTTCCATAGGTCACCTTTCACTCTTTTATTGTTTCTTGTACATGATATCCAAGAAACATTTTCAGCCCAGAGTGCAGTAAACGGTTTGTTGTTTACCCTTGAATCCTGTGGCTGACTGGGAGCTGTGGCTCACTGGCCCTGCCTAGCATCAGGAGAGTGTTGTATCATCTCTCTGTTGCCCAGGGAAAGACCCGAATTCTAAATTTAAAGTGTAGTTTCTGTAAAATACTTTTCACTTTGCATTATCATAAAGCCAGAAAATCATAATGAACCACCATAAGTTTAGGGGTTGTCTGCATTTTCTTCAGGATTACATATCAGTGCCTATATTATCAGGGATTTTGATCTATGGATTTTTTCTTCTAGAGTGTATTTGTCTAGCTTTGGTATTAGAGTAGTGCTGGCCTCAGATAATGAATATGAAAGGGTTTCCTTCTCCTCAAAATTTAGAAGTAGCTTGAGGAGCATTAATCTAAGTTTATCTTTAAATATTTGGTAGAATTCACCAGTAAAGCTGTGCAATCCTGAGCTTTTCTTTGCTGGGAGGTTTGGATTACAAAGTCAATTTCCTAACTAGTTACAAATCTGTTCTGCATTGTTTACTGTCAATAAGTTGTGTTATTGAATTTTTATCCATTACTCTAGGTTATCATGTTTGCTGATGCATAATGTGTTCAGAGTATTTCTTATAAACCCTTTTTATTTCCACAAAATCATTCCAAATATCCTACTTTCGTTTCTGACTTATTCTTCTTTTTCCATAGTTAATCTTACTGAAGATTTGCCAATTTTCTTGGCAGTTTCAAAGAAACAGTTCTCATTTCCAATGATTTTTCTCTATGGTTTTTTCCTATTCTGCATTTTGTTTCTCTTTTTTCTAATCTTTATTACTTCTTTTGTTAGACTTGGGTTTGGTTCATTATTATTTTTCCTAGTTTGTCACGGTAAAAACTTTGAACATTGATTTGTGTTCTTCCTTTTTGTGACATAAGCATTGACAACTGTAAATTTCCTTCTTTGCACAGCTTTTGCTGCATCCCATAAATTTTGCTGCATCCCATAAATTTTGTTGTATGTATATTGTTTAATTTCCATGTATTTGCTCATGTTTTAGTTTTTCCTTTTACTATGGATATCTAGTCTCATTTCCTTATATTTTGTGTGATTTTGCACCATACATCACTGAACAAGACAGACGTTTATAGAACACGTCACACAACAACATCAGATTACACAGTCTTTGCGAGTGCATATGCAGTGTTCCCCAGTAGAAACCACACATTGTGTTACTCAATTCTTCCATTTCTCTATTAGTCTTCTGTTAGGTTACTGTCAGATTGTTGTTTTTTAGCTGTAAAACTGAAATGAATTGTCATCTTTTTTATAATATTATATACAATGTGTTTGATTTTCTTCCCCAAATTCCTAGGTTCATCTCTGAGTAAATTGTTTACTTATTTATTTATCTCTGGGTGGGTGGGGCACATTATTCTGCAGATCACTATAGAAATGAGAAAATTATGTGGCTTTGAAATGGCAACACCAGTGCTTTTCATCAGAACTTTCTGAGTGGTTGACTTGGGTATTCACCAACTGGTTAAAGCCATCAGTTTAACTCTCCAAAGTAGGAGATTGGAGACCTGAATTCCCATAGTGAGTGCTGAGGCCAGAGAAATGAGGCCAGAATTCTACATAGCTTACAGAGTTATTGTGTATGTGTGAGGGGAGAATAGTGTCCTGGATCTTAGTGGATGAGCAATTTGCATATCTGAAAAGAAAGCCTGCTCTGCTACAGGTGCTCATTTCCTCTTCTGTGGAGCTGAAACTTCTGTAGTCAGGGCCATACTGGACTCTGTCTTTGCTCCCAGGTACACAGGTTCTGTCATCCGGGCTGAAGAAATGAACTTTGAATATCACACCAGGGGATCCACATCTCATCTCTAAATATGAGTAAGAAAAAAATTAAGAAACACCAAGGTACAAAAACGGAAAAACCTAACATGAATGGAAGAAAATTAATATAAGAAAGAGAAGAACATATTTAATTTGATATAATTGGTGTTATGGTTTGGGTGTGATGTGTTTTAAAAATTTGTGTGAGATGACACAGGAATGTTCTGAGGTAAAATGATTAGATGATGAGAGCTATAACATGATCAGTGGATTAATCCATTTGCTGGATTAATAATTTGAAAAGACCACTGGTCCTGGGTGTTAAAAGTAGGACCTGGGGTGTGAGCCCTAGAAGGGTTCATCTTCCCTGAAGCTGCTTCCCCTTGTCCTGCATCCTGGCCCCCGTAAGCTGAGTAGCTTCCCTCCACCATGCCCTTCCTCCATGATATTCTGCTTCCCTTTGAGCCCTGACCAATGGAGTTGGCTGACCATGGACTGCACTACTGCAACAAAGAGTCAAAATAAATTCTTCCTCCTCCAAGTTGTTCTTGTCAGTATTTTGGGTCTCAGGGATAAAAAGATGACTAACATAAATAGTATCCACGAAAGGAAAATTAATATATGAAACAGAAGAAAACATTAAAATGGGTGTGATTAGTATCTTCATGGGTATATTAAATAATATCATTCATATTAAAATAATTCAACGATAGCTAAAATAAGCAGCACATAAAGAAATTCTTGAGTGCTAAATTTAACTCTCCATGTGTCACTTTTATTCTTTCATTTATAAGCTGAGACTCCTAACCCAGTGGGCTCAATGTGGGGTCCCTGGGCTTGCAGCATTTTTATCATCCAAGAGCTTCTTGAAAATGCAAATTCTTGAGCCGCAAGACTTGCCATTTAAAAAACTTTGGGTATGGGGCCCAGAACTCTGTTTTGTTAAGCCCTGTAGTTGAATCTGATGGGTCTTAAAGTTTGAGTACCCATGCTTGACGACACATTAAAATCACCTAAGGAATTTTTAAAAAATATTGGTGCCTGGCTCCTACCTCAAGCAATTCTAATATAATAGACTTGGTAGGCAACTTGGGCTTTGACAGTGTTAAAGGCAATCAAGTGATTCTAATCTGCAGCTTAAAATGAGAACCAATGATCTATATCTACTGGGCATTTTGATTCCTCTCCATATCTCAATAAAGCAGTAGTTTCCAAATGTACTGGCTTGTTGTAATACCTGGGGAGCTTCCTAAGCAATGGATAGGCATAGCATCCCCAGAGACTGAGATGCAACTGGATATGACCTGTTCTTTTAAAAAAAAATAATAGCAAAAATTGGATGATTTTCATTCATAGGCCAGTTTGGGAAGCACTGGGTTAAATATTAAATTTCTAGTTTTAAAGATAAATTTCTACACCTAAAGCACATATTAAATGTATGAGCTTTATAGAGACTGATTAAATATATGAGTACAACTAAAGTAAAAGGTTTAAGTGCTTTCCAACATCCTAAACTATATATATATATATATATATCTCAATCTATCTATGTATCTATCTATCTATCTATCTATATCCATAGCCCACATTAAAGTAAAGAAAGTAGCATTTCTTAAATCTAGCATTAGAATCACGTGACAGCTTTTGAAACTTCTGTACTGAGGTCTCACCTCATATGAATTAAGTCAGAACTTCTCATGTAACTGAGGTGTCAGAAGTGAGTAAATTAAAGTAGAGCATTGCAGAGTAACCACGGGTTCAGTGTTATCTGAATCTCCTCAGAAGTTTCCAGAGGATATCTGAGGCTGTTGTCACCTTCAGGAGAGAAGAGCTGCTGCGGCCAACTCTCTTACAGGCCATGAGGGATCCAGACCTCTCTTTTGTGCTCAGGGGAAGAGTGACAATGTCATCAGCAGACGTCATGACATTAGCAGCAAATAACGTCACAGGCTGTGTTGCAGAGGGACACAGGACCTATCCTACAATGCAGTTATCCATCACCCTTTGGACTTTTGTGAGCAGCTTGGCATTTGGTCACTGGATGTCCTCTGTATGGGTTATCCAACAATCTTTCAATATTATGTCATTACTAATACCAAAACACTTGAGCCTAATTCAAACTGCTGTCATAAAACTAAGTTACAATGGCTTATGTTAGCATAGTGGCTTTCAACCAGTGGTGATTTTTTCCCCCTCAGGGGATATTTTTCAATATGGTTGTCAAAAGTGCAGGACTTGGGCTGGGGATGTGGCTCAAGCGGTAGCGTGCTCGCCTGGCATGCGTGCAGCCCGGGTTCGATCCTCAGCACCACATACAAACAAAGATGTTGTGTCCGCCGAAAACTAAAAAAAAAATAAATATTAAAAATTCTCTCTCTCTCTCTCTCTCTTCAAAAAAAAAAAAAAAAAAAAGTGCAGGACTTGGGAGACGTCTTCCACTGGCATCCAGGAGGTAAGGGCCACAGACAGCTCTAAACATCCTCTGATGGACTAGCCAGCTCCCCACCTTTCTAAGAATCACTCCACTTAAACTGTCAACAGTACTGGGGTTGAGAAGTGCTGCTTTCATGTGATGCTTGTAGATTTCAATTGTTTTAGTATTCAAAAGTAGACCCAAGTAGAAAGGCTGTTCCAAAGAAGCATTTGCTTATGGGTAAATCTGGAGACTCTCCAGAACTTGAAGAAACGAAACACTGTGAAGACTGTAGCTTATTCTCAAGAAAAGAAGAAACTCAGCCATGTAGCAGTTTTAAATTGACAAGTAACTATTAGCACAGCTTCTATTTAAAGTTTGCTCCTGTGTTTCTCAGAGTAAATTCCAATGCATAATATTCCATTCTAACAATAGAATCCTACAACTCTGAGAATGTGTTTTTGAACCATCAAGGCACCCAGATGCTCTATGACTTACACACCTTTGCTCTTCCAGCCCTACTGTCTGTCCCCATCTTCTACCTGGGTGACCCCAACTTCATATTTTAAGTGACAGTTGAGCTATCAAATCATCCCTAAAGTTTTGCTTGGCCTAAGACCACCATACCCAGCGCACATGTCCACAATACTCTGTTTTTATTGTATTCATACAGAAAGAAATAATTATGTTAAAATATTCACCTGTCTCTTCCAATAAGTTATATTCCTTGACGGTAGTGGTTTGCAGCCCCAGGAAACAGCAAAAACCCTGGCAGGTTCTCACATTTTTGTTAAATAAATAACTAAGTGATGTTACATTTGCATCATTACTTCCTCCTTATTACAGAAAACAATTATTTTGGATTAGCTTATATATAAGAAACTGTCTATCACATCAAAACTCAACCACACATTCATTCACATACTTACTCATAGGTACTACTTCCTAGTCTTTTCTACATCTCAACTTCACAGTTTATAGTCACTGAGAACAAGTAATGAATTATTTCTTCTCCCCCATATAAAATACTAACCAAAATTGATTAGCAAGAAGCCATGGGTTGTGTGTGTGTGTGTGTTCATGTGTGTGTCAGGCTCATTATTTTTATTTTATTTTATTTTACTTTTTTAAAGAGAGAGAAAGAAAAAATTTTTTAATATTTATTTTTTAGTTTTCAGCGGACACAACATCTTTGTTTGTATGTGGTGCTGAGGACCGAACCCCGGGCCACACACATGCCAGGCGAGCGCGCTACCGCTTGAGCCATATCCCCAGCCCCTAAGGCTTATCATTTTTAAAAAGTCTTCATAGAAATTACATTTGGATTGCTAAAAATACTTTTGCAAGAAAGGAAAAGGAATTCAAAACTTTGTCTTTCTGAGAATGCTTTTTTACTTCTTCTAGCAAAATCTGCCAAAGTCCTAGTTCTAGACACTTGCAAGATTAAAAAAAAAAAATCTTGTCTATTCATTTTGATTAAAGGGATTGCAGGAGAAAAGAAAGTGAGCACTTCTTGAAAGGGCTGCAGAAAATTGTATCATTAACATTTTTCTACTGCCAAGTTCAGTTATTGACTTAATTGCTGAGATCTGATTGTTAGCATGAGGTTTTCACAGTGATGGCTTCACTGACCATCAGAAATCCTATATTCCTTCTGCTGAAAAAAAATCAGTATTGATAGAGAAACACATATATTTTATTTCAAAATAAATATTTGTGAGTATTTTGTGAATAGTCGCTGAAAGTCTAAGAATACTTTGCATTCCACTAGTACCTGGCAGCTGAAGGTCTCAGTGTACCATTTAAGACGATAGCTAAGCGTCAACAGCTAGTCAACAAACCTGTAATGAAACCTTCTCTTCATTTACGTTTAACAAAAATAGAAAGACCATTGAAATACGGACTAAAGAAAAAGAAAGACTATAGACTTCAAGTCTGACTCATGAGGGATTTTTATGTCTTCCCTGGTGCTGGGTCTCAACTGTTGATGAACTTCTGTGAGTTTTCTTCCTGTTCTGCCAGGATAATTTTGTATTGAGGAGGAGGAAGAAATGGAGGTTTCCATTTTGGAGCTGGGAGACTGGATTCTTATATAGGGGCCTTAACATTGCTATTGACTGTATTGCACAATTAACCTCCACTTGGCACTCTGCTCTATCCCCCATAAATCATCCCCGGATACAGGTTAATTGGAAGTAAAGCCCTTAAGTCTTATTTCATCACATTATACCCACCACAACTATATTTGTGTGTTGTCAACATATATATTTATGTGCTTTGCTCCAGAGATAGAGTTAAATGGTTCTAGAAACCACTAATTGTATAATGGGATGTCATAGAAAGAAAAATAAAAGATGCATTTTTGAAAGATACATGTACCTCTATATACAGTTACATCCAAACACTCAGGTTTATGTGTGGGTGAATATAGAAAAGCGGAAGTGCACAGGCTCTGCTGGGTGGGAACAGTGTCCACAGGCATTTGAAGGTGGCAAGAACAACACAGAAGGAGAAAATGCACAAATATACATTTCAACCCCTCCCAACAATGTAGGTGAATCAGTTATCTATAAATTAGGTGTTTGAATTGTGTCTAAGATTTATTTCTATGAAGTTTTAGGATTCTATGCAGGAGTTTTTATTTTAAAAATCTAAATTCCAATTAATTTTGAGTATACAATGCATTAAGGAATTATTATCACATTTTTTTTTATCAGATGGCTAAGGCTCCAATTTGCATCCCTGTGGTCCTCTCCAGGGAGTTCAGGTTTTAAAAATAGAAAACAGGACCCTGTTCTGCCTGGTCTATTTTTTCTCATCCTTTGGCAGCTTTTAAAAAAAAATTATAATAAATTATCTATTAAACCATTAGAGATCTTATTCAGAGGTTTAATCAGTGAAGAAAGCTGTTGTTGTTGTTTTACAAAATGGGGGTAGGAAGAACCAGGTGATAAAGTCTCTGCATCTGTTTCACAGGGCACTACCAGCAAATAAAACATTCTTCCTATTTTCAGCTTGGCAACAGATCAGCACAAAGCACCTTATTACTTCAAATTATTTAGAGATCTGTATGCTCCATGAGTGGAAGGCCTTGTCTGATTGTTTTTAACACTTATTTCTCACTTAATGCAGTTCTGGAGTCCTGGATACACAGTCCCAATCAAGAAGAATTATTTTTTTTCATGGGAAGAATAGTTACCCCATGGAAGGAAGAGTCACTAATTATGTTTTGTTTTGTTTTTTTCCTTAGAAAACAAAGAATGGCTACTAGATGTGTTACTTTTAAATTATATATTTTTGTTGTAATATAAACTGTATCTTCCATGGTTCTTGGTGACAGATAACAGAATCTGCTCTGGTGATGGTGGTCGAGGATTATTAAAATTCTAGCTAGGTGTGCATGCACACACCTGTACTCCTACCTCTTTGGCAAGTTGAGATAGGAGGATTGCTTGAGCCCAAGAGTTTGAAGCTAGCCTGCGTACCATAATGAGACATCATCTCAAAGGGGGAAAAAAAAGGCGAGAATATGAATGGAAGAGAGGGAAGGAGGAAAAAGAAAGAAAGAAATTAGAAATGGGTAAGAACTTTGGGAAGGGCTGAGGGAATAGATTCTGGATTGTGTTTATAGTAATATTTTCAATCATGACACTGCAGAAATGTCTGCACACACCAAAACCATGGTAGCTGTATTCTTATACTATTTTTAACCTTGGGCTTATTTAGACATATTTATACAGTGTGTGTACTTTATCTATATTATTAAGTTCTTTTTATGTTTTTCTATATTCATCCATATCTAAAATGGAAATGAAAGAACATGCCTTAGTCTGGAACAAGTGTCTGGCTAATCATAACCTACTGAATTTGGGGTTTTACTTTGCCCAGCCTAGAACCATGCTTGGTTACATGACAAGAAAACTGCCGCAACAGCTGATTGGTGCTGACACAAACCCTCTGCCATTCCACACCTGGCGCCCCTGCCCTAACCTTGCACACCTTGCTTCCAAATTGAAGTCTCACAGGAATGCACGCACCAGTGAATGTGATCCTGGCACAAAGGAGTCTATCCTCAAAAGGGTCACAAGGTAGGAATAGGGTTCACACCCTTGGAGGCAGCCACAAATGTCGGATACTACTCTGTGAACTCCTTTGCAGGCAAAAACCAAGGAACAAAACTCCCCAAACCCTCAATACTGTGGTGCTACTTTTATAATGGTTTTACTCTTACCATGCTTCCAATTTGACGTCTCAGGAAGGATCAGGAAGCTAAATGAAGGAACAGCATTGAAACAATGTAACAAAGAAGGCAGGATTTATGGTTACCCTAGGATGACTTATCTAATTTAGCAAAAATTTTATACTTCATTGATATGGTATCAAATTCCACTCTCACAGAGGAAGCCTAATTTGATCAGTTCAGGGCCATTAAAAACAATCATACCTCTTAGTTTCTAATGAATGGTTCAGATCACAAGGTCTCCATCATCGAGTGGATGGAACTAAAACGTTTTCAGTTCACATTGATTTAAGAGATAAAATTTCCAAATTTATCTTGAGTTGCTTTGTCCTCCTCTGGGGAGTGCATGTCGAAATGACTTCCTCCTAGAGAACCTTAATCTTCTCTAGGTTATGACCAGCCAGACACTTGCTCCAGACTAAGGCGTGTTCTTTCATTTCCATTTTAGATATGAATGAATATAGGAAAAATATAAAAAGAACTTAATAATATAGATAAAATAACACACTGTATAAATATGTCTAAGGAAGCCCAAGGTTAAAAATAGTCTAAGAATACAGCAATGAGTGTCTAAAATAAAATGAATTTTTTACTTCACAAATCAAAAATATCCACATTTGTGCTTTCTAGGAAATGAAAATAATGAAATCTTTGGGGGACCCAACTTGATTTGACTAGATTTCTTTTTTTTGGCACAAATATTTTATATAGATAACATGTACTTGGGATTCAGACAAACACATTCATTGCTAATGAAACAATTAGTAGTGTTAGGAAATATGTGCCTGAGGATTTCATTTTTGGTATGAATTGATGAACACGAGCCAGACACAGGGTAACAACTCCAACACTGGATTCCTTTCACAATTTATGTCCCTCCAAATGTTTTCTATGTCTTACATCATCTTTATGGCAAGAAAAAGCTTCTCCCTGATGGAGTGGATTCCCCCACATACTTCCCAATCTCTTTTTCCACGCTCCTTAGAGCTAGAGCCATGTTGTCGCTAGTTTTGAGTCTTTCTTCTGCCTGATTTTTTTCCTATGCTTCTTTCTCTTTCTTGTTTTTGCCCTATTTGTTTTTTTTTTAAATAACTATTATACAGGTTTCCTTATACATATTTCTCTCCCATAAAAATTCAGATGGGCTATTCATGGAATATGCCTTGTGCAGGGTGAGTCCTGTGAGAAGCAATTGTGTTCTAAGGGTGACATTCGGAGGAGGCTGGAGTCATATTCCATCCTTGGCTGAAATGGATATGTATTTACCTCCCTGTGGGCTGGAAAAGTTGACTAGTTGACTTGAAGGGCAAAAAGAGTACATTGTTAATCCTCAAATTTAGACCATAATCTAAAATTATCAAAAAAAAAAAAGAAGGAAAACTGTTTATTTAAGAAAGTTTGGGAATGGAGGAAGTCAAATATCCCTGTTGGCCGATGATATGGTTCTACACAAAGAAAATCCTAAAGACTGCACCAGAAGACTTTTAGAACTGATAACCAAATACAATAAGTACCAGTGTATATAATTAACATACAAAAATCATCAGCTTCTCTATGCACTGAAAATAAAATTGATGAGAAAGAAATCAAGAAAGTAACTCCATCCACAATAGTCACACTAAATAGACAAATAGATTAAATATCCAGGAGTAAATCTCACTCAGGATCTGAAGAACCTCTGTAATGAGAATTACAAAACACTGAGGGAAGACATTCAGAATGACGTTGGAAGGTAGAAAGAACTCCCAAGATCTCCCAAGAACTCCAAGATTGAGACAGCCAATATTATGTAAATAGTCAAACTACTCCAAATGATCTGCAGATTCAGTGAAATTTCCATCAAAATACCAGTAACCTTCTTCACAGAACTAGAAAAAACAAACCTGAAATTCATATGGAATCAAAAAAGATCCTAAATATCCAAAGTAATCTTAATCAAAATGAGCAATGCTGAAGGTATCACAGTGCCTGATTTCAAAATGTACTGCAGAGGCAGAGTTTTTTGTTTTTTTTTTTTTTTAATGGCATTTGATGGCATAACAGACATGTAGATCAATGGAATAGAATAGAGGATCCAGAAATAAATCCACACATCTTCAGCTGATACTTGACAAAGGCATCAAAAACATACATTGGAGAGAGAACATCCTCTTCAACAAACAGTGCTGGGAAAACTGAAAGTCCTCATGCGGAACACTGAAACTAGACCCATATTTCTCAACCTGCACAAAATCAACTCAAAGTGGATCCAAGACCTCAATGTAAAACCCCAAACTTTGAAAGTACTGGAAGAAAACATTGGGGAAACCTTCAACAGGCAGCAATTTCCTAAGTAGGACTCGGATAGCTCAGGAAATAAAACCAAGAATTGATAAAGGGGATTACATCATACAAAAATCTTCTGCACAGCTAAAGAAACAATCTATGCAATGAAGAGACAACCCATGTGTTGGAAGAAAATCTTTGCCAGCTATTTATCTGACAGAGTTCTAACATTAAGAACTTATAAAGAACGTAAAAAAATAACAAAAAATCAAGAAATCCAGTTTTTAAAAGTGAACTAATGACCTGGTAGACGTTTCTCAAAAGTACAAATAGTCAATAAATTTATGGAAAAAAATATACTCAACAGCATTATCCAGCAGGCAAGTGCAAATCAAAATTTCAGTGAGGTGCATCTCACCCCAGTCAGATTATAAAAACAACATACATAATTAATGACCAAAACCAGAATACGCTGGCAAGGATTTGGATGGAAAGGAATCATCATACATTGTAGGTGGGAATGTAAATTAAGTACAACCACCATGGAAATTAATATGGACTATGACACATTTTCTCTCATATGTGGAAAAAAAAAGACCTGAAAGTTGAAGAGGGACTTTTAATAGAATATGGGGCGGGGAACCAGTGGGGAGGAGGAAGGACAAGAGAGGTTCAAAGGGAAGATGAACTTGATCAATGCATGGTACATGTATGGAAGTGTCCAGTGAAACCTAACTTGCATAATTAATATGTTGTTTTTTTTTTTAAGTTTTCAGAGCAAAGAGATGACAGAGGTCTTTATCAAATAAAATATTGTTTGGTCTCACATTCTGATATTCTTGAGGAAAGGGTAGATCTGAAGAGTGGGGGTGTGGTCAAGGAAGTACTTGGGAAATTCAATAAATACTGTGAGGATTTTTAGCTAGGAAAGGAACGCTCACACTCTCTAAAATAATTACATTTTTTACCTATTTATATTTCACTCTGTACCAGAAAAGTGTTCAGAAAACAAAATGGTTTTCCATGATTCGTTGAGTTTTGGGGGAGAAGGGTACTGGGAATTGAACTTTGGTGCACTTGACCACTGAGCCACATCTCCAGCTGTATTTTCTATTGTATTTAAAGACAGGGTCTCACTGAGTTGCTTAGAACCTTGCTTTTCTTGAGGCTGGCCTTGAACTCGCAATTCTCCTGCATTAGCCTCCTGAGCTGCTGAGACTACAGGTATGTTCTACTGTGCCCAACTCGATTCATGGATTTTTGGTAGCATATCTTCTTGCTATTTAGCTTGTCTGCTATTATCATTCACTCTAAGGGGCTTCCCAAAAAGTTGAGGGGGTGGGGGTCAGTTACTAACCCTGCACAGAGTTCAGGGCTGAGGATCCTGTAACATAGGAGAGATTAACAAAAGAAAAGCACAGACATTTTGTTACTAAAGTTTTACATAGCATGGGGTCTTCAGAAATAAAAATTCAAAGAAATGGTTGACCTGTATGTTTTTATGTACAGGAGTCCGATGACAGGGTATCATCTGATGGAAAGTGGTGGTGGTGGGGGGGGCACTTAGCCTTTTATGTGCAATTTCTTCTTGTCATCTCTGTGTGACATTCCTCCTCTCTGGGTATTTGGCAGGACACTTGTCACATGAGGGTCTTCAGGGAAGAAGGGAGGGAAAGGTCAGAAAGTGACCTTCCTAGCTTTTATGTCCTTCTTCAGGGAAAACCTGGAGAGAGGGATTCTAGTAGATTGTGTCAAGGGAGAAAGAAGCAAGAGGCCGTCAGAACCTGGCTGATTTGGTTGGTTTCTCCATTTCCAAGGTCTGATATTTTGGAGTGGTGTTTCCCACATCTAACCAAATTTTAAAGGCAAATTGAGCATCACTGTCTTTGGGGCTAGCAAAACTCCAATCCTGTGGGAGGGGTTTACTATTTTTTGTCTCACGGATGGAAGAATTCTTAACAAAAAAAAAGTTATTGCCTGAACACAGGTTGTAAGTCATGTTTCTTAGTTCCTGATAAACACTGGACACAGATCATCTGGAAAATGCTCATATCACACCAGTGTCTGAATATCCCATGTGTTCTGCCCTCCAACCCCCCCACCCTCCCCCGCCCAAGATCCCAGATTCTTCTAATGTGAAGCCTCTGTTGAATATCACTGACCCATTATCTGTACCAGAAATACTTGGGTTCTCAAGTCTTGAGGACTGAAGCGCTTTGGAACCAGTATCTCAGATGTTGGCTGTGCATCTGGGAGATTGAAAACTTGAAATTACCAACAGAACTTTCCCCTTGGACAAAGATGGTGGGAAAAGAGGACATCACAGGTCAGGGCAGAAAGCCCGCACCAACCCACACTGGTGGCAAGCTGGAACCGTGAATGGCAACCAGACATTGCAAAGAGGGAGCCCCACTGAGGACCCTGTGCTATGCCAGGGAGTGAGCCTGGCTCTTGTGGGCAGATGTGGAGACACCGAATGATCTAAGGGTCCAAGTGACAACTGAGAGAGAATTTAGAAAACCATTCCAAAGGGAACACGTAGGAAGAACCGAAGAATGGAAGACCCACGTGGAGGCTATTGACAAGGCGGTACACAAAACTGGCCAATATGCAGAAGTCACCTAGACATTGAGGAGGGAGACGGATACAGTTTGGAGCTTTGTTGAGAATTGTCTAGGAGGACTTCCCTGCTTGCTTGTTGCTTGGGTGGCAGTATTGACAGCAGCAAGCTTTGTTTTCTACTTGACATGCAATTAAAGGGAATAACACGCACCCAGTCTATATCCTGTATGAGAGATGAATAAAAATAAATGAAAGCAGAGAAACGCACTGTGTTGACACTGACAGGTAGAAAAACGGAAGAACTGTCAATCAACAAATGAACTTCCTTTAGGTGCTGACAACAAAAAGTAATTCAACGGCTGGCGAATTGCAGGGTGAAGTTTCCCACTACCCTGAGGTGGAACTTGGAGAATGCAGTTGTGAAAATTCAGACATAGTTGCTGAAATGCAAACTTGTTTGTTTTTCTGACCACTCCAGGTTTTAGGAAACTGACAGAACGGATTGGAAACAGCTCTGACTAGGGACACCGTCTCCCATGGCTTATCTTATTAGATCAGATTCTCTCTGGAGCTAGAACTGGAGACAACTTTTCTGCTGAGAGTTTTTTTGCTTGATAAGATCATATTTCATAATTTAATAACAATATATGAGAAATAACTAATAAAATTGTTATAAAGAATGCTGTGAATGTAAAAAATGAACAAACACAATAATGTGCTTAATGAACTATAAAAATAAAAGGATAGATTAATATCCTGTGAAATTTTAGCAAGTTAATTACGATAAAATGAGCGGCAAAGGCATGTGTACTTTAGCTCTGTGTGGGAAGTGAATTTTGCTCATCGCTGATCTGTCCATGATCACTGGGTGTGCTGAGTCACAGAAAGATATAAGAGCACCATATTCATTAAGGACTGAGTAAAGAAATTAAAAATGAAGCAATTATGGCAAATGCACATGTTGTTTCAAATTTCAATCATTTATTTAACTATTTTAATGACCCTCCAGTGGCATGTACGTATCTATTATTTGAAATAAGATTACCTAAAAATTGTTAAAGTTACTTTTTGAAGAGCTACAGATGCATAAAATTATAGTCACTCTAAATGGAAAACTTTCATGAGCACTGACAAAAAAAGGGGGGGATACGTAAGTCAATACATTGGAGTATTAATTTATTCATCAGTTAAATAAAACTATTTAAGTTTTTTAAGATAGGCATATAACATAATTATAAAAAAATGTTAATGGTCACTTTTGACTTTTGAAAAATTACAAGGAAGAAAAGAAAGATCATTTTTTCCTTCTATCCAGAGAAAACAATTGCTACTATTTGGGCTGTGCAATCATAAAAAAACAGCCTGGGGAATTATCTGCTTTGAACCATTCGCAGACCTACTATCCCCAACCCCCCGCCTCTTTAAAATATGCTGTGGCCGGGCACAGTGGCACACATTTGTAATCCCAGAGGCTCAGGAATCTGAGGCAGAAGGATCACAAATTTGAGGCCATCCTCAGCAACTTATCAAGGCCCTAAGCAGTTTAGTGAGACTCTCTCTCAAAATGAAAAAATAAAAAGGGCTGGGGATGTGCTCAGTGGTTAAGTACCCTTGGGTTCAATCCCTGGGACCAAACAAAAAAAAATTCTATTTGTATAGGTTACAATGTTAAGAACAGAAACGAATCCAGGGCTCAGTGTTAAAGCTAATCCTACTTTTGTCCTCACTTCCTATGAAAAGAGATATATAATTTTCTAAGCAGAAGAATTAATTCTGTTTTGGGGCCCCAGACACAAATCCTTTGAAATGGACTTTGATCCCAGGGCATAGACAGGTGCAAGCACCATGATGTCATAATCTGTGGCCACCAATGACAGTTATTACATTCATGATAATCTGTGGTGCACATACTCAGCTCCCTGGACCCCCTATTGCAAGTCTATATGCTTTGGGAAAATTCAGACCCGGATAAAATCCAACTCTCCTCTGACTCTGCAGTCCTGACTCTGTGGATGGGAAAAGCCAGAACCTTGAGAGAAGGGGTCCCCTACATTCTATTGCTCTGACCTTGGGTCAGCCCACAGCACTGTCAGGCAACCCTTCTGCAGTTTTCTAGTCTTCTCTGTTTAGATTTCCTTGCACCCAGGGTGGCACTGAGAATGCTTATGAGCATGTAAGGAACAGGCGAGCCAGGCGAATAATAGGCATAAATTACCGCTGGTATAGGAGAGGTCAGATCCTGCGATCAAATCCAGTGTTGAGATTTTGAGTCAGGAAACCTCTAGACTGTAAAAGCCTTCAAAAGGTGATAGTGCATAAGTGTTGGCTTGGAAGCAAAAAGAAGTAACGAGACTACAGAGAAATTGTGATAGTCAACTGAAGGGAGATTTAAAAAAAAAAAAAAGGCAGTTAACCACAAAAGTTAATGAATAATTTAAGTATAGAATTTTTAAATATTGCATTCTTATTCTTTTTGTTACAAAATTTCATAATATTTAGGAGTACAATAAAGTGAAGTATTTAAAAAACAATCTTCATAACTAAAATACCAGATCTCTGCATTTTAATGTTTTCAGTACTATGGCACATTATGTAGTTGTCAGCGATGTCATTGTTTTAGCCTAGCCACATTAAACCTGAGGTGTGAGATGCTAATGTGTTTTTAGTCTCTTTAAGGTATGTACATCAACATTGGCTAAGGTGTTCCAAGGCCTTTTTTCAAAGGAATTAATGACTCAATAGGGGTTGTGAGCTCACAGAAAACTTTAAATGTAATCTCTCTTCCAACTGTTTTACAGACTTGGTATCTATGTTCATATCTATCTAGTTAGATATAAATGTGTGTGTGTGTGTATACATACATACATATATAGTCAGCACTGTTATCAAACCCAGGGCCTCATACCCAGGGCTTTGTGCATGCTAAACAGTTTAAATTTTTTTTTGTATGTGTGTGTGTATTTTTCTTTTTTTGCATTTAAATATGCTTTATACATGTTCCTGCTTATCACTACAATTTCTATAATTTTATTGTTGATTACAAATTTTTATCTAAATGTATCAATCACATTCATGGAAAGTTGTTCTTAAAGTTGATCTTAAAATTATTCAAATCATTATTATTATTTTTTGGTTTTGGGGATTGAAACCAGGGGTGCTTTGCCACTGAGCTAAGTCCTCAAGTCCTTTTTAATTTCTATTTTGAGACAGGATTTCACTAAGTTGCTTAGGGCCTAGCTAAGTTGCTGAGGCTGGCCTCAAATTTGTGATCCTCCTGTCTCAGCCTCCTGAGGAGATGGGATTACAGACATGTGCCATCATATCCTGCTCTTCCTAAATTTTCTATTTTCTTTTTAATTTAGTTAATTTTACTTTTTACACAAATGGAGCACAACTTTTCATTTCTCTGGTTGTACATGGGATGTGGAATCACACCATTGGTGCAATCATACCCATACAAAGGGGTAATAATGTCCATTTCATCCCATCATCTGTCCCCTTCATAGCTCCTCTCCTCCCTCTCTCTCCTCTGCTCAATCCACAGTTCCTCCGTTCTCCTCCCTCCACCTGGATCAGCATCCACTTATCAGAGAAAACATTTGGCTTTGGTTTTTGGTGATTGGCTTACTTAGCTTAGCATAATATTCTCCAACTCCATCCATCTACTAAAATTTCTTTTCATATGATCATTTTATTCCAATTAATTCATTTAGTTAGATATTTAACCTAATACAGGAGGAACGGATAAATATATTTTAATCGGAATTAAATGGTCCCAATGACTTTTATTCTTTAATCCATTCTGTATTCACTGACAGAAAAATTTCGATTTTATTATGTTTAAAATCCTCATATATATTGCAATCTATTTCTAGAGTCTTGAGTATATTTGAGTTTTTATATTACTGTCTCTGTAATAGTTTAATAATTATTCACTGTGTAATGGGTTTATAATATCTGTTAGAGTTAATTCTTCCCATTTTCCTTTATTTAAAAATTATTTTCTGGTTATACTCACACATTTGTCACTTTAATGAACTTTAACATGATTTTAAGCTCTTCCTCTTAGTCAAATTGAGGTATTAATCAGAATTCATTGTTTGATAGACTAACTTTTAGAAAATTCTAGCTGTACATTGTGTTACCCTTCAGGAACATGGCTTGTGACACTGTACACTAAGGCTACTTATGATGATGATGATGATGATGATGATGATGGTGGTGGTGTGTGTGGGGGGGCGTGTATGTGTGTGGCTTGGGGTAGAATCCTGGGCTTTGCACAAGCAAGGCAAGCACTTTACCTCTGAGCTACATTGGCATACATTTTTATTCTGAGATAGGGTCTTGCTAAGTTGCCCAGGCTCGGCTCAAACTTGCCATCCCCTGCTTTAGCCTTTGGAGTGGGTGGGATCACAGGCGTGTGCCACTGCACTCAGCTTATCTAACAATTAAAAATTAGTTGAACTTTTGAAGTTTTCTTTACACATTTATTACCTATTTCTTGTTAGGTTTATTCTTAATGTTTTATGTTTTTCCTGTTTGTTTTTATTTTGTTGTTTTGCTGCTGTGGCTGGATCTCTATTGCTACTACATTTACATAAAATTTTCGCATAAATTTATTTTGGAATTGACTCTTAAAAAATTGTGATGCTTCTGAAAACTTTCTTATAAATCTCCTGGATTTTGCTTGCAGCCTAAATTGTAAATTATCCTATTCTCACTCTATCCTTTCCATATTTATAACTGCTATAGTTAGATAGGCCTTCTGAGGCAGCATTAGAAATAGTAGTGTTAGTATGCACACTCATTCTGTCCTTGACTTTAATGGGATTATCTGATATGTTTTGCTCTTAGGCATAAAACTTGCTGAAAGTGTATACGCACACACACACACACACACACACACACACAATGATGAGTTTGGCTAAGTCTCTTTTTCTGTAACCAATTGGTATTTTTTAAAAAAAATTTTGAACCATTAATACTTTTTAAAAGTATTAATTTTTTTTCATTTTTGAACTATAGATTAACTATCTATGGTAACCACCATAGATACCATAGTCTCATGGCATCAAGAGATAATTAGAATATTACTATTCACACTGCAGAACAATTTAAGCCTTTTTTGTCTAATCCAGTGGGATAGTGCATCTAGGTAACTTAGAGAAAGGAAAGTCTTAAAATCTTCTTAATAATCTAAAAAAAATTAAAAATTACATAGTGTATTAGAAGATGATATCTCTTTGTATTTATTAGGCTAAATCTTTTTAAGTTTTTGTTTTATTTTTAATGGACAATTGCACATTATAGAGTATAATGTGATGTTTCAATACATGCTTAGTTCATGGAATGACTTTTAAATACATACATACTGAATTTATATGTGCA
This sequence comes from Marmota marmota marmota, assembly GCF_001458135.2. Taxonomy (NCBI): domain Eukaryota; kingdom Metazoa; phylum Chordata; class Mammalia; order Rodentia; family Sciuridae; genus Marmota; species Marmota marmota. The sequence continues at coordinate 17,306,285 of NW_026000240.1, read as the reverse complement.
ACATTTTCCTCTTGCACTGGTCTTCTAGATAAGCAAGAAGAGCTGACCGTCACTCCTTTCCTGAACAAAGGATATACACAGACTCCCTTATTAAAATTCAGTAATCTCGAACTACTGGTGTGATTGTATCTTCCTATTACATTGTTTGTGCTGCAGTACATGACCATCTGCCTACAAAAATAAATTTCAGAGGGCCTACAATAAATAATATATTCCATGTTTCAAGGTGATGCTTTGACTCTGAGTTTTTAAAAATGGTTAATACTGCACAAATTGTCTTTATTTGTCATATTTTCCTATTGTAATCTCACCCATCCATTTTTTTTAATTCTTGGGATTAATATATAGTATTCTTTGCATTTTTAAAAAAAGTTTTTAAATGTTTATTTTTTTAGTGAACTAGAGCCATATATAATAGTGGAGTTCATTTTGACATGTTTATATATGTATATAGTACAATTTAGTCCATTTCAGTCTCCAGTACTTCCCCTTTCTCTTCCCGACCTCCTCTCTCAACCCACTTCTTCTACTCTCTTGGTCTCCTTTCTACTTATTTATTGTTTTTTTTTTTTTAATGGGTGCATTATCAGTATCCTAAAAGTGAAATTCATTTTGATGTTCATGAATGCACATTGCACAATTGAGTCAATATCACTCCACTGTTCCTCCCCTTTCCCATCTCTCCTTCCTCCCTCTTGATTCCATTCTAATTCATGGGATTCCCCCTTTTCTAAATTCCTTATTTGTCTCTGGCTTCTTTATCAGAGAAAAAAAAATGACTCTTCACTTTCTGAGTCTGATTTATTTTACTTAGCACGGTGTTCTCCAGTTCCATCCATTTACCTGCAAATGCCATAATTTCATTCTTCTTTACAGCTGAGTAATACTTCATCATGTATATAGACCATATTTTCTTTATCCATTAATCTGCTGTTGGGTATCTGGGCCTGCTTCATTACTTGGCTATTATCAATTTTGCAGCTATAAACATCAAAGAGGCTGTATCACTTTAGTGTGCTGATTTTAAATACATTTGGATAAATAACAAGGAGTGGGATGGCTGGTTTGTATAGTGGTTTTATTCCTAGACTTATGAGAACTCTTCACATTGCTTTCCAGAGTGGTTGTACCCATTTGTACTAATTTGTAGTCCCACAAACAATGTATAGGTGTACCTTACCCCCACATCCTTGCTAGCATTTATTATTATTTGTATTCTTGCCATTCTGACTGGAGTGAGATAAAATCTTAGCGTAGTTTTTTTTTCTATTTGCATTTCTCTGATTGCAAGAGATATTGAACATTTTTCCATATATTAGTTGGCCGTTTGTATTTCTCCTTTTGAGAAGTATCTGTTAGCCCATTTATTGATTGGGTTATTTTTGTTTGTTTTTTGGTGTAAAGCAGTTTGGGTTCTTCATTGCCCACCCATTTTTTTTTTAATGTTTAGATTTAGATGGACACAACACCTTTATTTCATTTATTTAACTCTATATGGTGCTGAGGATCAAACCCAGCACCTCACATGTGCCAGATGAGCACTCTACCACTGAGCCACAACCCCAGCCCATTGCCCATCATTTTTAAGATGCTGCTAAATTTCTACATTATATGCTTAAGAGAATAACATCAACAATAATTCCAATACAAAGTTTAAAACTGTCACATATTTTAAATATTGTCTTAGGAGGCTTATCCCATGATAGAATCTACAAATCTGGACAGAATAAAGCTCAAGTGTTATTATTTACAGATTTTAGGATTCCTCCTGTCATCTTCTCAAATAGCCTAAGGTTTCAGAGGCATTTTTCTTTAAATATGACTTTCATCTTTTCACCAAGTGTTCCAAAATGACTTTTTCACTTTTCTTTCATGTGCTATGTTGCTTTTCTACCCTTTTTTCTCCTTTTATTGGTTATTTTTAGTTATAGTTGACATTAGGTTTTATTTTGACATAATCATAAAAGCATGGAATATGATTTGCTCTAATTCAGCCCTCAGTATTTCCCCTTCCCCTCCTCCATTCCCTGTTATCTTCCCTCTACTCTACTGATATCTATTCTATTTATTTACAGTGTTTATATGTTTTTATTTAGTGTCTGTGGATGTACATGATGCTGAGGTTCACTGTGGTATATGTATGTAGGAAAATTAATCAGATTCATTCCACCTTTCTTCTCATATCCCATCTAGCTTCCACATATCTAAAGAAGTATTCAAGCATTGACTTTCTGGCTCTTATTTATTCCACTTAGAATGATAGTTGCCAGTTTCATCCATTCATTAGCAGAGGCCATAATTTCCTTATTTTTTATGGCTGAGTAATACTCCATTGTTTAGATATACCACTTTTGTTTGTTTATGTACTCATCTGTTGAAGGGTACCTAAGTTGATTCTATAGTTTAGCTATTGTGAATTGAGCTGCTACAAACATTGATGTGGCTGCATCACTGTGGTATTCTCATTTTAAATCTTTTAACTAGGTCATGTGGTGGTTCCATTCCTAGTTGTTTGAGGAATCTCCATATGGCTTTCCAGGGTGGTTGTGCTTTTCTCCTCTTGGGTGATGTATTTTATGGGCTCAGGGACATTTCATTTCCTGCTCTGACTCATGGTGATAGTGGAGCTCAGCGTTTGGCTGGGTTTGTGTGAGTGGACCCTTTATGGACCCCTCTCCCAGTTAACTCAGTTAATAATTAGACCTTCAGGTGTATGGTAGGATGCAGCTGTTAATTGGTGTTCAGTCATTCTGCTATTACCTGTGCAGGTGGAAGCGCAGGTGGAGTACCTCCAATAGAACAGCAGCAAAGCTTTCTGCTTTCTCTGATCATTCTTCTCTGTCCTGGTGTGAGACTCCATCTGCCTCTGTCCAGGGCAGTATTCTCCTGCTCTGTCTTGTTTCACTCTCTGAAAACAACTTCCCACTAGACCAGTGGCTGAGAGACTTGTGATTCTCACTCTTGTTGACCACTTAATCTGCTTCCAATATAAAGGAGCATTTTATATTTCAAAAAAATATCCTTCAGGAAAGCAGAAATTTCCTAATATATGAATTCTTATAGGACCTCCTCTTTTAGTGGGATATGTCTCAATTATTAGATTAAAATGAGGGGAATTGTTTGACTTCCCCTGAAAAGTTCCTTGAGGAGAGAACATTAGCTTTGAAATTATTATAGTCAATGCTGGAAAAATCTCACCTAGTTTCAACATGTGTTCCCTGGTGGTATAAAAATTGTGTGATCTCATTATGTATAGACTTTTTAATATTTATACACAAAACTTTTAAATGCAATATGGGGTTAGAGAAAGAGGAAAGCCATACAGTAAATAGTTTCCTTTGGAAATTGTAACTACAAGCATATATAAATAGAATGAGAAGATTATAAATACTCAGTGTGTTCTGCTGTTTCAGGACAGTTTTCTACTGGTATAGTACATTAAATGGATTAAAATTGTTCCATCTAAAAAGAAAATTTAAAACCCACTTTCATGGTGGTGAAGATGATATGCTCGGAAGAGAAAACACTTGAAATAAGCTCTATGAAGAAGATATCGTTGAAGATATGCAAAGCTTAAAAACAGTTGCTTCACAAGGCACGCTGAAAAGTATTTCAAGTTATTTCTAAATTTATTCATACAAGTAACTATCCAGGGAATTTAAAGTGGACATTGACAATTTCAAAATAAAGTTTAATAGAAATTTTTGGGTCTTCTCATTTGAGGAGGAAAATAAAAATGGACTTGCTGAGATCTGCCCTGAAGATTCTGCTTTGTCATGTCTTAGAATGAATCAAAAAGCTCTGTTCCTAATATATGTGGAGCCCAAAAGAAGAGAATGAATGGAGAGGCTCCCTGTCATGTATACTGATTATTTAAAATTATAGAACAATCAGACAATGAAATAAAATATATTTCTATCCTCTTGCATTAACAAATACCTTCATAAAAACAAAATAAAAAAAATGCCTACAAAGCAATTATTTTCATGTGACCGAGAAATCAGAAAAGGACTGATTCATAATTGGACTTCTTGTCATATTTGAGTGCTAGAGTAATGATTCAGCAACATTGAGATGAGTAATATAATAAAGGACAGCATAATCAATTTTTATGTATTTTTCCATGAAATTAATTTTTGTTTCCTGTATTTCAGCAACATCACCAATTATGTTATTGTAATAACTCGGGATTTGTGTTAAATGTGAAATGTTAAATTACACAGCCTTCCTTTTTTATTGGAACATTATAGTTATCCATAGCAATCGTGTTCATTAGGCAAAGTCATACATACATTCACGGATTTGGTTTCAGTTCATATTTTCCTTTTCCCCTCCTCTCTTCCCTGTTCCCCATTATCCTTCCTCTACTCTACTGATCTCCATTTAGTTCATCTATTGATTTATTTTTGATTGGTTCTTTCTACTTATAGGTAAAAGTAAAATTCCCTGTGGTATATTTATTTCTGCACATAGCATTAGTTTTTAAACAATTCATTCTGCAATTCCTCCTCTTTCCTGTTCCCTCTCTACCTCCTTTTTCTGCTCTACTGACCTTCCTTTATCCTCATGATATCTAATCTTCCCTTCTGTCTTACCTTTAATTTGCTCTGGCTTCCATATATGAAAAACATTCTATCCTTGATTTTCTGTGTCTTTTTTTTTTTCACTTAGCATGATGTCCTCCATTTTCATCTATTTAGCGACAAACACAGTAATTTCATCATTTTTTATAGGTGAGCAAAACTCCATTGTGTCTATGCATTATACTTTGTTAATCTGTCCATCTATTGATGGGCATGTGGACTGGTTCCATAATTTAGGTATTGTGTAAAATGCTGCTGTAAACACTGACGTGGCTGTATTGCTGTAGTATGCTGACTTGAGTTCTTTTGGATAAATGCTAAGGAATGAGATATCTGGGTCACATGGTGATTCCATCCCTAGTTTTTTAAGGATTCTCCATACTGCTTTCCAGAGTGGCTGTACTAGTCGGCAGTCTGACCAACAATATACGAGTGTACCTTTTTTCCCATATCCTCATCAACATTTATTATTGTATATGTTCTTGAAAATTGCCATTCTAACTTGAATGATATAAAATATTGGTGTAGTTTTGATTCACATTTCCCTGAGGGCTAGAGAAGTTGAGCTTTTTTTCATATATTTGTTGGGCATTTCTGTTTCTTCTTTTGAGAAATATCTTTCTATTCCTATTGCTCATTTATTTATTGGGTTGTTTTCTTGGTGTTAAGTTTTTTGAATTCTTTAAATATTCTGGATATTAATCCCTTGTCAGAGAAGCAGCTGGCAAAAATTTTCTCTCATTTAGTAAGCTCTCTCTTCATGCTCTTGCTTCCTTTGCTCTGCAGAAGCTTTTTAATTTGATGGTATCCCACTTATTGATTCTTGGTTTTATTTCTTGAGCTCTAGTGGTCTTATTTACAAAGTCTTGCCAGCACCACTATGATGGAGTGTAGATCCTATGTTTTCTTCTAGCAGTTGCAAGGTTTCTGTTGAATTCCTAAGTCAAATCAATTTTGATTTGACTTTTGTGCAGGGTGAAAGATAGGGATCCAGTTTCATTTTTGTACATGTGGCTTTCCATTTTTTCCAAACACAGTTTGTTAAAAAGGCTATCTTTTCTCCAATAAATATTTTTGGTACCTTTATCAAGAATCAGATGGTCATAAATAGGTGGATTTGCCTGTGTTTTCTATTCTGTTCTATAAGTCTTCATGTCTGTTTTGATGTCAATATCATGCTGTTTTTTGTTACCATACCTCTATATAATTTCAGGTAAGATATTGTGATACCTCCTGCATCACTTTTCTTGCTCACTAATTCTTTGGCTATTTTGGGTCTATTGTTCTTCCAGATAAATTTAAGGACCATTTGTTCTACTGTATTGTATTGAATTTGTATACTTTGGTAGTACGGCCATTTTGACAATATTAATTCTGCCTGTCCATGAACATGAGAGGTCTTTCCATCTCCTAAAGTCTTCTTATTTTCATTGTAGTGCTATTTTAACTCTGTATTTTAATTTTCAAGTTTTTAAAAAGTTATTATAAATAGGATTGTTTTTCTAATTTATTCCTCAGCAGAATCATGTTAAAGTAAAGAAGTTATTGGGTGTTGATCTTGTATCATGCTACTTTGATGAATTCATACATCAGCTATAGAAGCCTTTTGTGGAGTTTTTAGGTCTTCTAGGTATAGGTTCATGTCATCAGCAAACAGAGATAGTTTGTCTTCTTCTTTTTCTGTTTATATCCCTTTAATTTACTTATCTTGCCTGATTAATCTGGCTAGTGTTTCAAGAACTATATTGAATAGAAGAGGTGAGAGTGAATATCCTTGTCTTGTTACTGATTTTAGAAAAAAATACTCTCAGTTCTTTAACATTCAGTATGGTGTTGCCTTTTGGTTTGTCATCATGTTTTATAATGTTGAGGTAAGTTTCTTCTATTTCTATCTTCGCCAGCATTGTTAATATAAATGAGTGCTGGATTTTTTCAAAGGCTTTTTCTGCATCTATTGAGATGATGATGTGATTCTTGTCCTTAATTCTATTGAACTGGTAAATTACTTTTATTGATTTGCATATATTAAACCAACCTTGCATTCTTGGGGGGAAAACCCCACTTGATCATGGTGTATTGTTTTCTTGATGTGTTCCTTTTTCAATGTGGTTTGCTAATATTTTATTAAGAATTTTTGCATTTTTGTTCATCGAAGATATTGGTCTGGACTGTTCCTTCCTTGATGAATTTTTGTCTATTTTGCTATCAGTGTTTTACTGACTTCATGAAATATAGTTGGGAGTGTTCCTTACCTTTCAATTTCATGGAATAATTTGAGAAAGACTGTTGTTTGTAAGTTCTCTAAAGACCTGACAGAACTCAGCTGAGAATTCATCTTGTCTTACTTTTCTTTGTTGGAAGGCTTTTAATTGCTATTTTAATTTTATTGCTTAATATTGGTATGTTTAGGTTTTCTATATCTTCTTGGTTCAATTTGGGCAGACCCTAAATATTTTTTTTTTTAAATTGTGTTAAGGGCTAGGGATGTGGCTCAAGTAGTAGCGCGCTCACCTGGCATGAGTGCAACCTGGGTTCCAACCTCAGCACCAGCACCACATACAAATAAAGATGTTGTGTCCGCCGAAAACTAAAAAATAAATATTAAGATTCTCTCTCTCTCTCTCTCTAAAAAAAATAAAAATAAAAAATTGTGTTAAAAGTGCAATGTTAAATTTGGCATCAGAATCCCTAGTTCTTATTACTTCTTAACGCATTGGAATCTCTGGTTCTTATTACTTTAACTCTGAAAAAAAACTTCAACCTGCTAAATTTTACATACCATATAATGTAATAGGTTGAATTACACTCCTTCCCAAATTTGTATGTTGAAGTTCTAACCCTTACTATGCCAGAACATGAACTTCTTTGAAAATAAGTTTGTTTCTGGGAAATTTGTTAAAATGAGATCACATTTGAATAGCATAGTGCTCCTAATCCAATATGACTGGTGTCCTTATAGAGAGGGGATGTTTAGACACATCTTCATTCATATGGATAACACTATATAAACATGAAGTTAGAGACTAGGGTGATGTAACTACAAGCCAAGGAATGCAGAAGACCAAAAGTAAAAAAGCACAGAACAGCTTCTCTCCCACTCTTTTGGGAAGTTCTGCCACCAGCATGTTGATGTTGGAATTTTTGTAGTAATAAGTTTCTGGTTTTTAAACTGCCCGATTTGCAGTACTTTGTTATAGCAGCCTCAGCAAACTAATATTATTCTTCCATATCTAAGGGTTCTGCATTCATCAATAAAACCAATTCCTATTTAAAAAATCACTAAAAATTCCAGAAAGTTCGCAAATGCAAAATTGAATTTGTCACACATTGAGCAAGTGAATTCAATTCTAAATCTATGCAAATAAAGTGATGTGTGGGAGATGCTGCTGAGGTCCTCCAGCATTTCACAGAACCTGGGTCTCTGTACAACACTTATTGTTGTTCATTGTGTACCTCCCTCTCATTTGTGTCCTGTATGGTTTCCCCTACAGTTACATCTCTAGTCAACATGTATAAACTATTTTTCTTGCCATTATCCCCCACAAAATCATAGTATAACAACTATTTACATAGCATTTACTTTGTACTAGGTATTATAAGTAATACAGAGATGATTTGAAGTATAGAGGAAAATGCATGTTATATGCATACACTATAATATTTTATATAAGAAATTTAAGTATCCACAGATTTTGGTTATCTGCACGATGTCCTGGAACCAATTCCCCATGGATACTGAAGGGGGTGACTCTATGGTATGTTTGGGCTCTATAAAGTAACATGAAAATTATTTCATTGATAAAATTAAAATGTTTTATAATATTTTCCTGAAATAAGCTGTTCTACTTATATCATGATTTTGCCATATGTTAAAATGAAGTCTAAAATCATGCATTTCTTATTTTGAATGATTCACTACTGAGATACTTTAGAGAAAACTGAAAGGAAAATTATGTTGCTCAATTTCAGCAAGTTGTTTTTTTAACCTTCATCTGGTATGGCCAAGCAAATAGTCTCTGTAGAAATTAAATTAGTACATATTTAATCAAAATAATGCTACTTGTGATTCTAGTGTTTTATGTCCATGTAGCTGCAAATGCCAAATATATGTATTTAGCTTCAAGCACATTACTTCTAGACTTGTGTTTATATAAACATAGAGGAATGTGAATTTTTTAATATTGTGAAATGTTCCTTTGCCACTGTGTGCAATTGTTATAAATACTACAATTTTTTGTGGGTTCCTCTGAGATCAATAATTAGACAATGAAGAAAAGCAAGAAAATAGATGGTTGGCATTATTGGGAAACAAATCATCACTGTGCAAGAAATATTTCATTCATATTATCTCAGACAAAGATTTTTACTAGCTAATTAATTAATCTTTTTCTCTTCCCTAAGTGCTCTGGCTATGAAAATCCTCCCTGACCCATGAAATAGTGCCCATATCTTAAGGCACATTCTCAATCTCTCTGGACCTTAAGATGCATTCACAAGAGCTCTGAGTGAGCTCTCCTGGGTTCTGAAAGTTGTTAATCCCAAAAGTGGATTTGTAGTTGTATGAACCCAGTGCTGAGCAAGGTTTTTTGTTTGTTTGTATGTTGTGTAGCAAAAGGGTCAAATGTGTGCTTCTGTTAGAAGAGATTCTCAAGGCTCTCTAAAATGTAGGGCTCAGGGCAGTAATCCCTTCTTCTTAGTGGACTGTCTGGCCCTCAGTGAAGGACAGTGTAGAAGACTCTTGCAATCTTTCTGACTGCTCTCCATGCTCCTTCTGGGCTCTCATCTCTTTGCCCTGAGTTCATACATAGCCACTCAGAATTGTCTCACCTGCTAGAGAATTTTTTTTAAGCCACACATTAAAACTTAATATCTCAAAATGGTTTGCTTCAAAGTTTGTTATGTCTGGCACACATTCTTCAGTGTGAGTATGTGTGTGCACGCGCGTGTGCGTGTGTGTGTGTGTGTGATTACTGCCATTTGCAACTTTTATTAAAAGTGGAATAATGGAATATACTCTATTTTTAGTTCTTTTTATTCATTTTAATATGCTTTTGAAAAAAAGAGAAAGACAGTCTCTTTACTGCCTGTTTTAAACAATGCTGATTGCTTTTCAAACCTGGCAATATGTATAGCTGAATTTAAAGAATTCAGCGTATTATGCACAAATAGGTAGATCTGTGCACTTTAACTGAATCATAAAACTTTACATGATAAAATAAAAATAAAATTATATTTAGACCTATCATGTAAAAGAAATTATTTGGGGCCCCTATGTTTATTTATTTGTATTTTAGATAATTGTCTAAAGCATTGAAATAATTATGAAAATTAATAACGTAGTTTGGAACAGAAAAATGACCTGGAAATGGAAGTGCACACCTCTTGTCTGACTGCTGGGAAGTCCTGCTCAGAGGCTGTTCAAACACACTGGTGAGTCTACTAAGACAGAACACAATGGTGTCTTGTGCCTAGAATATTTCTTCAGGTGGGGGAGTGATAGTGTGCAAGTGGTGTTAACAGACACACTCGTGTCGTTTAGACAGTGTTAATTAGTGTCTCTTATATAATTATCGACATCTGGTCTGGTTTTCACCCACTTTTCTTTTGCTGACAAATTCAACCTCCATTTAGGTGAAATCAGCAATGTGAGAGACGACATAAAAACAGAATATCTGTTTCAGTTTTATATCAAAATTAATTGATACTAACTGAACAGAGCTCAAGAAATGAGAATAAGTAACAAAGGGGGCAAAATACAATACACATAAGTGCGTATCAGTGGGACCTTTGTAGACCAGGGACCCAGGAGTTAGAATGAGGTTCTGAAGGTTGTGCCTATGGATTTATCCCATTTAATACAGAAACCCTAACTCCATTAATTGCACACAAAGAAACACAACTATTCCGAGAAAGCAGATGAATTGTTAATGTAATTGTCTGATTTGTGAAAAATTACCCTGAAATAGATTCTTGTTTCAACACTCATTATTAGAAAGCCTTCTAAAATGGAGATAGCACCTTCTTCTGCTCTGATCAATAGCAGTCCAGCCTGTCTGGAAATGGAGAAATATGCTAGGCCTCTGAATCATTCGATACAGTATGGAATTGGATGCTAAGCAGTATATGATGAATTAGAACTTCATCTACAGGGATGGAAACACAGACTCCAGGTGTTATTTTATGCTCTGGCTCTATTTCATTGCCATTTACTTATTTTTTTTTATTTTTCAAGAAATCTAATAGACAATTGAACTCTGGGTTTGTCTAATATGTAGTTTTGCTGTGCAATTTCATTGACCTGGTAAGAAAACCCCTCTGACAGTTCTGTCTTCTTGATACAATCAATTCTTCTTTCTTCTGATAAGTCAGTTCTCGTAATATAAAAAACAGATTATTATTTCCCATTTAAAAAATATTGTCTCAAACTAAATTTTCTGTTAGGTGTTTCTACAATTTTCTTACCTTTCCTACAAAATCCTCAAAATACTGGTACATAGATAGGGTTGCCTTAAATTCTTCTCCTCTGGTCCCTTTGAGTCCATTTCCAACAATGTTCTTGTGCCCACCATATCATGAAAACTTACCTTTCAGAGCCATTTCCACATTCTCAGTCTTCTCATTAGACCCTTAGCAGTATTTATCCTCAGGATCATTCCCTTTCCTAGGTACACCTTCCTCCCTTGGTTTGCAGAATCTCGTATTCCCTGGTTATCTTTATTTTCCTCTTCTATGTGCTGTATTTAATAATCTAGGTTGGCAGCTGTTTTCATTCGTATTTTGAATTACATCATCCCATACCCTACAGGTCTTTAGAGTTTCTTCTCAGAAATCAGCTGTTACTCTGATGTGCTTACCTTTTAAATGACTTGCTGCCTGTCTCTTGCAGCTTTTAATATTTTTTTTATTCTGGATTTTTGGCATTTTAACAAGTATATGCCATGGATATGTTATTTTGGGGTCCTGTCTATTTGGAGTTCTGTATGCCTCCAGTATCTTTGTGACTATCTTTTCCCCAAGTGAGGAAATATCTGCTCTTATTTTACTGTATTAGTCTTTTATACCATGGTCTGTATCTTTCCTCCTTCCTCAAGACCTGTGGGTCTTAAATGTGGCCTTTTAATGATGTCTGAGAGCTCTCATATAATCTATTTATACTCTCTTCTCTTTAATACTAAGTATCTAATTTCTCTACTTTGTCTTCAAGCTCTGATTTTTTTTTTTTATGCTTGATGTTAGTCTATTGATGAGAGGTTCCCCTGAGTTTTTCATGTGATCAGCTGAGTATTTTATTTCCAAGATTTCTGTTTGGTTCTTTGTCAGAGTCTCTATCTTTCGCATCCTGTATTTTTCTCCTTGTTCCTTCCTTAGATCATCTTTTAAATTTTTTATCAACATAATAATCAACATTTTGAATTATTTTTTCAACATTTCTTCTGCTTTAAAAGGTACAGATTCAGTTGCCGGAGGATGACAAACTTCTGGAGAACAGTTTTTACCTGTTTTCTTAAATTTCCTGTGTTTCAATTTTGAGATTTGGGCATCTATTGGGAAGATGTCTCTTCCACCATTATGTGCAAGAGACATTTAAGTGAACTTCTTTCTCTTTACTGTGTGCTCTGGGTTGGGAGTATATGTCAGCATCAAACAACCCGCTCAGCTGCTCACAACATTGTACTCAATCCCTAACACCACCTGAGAGGAGAGAATAAACATAGTCACAGCAACAACTTGAAAACAAGCCATACACTAACACATGATAGCAACTTATCAGAAACATTTGCTGCATCTCCACTCACCAGAGATAAGAAATGGGGGGGGGGTAATACTACAAAATAAGCTGAAAATTTAGGTGAAAAAGATTACAAAATAAATTTTAAGTTACATGTAACATACAAGGGAAAGGAAAAAAAGGAAAAAGTTTTAAAAAAAGGAAAAGGAGAGACAGGAAACAGAAAAAAGAAAAAAACAGGTAGAGGAAAGAAAGAGAAAAAGAAGGGTGAGTATAAAAGTAAGAAAGAAAACTCTAGAAAGAATAAATGCAATTAATGAATGAATAAAAACTAGAAAATAAAACATTAAATTTTATGAAAATATAAGAATGAATAATGAGGGGAGTCAAAATAACTCAACACAGCAGAAAATACCAGCAAATCTTTTGTTTTAAATGGCAATAAAAATACCAAACTTCTTCTGCATCAAGGTTTTTAAGGTATAGAGATTTTTTCCAGAACCGTCCAGATCTGGAATGCTCCAGGCGTTGTGGGTGTGGGAAGTGTTCCTACTTTGACACCACGTCCTTATGCCTCTGGGACTGGAATCTGCAAGTCACTCAACCAAACCCACACTGCGCTGGGTGGCGCCCTCTATGTTTACCTTTTCTGTTGCTAAGATCGCATCTGAAGTCCAAGGGGCGCAAACGCAGGCTATAGTCTTCATCCTGCAGCATTGTGCATTCTTTGCAGCGGTGTTGGCACCGCTTGGCCCAGCTGTGCTTTCTGCTGGTGCAGAGGACCTCCCGTCTCTGGTGGGGCTCCTGCTCCGTGTGCTCTGGTGCTACGATGACCTTATGAGTTCTGATGTGGAACTTTAACAGCAAAGTACAATGTCTAAAGCTGAAAGCACTGTTTGGGTAGATGAGGCTTGTGGAGTCCAAGGCCTGGGCAGAGGGCTGGAGTCTCTCAATCTTCCTGCATAGATTTAGATCTACACTGAAAGTCTGTTTTGAGGCTTTCTGGCAGAGACAGAAAGAAGAAACCATTAAAGTGTAAGGTACCGTATTATCCGTGTCCCATCTAAGGAATCTCTTTCTGATAGCGTAGGAAAACCCAACCTCTTTAAAACTGTGGAAGAATGCTCACTCCAACAAATGTTTTTGTTAAAAAAAAATAAGATAAAATTGACATTATAATATTTGGACTGACAATGAGAATATATCAGTAAAATGGAATGTGGCCTCAACACAGATGAAAAGTTTTACAAACTTTTTCAAAGTAAAATAAAGTGGCAGAAATTTTGAAATAATGACATAATTAAAAATTTCAAAATCTTAGAAATTACATAGCTAGGTGATAGAACCTCATGAGGGAAAGACTGACACATAACCAGGCTGAATTAGTAAAAAAAAAAAAAAAAAAAAAAAAAGAAAAAATATTCAGAAATAAAACTAAATTAAGAGAAACATCAGACTGAACAGAGCTGGATGTGGTGGTGCACGCCTATAATCCCAGCATCTCAGGAGACTGAGGATCATAAGGTCAGTCTCAATTTAGGGAGGCCCTGTCTCCAAAAAAAATTTTAAAGTACTGGGGATGTTGCTCAGTGGTAAAATGCTCCTGGGTTTAATCCCTAGTACTGCCAAAATAGATAAATAAACAAACAAACAAACAAATAAATAAATAAGAAAGAAAGAAAGAAAGACTTGGCACCAGGAAAATCATTGTAAATGAAGTAGGATAAATAGCTAATAAATGAAAAACAAAACAAAAACCTGTCAGAATTAGAGATTTTTAAATGAATTTGAAAAGCGAACAGAGAAAACTTGCAAAGGTGACTGGATATATATTTAATAGCTGTTGCAGAAGATGTGAAACAGGGAGCAGAAAAATTATTTAAAATAACCATCCAACAAGAAGAAACATAAGGCAATTGCATTTATTTGAAATTCACACTCTACTTGTGCAGGAAATCACAGAGTCAAGATCAGGCCCAGACTAGGAAGAATGACCTTCAGATATTCAGAATAATACCCTCTGCTCCCCCAGCACACATATACACAAATCAAATAACAAGGGAAATAAAATGAGAGTAGCACCACATTTCTCAGCAACAATCTTTAAAAAGCTACACAACAATGAAATGACTTTGCTCAAGTACTGAAGGAAAGAAAATGTGTGTCAAGATTACAAAGACTTATAAATATGCAATACTTGCAGGAAAATCACTCCACAATTTTTTGGGAAAGATTCTATCCCAGACAGAGATTCAGAAAAGCATAACTTCTGTAGAAATTTCAGACTATAAGCAATTAGTGATTAAAAGATGGAGATAAGACAAAATACTGGATTTATGTTGTAGTTCCTGATGTTGCAGAAACCAGGCAAGACAGAAAACAGAGTGAGTGGAAATTAAAGTGCACTCATTTATTGATCACTGGCCTTAGGAGTAAACATATATTTAAAACAGATAAGCAAAGTGATTGAAGTTTAAAAATATTTGGATCTACAAACATTAATGCTAAGATTATACTTCCAACTGGCAAGAGAGAATAAGAAATGGTTCCTTGCTGACATTAATATCAATAATAGAAAAAAAAAACGATTTCAGAACAAAGTGGTGGTTAAAAGCATTATAGAAAAGTATTAGTCTAAAGATGGCTATTAAATATAGTCCAAAAGTTTCCACAGTAACAAAGGACACATAGGGGGCAAAGAACAAAAC
Source organism: Marmota marmota marmota (assembly GCF_001458135.2). Classification (NCBI taxonomy): domain Eukaryota; kingdom Metazoa; phylum Chordata; class Mammalia; order Rodentia; family Sciuridae; genus Marmota; species Marmota marmota. Next base: position 17,291,265 of record NW_026000240.1, on the reverse strand, counting down.
ACATAGCTAAAGTGATGAAGATGCACACGTACACACTCTTATTAAACACAATGCCCTTATTACAGAACTGAGACCAAATGCAGCAATCGAATCAATACATGTTAGTGGGCTTAAGAAAAGCATTTTCAGATAAGCTAAGAAAGCAAGATTTGATTTTATGCTGTATGCAAAAGACATGCCTAAAATAAAGTGAATTGAAAAGGGTAAAGATAAAAGCATTGACAAAAATACACTAAGCAAAGGCAAGTAGAAAGAAAGCAGGGGCCATGACCTTGATCTAAAACAAGGTAGAATTCAGGCCAAGAAGAATTAAACAATATAAAGTAGGACATGCTATAATGCTAAAGACTGCAATTCACAGTGAAGATATTAATATCTATTCACCAAATACCAGTAGCAACTTTCATAGAGCAGAAGGTACAGGAGATGAAAGGAGAAACAGATGTACATTAAAAATAGGAAACCTTAGCACACCTCTCTCAGATCTGGGTAGATGAAGGGGACAGAATGTTAGGAAGGGCACAGAGACCTGAAAACCATAGGATAGAGTCTGTGTAATAAGCACTTTGCCTGAGAATATGCCTTGTATTCTAGTGAACATAAACACCAATTAGAATTGGCTTTTTATGTCAATAGCGTAAAAATAACTCAAGAAATAGAAATACAAACACATTAACAGACCACAATGCACTAAACCCTCAATTAGTTGTAAAAATTACAAAAAAAAAAAGGTATTTTCATCGGGAAGTTTTTTTTTTTTTTAACTCTTCTATCAATGAAAATGTACAGTCCAATGTTTCTGAATTTCTAGAAGAAAGTTGCCACAGTCTGGCTGGGCACAAAATCACGAGCCACCACACAGCTTGTAGATTCAAACAGCAACTCTTTATTCTCGAACTCACACCAGCCGTCTACAATCACGTTCTGGGGAAATCCACGTTCTCTGCCCAAATCCACGTTCTCTCCCAAATTCACCTCCACTGGGCTTCTGTCTCCCAAAATATACTGTCTGAATCCCGTGAGAACTCAAGGGGAACTCAGGCAGCAGGATACGCCCTATTCCCAGCAGGAATAATCTTAAACCTTAAACCTGGAACCTAAACTGGGAATGCCCTAAACACGATTATGTTAAACCGGGAACACCCTAATCCGCCCTGGTCCTTGAGCAAGGTCAACTACATTCAATGTCACTGCAAAATGTCAGCGACATGGGGTACGCTGGCAAGGAAATTGTCATACCTACTTGGCTAATGGCTCCCAGCAGAAAGTAATGATGGAGGCAATCCATTGAAAATTAAGGATGCCGTAAAAGACAGCAGCTTCTGTTTGGGAAAGTCTTTCTGAAGCATAAAGGATTAGGAAGAGCTAATACTGTTAAAGCTCTTTGACTACAGTGTGGAGAAGGTGTCCACGGTGAAGGTCAAGCTCAAGACCAATAGTTCCCATTAGTATGGGCACAGTGGCAATGAATAAAAGTGGGTTGATTTTACTGTTTTCAGATGCAAAATCTAGAGAGCTTGAGAAAAGTTTGGAAGCAAATGATAATGGAGACTCGGATGCTCAGTCACATGGTCCATTGCATTGGTCCCAGGTGGCTCGCTGGTGACATTTCCTGAGAGAAGACTGAGAGATTTGAGGTGGTGGTCATGTGTTTGATTGTATAATTTATGAAATAGTTTTAAAATAAATATTCATAATAGGAGAAATTCAAAAGATCAATAAAGTATGACTTTATTTTTCATCAAAAAATCTGTTTTTAAGCAAAGATAAAATTGTTAAACTATGAAATTGGCCAATGATTGACAAGAGAGGCGAAGTGAACACTTTTGAACCTTGCAAAGTTGATAAAACTCTTAACTTTTCTGATCAGTAATATGTTCGTATATGGGATAATATAGTGATTCTTGTTAGAATCAACTAATGATTTGGACCAATATTGACATACAAGAATGGCAATCACAGCCTTACATATAATGGCAAAAGTTGTAGAGGATCACTAACTTTCATCAATTGGTTTTTAATATTATAAATGTTAAATAAGTTCGTATACCAAGAAAGTAATAAGAATCTATATCCTAATTATGAACCATGGTTTTGAAAGAAAACTTTCAAAGACATTTCTAGTTTACATCAATGGAAAGCTCATTGAAGTCAGAATAGCTATGTGCATCAAGCCTCATTATCACACCACTGATAAAGTAAATACTCACAAAGATATGCAACAGAAGGTGAAATTCTTTTTACTAAGTTACAAAAAGAAAAATGAAAAGGAGTAGTATGACCTTTCTAAAGAGAGTAAGGATGTTCTAAAATAACACATTTTAAAACATCAGAACTATTAATACTATTTCAAAATAAGTAAAAAGACACCATGAAAATGGTATCTGACATAAAAGAACAGCATAAACAGTAATCAGAAAAATTCAGACATGAGAGATAAAAGTTAAAGAAAAAGTGAGAAATATAGGGAAAATCATTTAAAAATGTTGACTTACTTTGTACAAATACAAGAGTAAATAAAGCAATAAAATCATGCTATATGACAATTAGGAGATAAAAAGAAGGATGATTTTTTTAAATTGAAAGGAAATGAAGAAGAAGATTAAACAAATTTGAAAGAAAGAGATGAATCGTGAAGGTAGGTAGAAAAAGAAAAAGTGTAGGAATCTCTAAAGAGAAAAAATAAAGCAAGTGGAGAGGAACAATAGTAAGAACTGTGATCCAACATACCGTTCCTGAAACATACACACAGACTTGAAAAAGCACACCTTGTCCTTGAGAATATCAATCCATAAAGGCCAATATCAAAATAAATTGTTTTTAAATCACTGGACTTCAAATGAAAAGAAGTGATCCCACAGGTAAATAAGCAGAATGATTGCAACTTACTAGTAAAATAAAATAAAATTATCATCAAAACCTCTGACCACAAACTGATAAACCCAAAGAAAATGAAGTAATATATTTAAGATAATAAATGAAAGAAAATAAAACCAAATATTCTTGATAAAGGAAAAATTATCTTCGAGAATAGAGAGCAATGATAAATGACTATGAACATGGTAGATCTCAGAGAATATTGTTCCCAGTCTTTTCTAAAGAATCTACTGAAGAATCAACTTGAGGCAATTGAAATTGCTAGAGAAGTCTACATAAAAAAAATGGGGGTAAGTGTTAAATACTGTCTCTTATAGGACTGGAATCACTGGAGGATTCAAAGAGATTGTAGTATATTACATTAGTGTGATCTGACTATATAGATACCTGCCAGTCCTTAAAAATAAGGAAGGGATAAAGCATATGTAAAAATGTTTGACTGTTCAATTTTGTAAATATTGTGAATACAATGCATTTGGGTTGTGATTCTGTGACCACTGCATGTCTAAAGGATATAAAGTAAATGCATATAAATATTCTATTACATCCAGTGTCATTACAAACCAGGATTCTTAGTGTGGAAGATGGGAGATACTGATCTATACACAAAAGATGTAGTAAAAGGTCTCTAGTCCTGAATTAGAATTAGAATGCTAAGGAATTTATTTATTTATTTATTTATTTATTTCCCATTAGACTTTTTATTTTAATTTTTTATTTGTTTTAATTAGTTATACATGACAGTAGAATGCATTATGCACTTTAATATATCATACATAGTTGGGATATAATTTCTCATTTTTCTGAGTAGATGTTGCAGAATCATATTGGTTATGCAGTCACATGTATACATACAGTAATAATGTCTGTTTCATTCTACTATCTTTTCTATCCCCATATCCCCTCCCCTCCCCTCCCATCACCTCTCTCTACCTAATCTAAGGTAACACTATTCTTCCCTAGTGCCCCGCACCTTATTGTGAATTAGCATCCACATATTGGAGAAAACATTCGGGTTTTGGTTTTGTACTCAATGGAATATTACTCAGATTTAAAGAATGGTAAAATTATGGAATTTGCCAGTAAATGGTTACAGTTGGAATTTATTTTTTAAAAGATATATATGGAACTTTAATATCCACCTACCAGTTTCTTTCCCGCCAAAGGCCTTGAAGCGTGCCTGATCACCCACCATTAGCGATGACCATTAGATCATGTATAATCCCTAGATATTGGTCTTGGAGAAGTGAAACGTTTTTCTTTTTCTTTTTTTTTTTTCTCTTAAAGAGAGAGAGAGAGAATTTTTAAATATTTATTCTTTTTTTTAGTTTTTGGCGGACACAACATCTTTGTTTTGTATGTGGTGCTGAGGATCCAACCCAGGCCGCATGCATGCCAGGCGAGCGTGCTACTGCTTGAGCCACATCCCCAGCCCGAAACGTTTTTCTTGTTTGCTTCCTTGACTTCCTTCCTTTGCTCCCTCTTTGTTCCTCTCCCATTTTTCTTTTCCTTCTACCATGGAGAAGGCTTGACAAAGTTTAAACAGCCTACAATTCTCAAGAGAGAGATGACCTATTTCTTTTCTTTAAGAAGTATCTCATTGGTTGATAAAAGGATGGGACTGGAGCGCATCGTGTTAAGTGAATTAAGTGAGATTCAGAAAGTTGGAGGTAGAATGCTGTCTCTCATACGTGGATGCTACAGAGGAAAAACAAATTTATAAAAGCGGGGAATCTTATGAAAATAGAAGGGAGAACAGCAGAATAGAAAGAGGGGAAGAAGGGTGAGGGAGGAGGCTCAGGGTAAGAAGCGGGGAATATAGTTGACCAAATTATTACATGTGTATGTATGAATCCATCACAATGTATCCCAACTTTATATATAACTATAATGCACCAATTAAAAATTACAGAAATGGAAGGAAGACCAATGGAGTAAAGGTATCAGAGGGAGGGAAGAGGGGAAGAACAGGAATAGTACTAGGAATTGAAATGAAAAAAAAAATGTTAGATGCATTTATGGATGTGTCGAAATGAACCACACTACTATGCATAACTACAGTGCACTAAAAATTAAAAAGTCAATGTTAAAACAACAAAAGTCACAACACAACAACAAAAATACATTTACAATAACCAGCACATAAGTTGTTTTTTTTTAAAGAGAGAGTGAGAGAGAGGGAGAGAGAGAATTTTTTTTTTAATATTTATTTTTTAGTTTTCGGCGGACACAACATTTTTGTTTGTATGTGGTGCTGAGGATAGAACCCGGGCTGCATGCATGCCAAGCGAGCGTGCTACCACTTAAGCCACATCCCCAGCCCAGCACATAAGTTTTTTAGGACTAAAATATTGAGCACCACAATTAAATTGTGATTTTGGAAGCAGAGAGCAGACCTCACCAAAACCCTGCAAGGTGGCGAGTTGATCTTGGACTTGTCAGCCTCCAGAACCATGATACAGCAGATGTCACTTCTTAATAAATTGCTGAGTCTGCAGTCTCTCTGCTATAACTGTTCAAAGGGCCAAAGAAGCCCTGTGGGTCATATGAGCGTGTACTGATAGCCTTGAACCCCACTCTTTTTTATACTTCAGAAGTGCCACCATTTTTTTTTAATGTCACAAAAAGAAAGAAACAGTCCTGTGTTACTGTGTCCGGGTTTTTACTGGGTTATCCCAGTATTTTTGCTGAGAATAGCAGGGGAAAGCTTGTCTTTCCCACAAATCCACATGGCTTTTCCTGGTCAAGGTAACCAGTCAGCTCATTGGGGGACATTCTTACGATAACTGAAACAAATCTTTTCATTCTTTGCAACTCTTGCCCAGGCTCTGTGTATAAATAGGCGCTATCCCTAATTTCTTAAAATACCAGAATACAACTGGTTGCCTGAATCTCAAGGAAATCTTGGCATTAACAGAAGGAAATTGCAATGCAGAAAATAAAAACTTTAAATTAGGAACTTGGTGCCTTTCTTGTATTTGAGCTGCTCTAACAAGAACAAGCGTTTATTACTCATAATTCTAGGCTGAAAGGTTCAGGGTCAAGGTGCTGGCAGATTCAGGATCTTAGTGTGCCTTTGTAGGGGGACTAATTCTAGTCATGAGGACTCTGTCACCTCCCCGAAGCCCTACCTCTTGATAATCATGGCACTGGGAATCAGGTTTCAACCCATGAATCTGGAGTGACACACACGTAGCCCATATCAGTGGGCACCACTACTTCTAGAAACCAAGACCAAACTCCCAGAGGATCCCATCTGTCTCCTTGTCCTGTCATTTGTTGGCAGTTGGGCTATCTCTCCCTTTACCGAATCTCTTTTGCTCCCAAATTACCTCCCTCCAATTTTCTCTATCCCAGTGAGATTTTTATCCAGTTATGAAATGAATCCTGTTCTAATAGTAAGCTCCCAAATAACAGTGAGTCAAGCAAAATACAGTTCATTACTACCATGTAAGGAAATAAGGACAGGATTGGAGTGGACGCTCAGGACTCACATTTTGCTTCTCTGTCATGTTGAGGATGGCCATTCACAGATCCAAACTGGATATTTGAATTCTAGTGGTCACCTTTCCATTCCACCAGAAAGAAGAAGAAAGAAAGAGGTGAAAGGACCTGCTTACCCCTCCAATGCAGTTTTTTTTTTTTTTTTTGGACAGGGCCTGCTTATGCCTCACTGGCCAGAACTGATTTCCGTGACCCTTAACTACAGGTCATGTGCTGTGCCTCCCTCAATAAATTTGAAGGTGTGCTACTAAAGAGGAGGAAAATCAGGGTTCAACAGGGAGCAGGATTTTTTTTTCAAAAAAATAAAAGCAAGCTTTGCTTCCTCATCAGCTTAAGTATCTGGCCCACCTCACCATTATTATAGACTGAGATGCAACAGGGACCTCAGGAAACAGATTTCTACATCACTATGCAGAAATTTAGCTTCTTGTCATCTCAGACTTCTCACAGTGGCATCTTTATCTTCGTATAGCTAAGTATATTTAAAGTTTTACAAAACAAGAGTTGCTGGTTTTCAACTTCCCCCTCTTTCAAATTTAACAGGGCCCAAATGCTGACATCCTTCAAAATATAGTGTGTCTGTGCATATATACATACATGAATGTGTATATAACATAAACACAAGCTTATGTGTGTGTCTATGAGAGACAATGACACAGTATTTTTCTCTCTGGCTTGAGAAAAATGTGTAAATTTTAAAATTTGTGTTTGCCATGGTTTCCTGTGAATTATTTTGTAAATTTTAATAAGAAAAATGATATTTACACATATGTATATTGATGCTGAAGGAATATATGTCAATGGAGTATTTCTGGTTCACAATAAACTATCATCTACTCTGTAAATAGGAACTATCAATTGAAGATTTCTAATGAACAAACAATCATAATTCTATGTAGCAGCAGGGTGGGATTTTAAAATTGTGTTTAAAAGTGAAGGATTTGCCCTCTCAAATATGCTTAGTTAATAAACTTGCAGTTTGGAGACTTAATTAAGTCTCTCTTGGGTATGCTGGGCTCTGGAAGCTAACAAAATATAACATTCTCCTTTTCTGTATTACATATTGTTGATGCAAATATGTGTACATTGCTATGTCTGTGGATTTTATTTTCATTTTCCTTATATCTGTGCTTCTTTCTTCTTCTGTGAAAGCAATCATTCATTAAAAAATACAATAAAAATATGTCTATGTATGCACTTACCTGTGTATGTTTATGTGAAGATAGTGCATGTAATTTTACACACAAAATATCTAAGCTTTTTACAAATGCATGTATGAGTTTCTATAAGTGTGTGTGTGTGTGTGTGTGTGTGTGTGTGTCCCATGAACTTTAGCTTCCCAGGGTTTTCCTTCCCTATTCTTACAAAGCTGCATTCAATCCTAAATATACACACCAAGAATACTGTTTTAGCTATTGATCATGCCAGTAGGAATATTAATTAGTTAATGGCTGAGAATATAATCTCATGGAAGCCATTCTTTGTGTGGTTACTTGGCTCCATGCAGGTGCAACATCCCAAGCATTTGATATTTCAGTATGTCATGGCTACTGAACAATCCGAATTGAAATCTGTTCAATCAGAGCAAATGATTAATGGTCAACACCTGTGTGTCCCAGCCACTGTCAAACCTTCTTCCCAAGGGCTTTATGTGGTACAAGCCTGATGTATTTCCTAAGAAGTTTGGAATCCTTTTTACCAGTGAAATATCAATCTTGAAGTGAATTTCCCATTTTGTTTATGCATCACCCCCCGGACAGTGAGTATCTCTTTGTATTTCACAGACTGCTCTCTGACTTCAGAAAGATGTCTCTGAGCAATGGAGAACAAGAGAGAACAGAAAACTCAGGCTTCCAACATGGTGCAGCTAGCTCAAAGCCCACCCAAGTTAGGAAGTGTTTCTTTCTCTCCCACAGTTCTGGCTGGATTGAAGAGGAGGAGTGGGTTCCAGAGTCTTTCCAGGAACAAAGGGAGAAAAATTGACAAATGGCAGACGTGATCATGGTGAGCTATGAGCTCCCCTGAGGGCAAACGTGTTCTTTCCTTTGTTAAATTCTTTTTTCCTTTGTATTGTAAAGTTTTTATAACTTTGTTAATACTAGCAAAGAAATTGGTTCTATGGATCTCTGAATCAATATTAGTAGTTTTGTTAACCACAGGGTTTAGTTCTTTTTTCTTCACATAAAATAGTACATGGGTATTACAAAATATTAGATAAATAATAATTTTAGCATGTTCATCAGGTTTTTTTTAAGTTTCAAGTGACCAGAAACTTAAGCAAAACTAATTTAAACACACAAGAAAATTTATTGGATCACTCAGTTTAATAGTCTGGGGGGAAAGATTTGGCTTCACACACAGCTTGATCCAGGAGCACAAAGAGTGCCATGAACAGTTTCTTTCCATCTTTTTTCTTTGCTCTTTGGATTTACCAGTTAATTTCTCTCCTCAAAATAACAGCCATCTTTGGTTTAAGTCCCACTAGGGTATTTATCTTTGAATAATCTCATTAGAAGTATCTTTGCATCTTTTTGTCACTGACAGAACATCTGTCTCATCAGGAAAACACAGTGCTTTGATTGGTCAACTCTGACTCCATTCCATTCCAAGCATAGTCAAGTGCAAAGTATGAGTGTCTGGTGGGTAGCCAGGACAACACATTTCTGATACCTATAGAGGAAGAGACTACCTCCTATATGCCTTTGCCAAAAAAACAAAAACAAACAAACAAACAAAAACTACAATATCCAATTCCACAAGAGGAAAAGTAAACCAATTAAAAAAGATAGAATTAAGAACAACAGCATAGAAATGGACAAAGCATTTTAGCAAGTTCAAGAAACTACTTGTGGTAGAATAACGCCCACCATATATTCAATGTCCATGTTCTAACCTCTGGAGCTGGAGAAAAGTCATTTACACTCAGAAGAATTTGCAGATGGGATTAAATTAAGAATCTTCGAATGAGAAGACTATCCTGAATCATATGGGTGGACCCAATCCTAGCCCAGGGGCCTTTATAAGAGGGCCATAGAAGTTCAGAGAGGACAGGAAATGCTATGCTGCTGGCTTTGAAGTTGAACTAGGAATCCAGAGCCCAAGAAGGCCTCTTCTAGACCCAGAAGAGATAAGGAGACTGATTGTCCCCTGAAGCCTCAGAAGGAGCACAGCCCTGCCAACATCCCGACTTAGATCTCAGAGAGAATAAATGTGTGTGGGTTTTAAAGCCTATGTTTATGGTGACTTATTGCAGCTACTATGGGAAATGATACAATACTAATTGTAAAAATTGAATTTGTTTGCTTTAGCAAATAAAAGCCAGGACATCCAGTTCAATAATTTTCTGTTTATCTAAAAATCAAATTCAATCAGGCATCCTATACTTGACCTAACAACACTAGTAAAATAGACCTTTTGTTATGTTGGTTTCTTTGTTTTGCTTTGCTTCATTTTGTTATGTTATTAAAAATACTAAAACAAAATCTTAATAACACTAGCAAACAAAGTCAGATGAAGCGTTTGAATAATGATATAAACTGGGTGGAATTCTCCTTCTGATAAACTAGCCATTATTTTGGCAAAAGGAACACTTTATGGGCTCATTGCATAAAGTCCCAGTGATCCTTCCTAACTGGAGGAGAAAGGAAACAGAGGATTCCCTAAAATGACACTTGACGTGGGGAGTTCAGGTGTGAGAAAGATTTAGCTATAACACCTGGCCGCACTCTCAGCTTCTCTTAGTTTCCTATTTCTAGGATAAGGAGAAAAATGACTTTCAGTTTTCATTGGGGTGGTCTGAGGATTAGTCTGATAATATGTTTGAATTAATATTGAGCAAATAATAATCAGTAAATAAATGTTAAGGTAGCTATTGTTACGACACCGGCTGCTAGGGACACAATTACACACATATACAGCACCTTCTCAATGAGGGCATGGATTATTCCAACTATATTCTAACCAATTAAATTAACTCATAAGGGTTCAGACAAGATAGACGACTCTTCTCCAGACTCACTATTCCACACATATGCTTTTTGAATTCTATCCTAAGATCATCATATATTTTCCAGCTACTTTTTACACATTTAAATTTACATCTATTCCACCCTCCTTTGTGCCAATGAAACTCAAAGTTGTATCTAGGGATGACTACATTGAGGGCAGCTGTGGTTCTGAGTTTTAATCTTTTAAAGACACAAACATTTGTATTCATTTTTTCTTTTGAATTATTCAATTATTTATTTTGAAGATGGAATTTAGAAACTCAGTGTAAGTAATAGAGTATAAACTTCTAGTCAAATGTCATTCTTTTACATTGGTCTCCTGTTTGAACTCAAACACTTTTCTTCCAAGATGCTGCTGTCATTGTTTGTGCTCTGCATATCTCCCTGCATGCACAGCTTTGTGGAACCTTGTCTGTTGAGCTAAATGATCACAGAAACTCAGCTCCAAGTGATTTGTTAAAGTTATTTTGATAGCACTGTTAACTATGCTATAAAATCTATTTGCTTCAGCCGGGTGCAATGGTGCACATCTGTAACCCAGCAGCTCAGGAAGCTTGGAACAGGAGGATCGCAAATTCAAAGCCAGCCTAAGCAACTTAGCAAGGCCCTAAGCAATTTAGCAAAACCCTGTCTTTAAATAAAATATAAAAAGAGCTGGGGATGTTGCTCAATGGTTAAGCACCTCTGGGTTCAATCCCCAGTACAAAAAAAAAAAAAAAATCTGTTCTTAGGAGACTGGTGAATTGGTATGTCATCTGAATTACTGAAAGTGTGTCTATTAATAATATTTAGAACATATTTTTCTTCAAAATTGTACATGGATCTTTCTATTTGAGAGCATTTTTAAAATAAAAAGGGTTGTAGATAATTTAACTCCCCCATTTTGCAGGTAAAGAAATTGTGTTTCAGGGAGGTGAGGAAGTTTTCATGGTTTAAAATGTGCCTTCTGTGAGTAATATTTAAAAGGTAGCATTTTGAGCTACATTATTTCTATGTGCATTGGCTTTTCAATTTCTTGGATAACTAAATTTACTCAATAAATTTGGATGTTTTAAAATATCAAACAAAACAATGATGGTGTTATACTTTCCAGTATCTCTCAGAGATTATTCAAATGCCATGTCTCTGATGCCAGATGTAAAAATCAGGGGCTACTCTACATAGTATATTTCAGTGCCATTATTATCCCCCATTTTTCTCAAATATCTGTATCACTTCCTTTTAAATATATCTATACAAATTTATATTGGAAAAGAAATGGCAATTATATAGACTTCTCTGCAAATTGTATTGTCAACAAATATTTTTATAGCTTTGACTTGCTTTAAGTATTTTTGTAAAAAAATGTTGAGACACTGGCAGATAGGGTTAGAAAACTGTATTTAAAGTGACTTTGAGCCTTTCACACATTGGTAATAATAAGCTAGCATATAAGACTTACAGGAAGTGTGTATATGTACACACTCAACAATGTAAAATATATATGCACACACTTCAAAAAACAGTAATGTAAAAATATAATGGTCCTGCAGAGCCAAGCTAAGGAAGATAGATTTACTTCATACTAATCCATGTTTTCTAGCTTCATGGGGGCTTAGGTTATTTTCTATTGAGGTTTCTTGTCCACTGCATTAAAAGAAAAAATTCAAGGACTAATTTACTAATCCACAAAGCCTGGCCCTACTCAACCCATTTTAAGCTGTGGATATGCTGAATATGAAAGAAAGACATGAATGAAAATGTGAACACTTTCTTTGGGTTATAAAATTCTTAATAGAATGTGGAGCCCTTTCTTGAAGTGGATATTCCTATCTATGTAGGTGTGTAAACATCGCATGCATGTAATATCTATACAATAGACTTGTATAGACTTTAGTGTGTACATTTTACAAATGTATTTTTGATAGGGTCTGATAGTAATTCCTTCTATCATAAACTGTTATTATATCTGAAATGATTATATGCCTTGAGCACCTGGTTAATCTTTAGCTTAAATTCTGTATCAGCCAGGTGTCCTCTTAGGGATCACATAAAAATTGAACCTCGTTTAAGTGTGAAATAATCCTGTTGCTTCTATCTGGGAGTGAATGAGCCCAGGATTAGATCAGATAAAACACACTCAAGCTAAAGTGCACAAGGTGGATTATGCAAGAAAAGAGGATTTAGTGAAGAACGGATCCACAACTTTTTGTTAACACAGAGAATGGTGGCTTTTGTAAGCAACATTTGTGGAAACTCAACTGGAGCTTTAAAAGCTAGGCCTTTTGTTGTACATTTGTCTGCATACATTTGCTTTGTAGTTGGGAGTGCTAACTTTGGAAGCCGTGCTGGGCCCGGACTCATGCTCATTTTGCCTAATGAAAGGCTAAGGATGTACTTTTACTCATACATTCTTGTTTTGTCTTCTTTGAAGTTTATTAAGCTCTCCTGAAAGATGTGAAGTTCATTAGGATGTTATTATCGTGACCACAAATTAAATATCTGTTCCCTGGGGAGTGATAAGCTTCAAGTATAAGCTATACTTACTATAATATTTACTTAATTACCAACATACTGCTTCTTATTCTTAATATAAAAACAAGATAGCACACCTATAAACATCTATTATGGTAGGTTTTTGAGTTTAATGATATACTTATGTAGTTATTAATGGACTACTCCTCCCCACCAAAGCGACATGTTATATATATACAGCTGATGGTTATATACTTTAAAAATTTTATGCTAGAATTTATAACGTCATAATTCTGTATACCTCTCTGAGTTGGAGGTTTTCCCATATTTAGAATATACCTCTAACCCTACCAGATGCCATGTTGTGTTGATAGGTGACACTTAGCTCCAACATGTCTATCAGATAAGTCTTTCAAATGGGGAGAGAAATAGACTTTTTATTGCATCCATTGGTTGAAGTTTGTGACAGAAACACTCAATGGCAACTGGAAATTATGTTTAAATGATTATCCGGTAATTTCTACTCAATTATTTTTACTTTATTATAATTAATGTGTTAGATATCTATGCTTTCTCTGATCAACTTATTCACTATTGGATGTCAATGCGTATTTATATGCTTTTATTTATAGCACTGCACCATGCATTAGACTTTTTGAGTTTTTTGATAGTATCATACTTCAAAGTGATGATGAAGTAGACATAACCAAAAAACAAGTCATTGTTGAAGTCTGGATGTACAATTATTATTTGAATACATTAATTTTTGACTGAGTATTTTGTGTGTGCCAGGGATTGATCCCAAGGGCACTTAACCAGTGAGCCACATCCCCAGCCGTATTTAATTTTTTTTTTTTATTTTGAGACAGGGTTTCACTAATTTCTGAGGCTGGCTTTGAATTTGTGAATCTCCTACCTTAGCTTCCCAAGCTACTTGGACTACAGGGGTGCCTCACTGCACCCAGCTCATTGAGACTATTCTAATACCTCTGGGGTCTAGGAAATAAGCTTAATTACCATCTCCCCTACAGAATTTTGTTTTGCTATAATTCATTCCTCTGAATAAATGTTACATATTTATCATTCCAAGGAATTGCATGATCATACATTGGAAGAGAAACAGCTCTAAGTAGAATGTGATTAAAGATTAAAAAAAAAGTATCAGTGTTTCAAAATATCTCTCCTGCCAGTCACCACAAGATACATAATTGTTTTTAAGATCATAATTTCTTAATGTAGTTTATATACACAATGAAGTTTCACTCAGCCATAAAGAAGAATGAAATTATGTCATTTGCTGGTAAATGGATAGAATTGGAGAATACCATGCTAAGGGGAATTAACTAAGCCCAGAAAGTCAGGGTAGAACATTTTCTTTCATATGCAGAAGCTAGAGCAAAGTAAGAGAGGATAAGTAGGCATGTGAGTGTGTGGGGGGGAAGAATTCCATGAAAAGAGAGATGAGTGGAGCAGAGAAAGGAGACTGAGAGGAGGGAGGAGGAATGGAAGAGGGAGGAATGGTGGAATGAACCTGACCAAATTATCCCATGTACATAAATGAATATGCCACAGTAAATTTCACCCTTATATGTATCTATAGTACACTAAGTTAAAAAACTATAAATAAATAGAAAAAGGCTGGTAAAATAGATAGAAGGAAACAGAGAGTGAGAGTAGGGAGAGAAAAAAGGAGTTCTGGGGACTGCATTGGAGTGAATTATTTTCCATGCTTGTAAAATTATGTCAAAATGAAAATATTATGTATAACTATAATACAGTAATAAAAAAACTGCATTTGAGGTTTATAAGCAGAGCTTCTCATCAAGTCTACTAGCTTAAGCCCTCTGGGAATATAGCTTCATGAATGGCCTATGCTATTTTAGTACAGCATTATTGTTAAACTTGATGGATTTAATTTTTAAAAATTATGAAAGGTGCAAGGTATTTGAAACTAGCACTCTGCCTTTAATCTCATTGTGTTGAAACAGTAACTATGAGTACGTTTATTTCTATTCTCCATTTTTCAATAATAAAATTACACCACACAAAAAAAAAGATCATCATTTCTTACATATGTACTTTTGAGGACTTATCTAAAAATGGCTTTAAATTCAAGTAATAAATTTAAAAATTAACAAATTTAGATAGTGTGATAACCGATGAATGACTAACTCAACATTTTGTATTTATTATGTGTGACATTGTATTAGGCAAGGAATGAAAAATAAAATAGCTCATTCCTGTGTGAGAAGGGGAAGCTTCTTATCAGTGGAACTTTAGTGAAAGAGAAGCTTCTGGCTTCCTCAATGGAACATTGGATAATTCCATAGCAATTTTTTTCAGATTAATAATGCCATGATTTTGCTTAAGCTACCAGGAAATTTGAGCCAAATCCATGGTCCAGGTCTGTGAACTCTATAGGAATGCTTAGTATGCATTTTTGCATGCTAATTGTCCTCAGAAATTTTTGTTCCTTAATCAGATTTTCCCTTTACTCAGATCCTTTTGGCTATATGTCTCATCCTTTTGTATCACAGATGTTTATGTAGTTTTCCTTAAATCTCCCACGGAATGGAATAGCAAATAAAGACATAAACAGCCCTATGAATGATCACCCAGTTATTGATTTATTTCATTCTACTTACTCATTACATTGAATTTTTATCATACTTCACATATTATAATTTATACACATTCTCTTTCTTAATTTTGAAATGCATGCAGTTTAGCCAGGGCTTAGTATGCTTTTTATGTAGCTATTCTAAATTATTTAAATCAGTTCTCAAAGTATGGCCAATTGATCAAGTGTTCCACAGGGACTTTGATGGTTTAGGAGGTTAAAAAAAAAAAAAACATAATGTACAATTATTTTCACACCTATGTCAGAAATTAGAAAAGAGTGCTGATTAAGATGATCCTAACAATCCTAGCACTTACTTAATGGTTTTTACTTTTTTAAGGTTGTGAGTACACTACAAAGAATGTGATTATCAGTTCATGTCAGCTGCAAGTATTTATCAGAGAATAGCCTATCGTGGCTAAATTTTTTTTTCATGGCATTATAGACTATATTTTATACATATTAAATCTGTATTTTTTATATTTTAACAAACAGGGTATGTTATGTTCCCAATTCTTAAAAATTATCAACAGCTCAAAAGTAGTCCCACAAAGAGCAGAAGTTCTGAAATGAAATAACTGTATTCAGAATAGTGTCCTAGTTTTACATATTGGACAATTCTCTAGTGAAGTCATAAAATGTAAATCTGCATTTGTAGGAACAAGAGATTATACCATGGTATCTTTGAAGGAAGTGAAAAAGAGAACTGAGAATGTGACAGATAATGTCTGAAAACTGGGTTCCATTGGACCAACTAAAGATTGAATTTTTATCATACTTCACATTTTATAATTTATACACATTCTCTTTCTTAATTTTGAAATACATGCAGTTTAGCCAGGGTTTAGTATGCTTTTCATGTAGCTATTCTAAATTATTTAAATCAGTGCTCAAAGTATCCTAATTTTGAAGATATTGTCTGTCATAAAATATGATCAAATAGTTAAATAAAACTCTGAAGGCTTTTGTATCATTTTCGAAATCACAAGAACCTTACTGGTAAAATGATTCTATTTTTTCCAGCATGAAATTGATAGACTGCTCCATTAAGTGGAAAATGACCAAAATTTACTCTTTCCCTTAAAGCAAAAATCATTTGCCGATCAGACATTGCCAGGAAACCTATAAAATCATCTGCAAAGTAACAAATATTATGCTCAGAAAAAAACACAGCAAACTGTTGGCAAAACCCTTTTGTCAAATGACATCTGTTGACTTTGTGTATTGATGATTTTAGCAAACTCTAAGGAAGAGAAATATTACATTGGGCGGGCGAGAAGAGATTCTGCTATGTACAGAGTGGGAATCACCACTAGACATATGCTCAAGGAATAACATGACTCAATAACTTCTTAATACTCACCTTTGACTCTAAACTACAGAAGAAGGAGAAGGCTTATTTGATGAGCCATAATGTTGATCGGAGACCCTGCTTCAGGCTCACTTCGGAATCGGCAGGAGCAGTATGTGCCTCAGGAAAGACCACTGAAAGAAGGAGTCCATGGCCACCCCACATTCTTCTCTACCCACCCACTGAGATCAGGTCTTTAACAAATGCCTCTGGTTTGGATTTCATCCTGAGGAAATGGTGAAATTTGTGGTCAAATGATGCCACCCTTTTGAGAATCTCTAAATGTCAGTCTCTTAACCTTGTCTTATTTGAATTATTGCTAGAACATTTCTAATTATTTTTGGAAACCATCATTGACCTGCTTTAATCTAAGGATGGGCAAACTTACTCTGCAAAGTGTTACACAGTAACTACTTTCATGGTTGTAGGACGTGTTGTCTCTGTTACAACTACTCTGTCATTGTAGGAGCAAAGAAGCCATAGATAATCTGTAAACAATAAGCATGACTGGCTTGGATAGCAATGCATTTTCAAAAAGAAAATCCAAACAGCAAGGAGCGGACACGGTTTGGCCCATGAATTCTATTTGCTGACCTCTCCTAATCTCCTTCTCTCTTTCTTCAGGTGGCTTAATGTCATGATCAAGTTTGATCACAGCACACCTTTACTTAAAAGCCTTCAAGGGTCCTTTACTTTGTCCATTATGAAGCCTAAATTCTTTAGAATCATATTCAAGAATCTTTCTTTATGTGATTCCTTTATCCTTTTCTAAATCTCATCTCTGATTTTTCTCCCATGAGCCTTTTATTGAACCAACCACACTGATTGTAGTTTTCTTTCAATGTGCCTGTACCTTTAAAAAGAATGTGTGAAATGAAACAAAATAAGGCAAGATGAGATAAAATATTTAAAAGCTGAAAGAGTCTAACACCAGAAAACCTAAGCTCATGAAATGCTGAAGGAAATTCTTCAAATAGAAGAACCTGATACTAGAGAGAAGTCGCAAAGTCAACAAAGAGCACCCAAAATGAAACTACTTGAGTAAATACAAGTAACTATTTATAATTAGTTAAATCTTTTTTTATATATTTGTTCCAATCAAAGCAAAAAGGTAACTTTGGGCTTATAACAGGTACAGAAATAATGTGTCCAAAATAAGTGCAAAGCTTAAGAGGAGAAAAATGGAAAAATCCTTTTGGATCCCATATTACACATGAAGTAGTGTTTTATCACTAGAAAGTGCACTATAATAATTTGAAGATGCTTCCTATAAAGCTCAAAGTGACCACTGCAACAATATAACAAAGAGACATAGTTAATGATATAATGCTATATAGAGAAATCATAAAAATAATTTAAAAGGAGAGCAAAAGCAAAAGGTACTAAAGAACATATAATCAAGCCTGAGCAAAAAGAAAAATGCTGGGGCATCACAATATGGGTTTCAGAGTACGCAGCAGAGACACTGTGACCAAAACAGCATGGTCTTGGCATAAAAATAGACACAGAGACCAGTGGAAGAGAACAGACGACCCAGATATAACCCCACATACCTACAACCATCTGATTCTTGACAATGTGCCAAAACACACATTAGAGAATACAGCCTCTTCAAAAAACGGTGCTGGGTAAACTAAATATCTGCATATTGGTGACATCTCTCACCCTGTACAAAAATCAGGTCAAAAATAGATCACAGATTTTAAAGTAAAACCTGGAACTTCGAAACAACTAGAAAAAAAAATAGGGGAAATCCTCCAAGGTATAGGTATAGGCAAAGATTTCCTGAATAGGACTCAAATAGCTCAGGCAATAAAAGCAAGAATTGATGAATGGGACTAAATGAGATTAAAAAGCTTCTACAGAGCAAGGAAAATATCAACAGAGAGAAGAGACAACCTACGAAATGGGAGGAAATCTTTGCCAGCTACACATCCAATAGGGAATCAATATCAATAATATATTAAAACTCAAAGAAGTTAAAGAACAAGTAAATAAATCAATAAGTGGGATAAAGAATGGCACAGACATTTCTCAGAAGAAGTTTCAATACAATTAAATATACGAACAGTCCTCAACATCTTTAGCCAGCAGGGAAATGCATATCAAAACTACATTGGGATACCATTTTGCCCCATTCAGAATGGCTATTAAAAAATAAATAAAAGTAACAAATGCTAGCTAGCCAGGCTGTAGAGTAAAAAGGAACCCTCCTACATTATTGGTGGGAATATAAATTAGTATGATCACTATGGAAAACAATATGGAAATTAAAGAACCATAAATAGAATTACTGTATGATCTGGAGATATGACTACTGGATATATTGCTGGGGGAAATGAAGTCAGCTTGCAGCAGCATACCTGCATACCCATGTTTATTATGGCAGGAACTAGCAGGGATGTCCACCCTTACCAATCTATTCACCTCTATACTGAGTTGAAAGCAATACATCAAGAAAAATAAACAAATATAAGAAATCCAGAGTGCTATGTAAAAAAGAAAAAAAACTATTCACAACTTACATGGTCATCTATGTATGAATTTTGAAATAATTTGTACTAAAAACTACTGGAAGTGATGTGTGAGTAAAACAAGATAAAAATATATTTAATTTCTATATACTTAATAATAAAAATTGAAATAGAAAGAATAATGCCTGTTTGTTGTTGTTTATTGGCATTTTGTGTTGCTGAGGATTGAGTCTAGGACCTTATGCATTCTTGGCAAACACTCTGACACTGAGCAACGTCTCCCACCCATAATGACATTTTCATGGCATCAAAAATATAAAGCACTTGGGAAAGAATCAACCAAAAGTTACAAAAGACCTATAAAGTGTTTTTGGCATAATTTAAAAAAAAATTGAAATAGAAAAAAAAAGATATACTGTGCTCATGAATCAGAAAATTCCATAGTTATTAAGATATTAATTCTTGCCAAATCTACCTTTATTTCATGAAATTTCAGTGAAAATTTTAAGTGTAACTATTTAGGAAAACTTGACAAGGATGTAAAAGTTCATATAGAATTGGAAAGAACTTAGAATAGATGAAGTACCTGTAAAGAAAAAAGCGACATTAGATAAACCTTAGCTGGTTTCCAGCTGCTGTACAGTCATAGAACCATGTTCACTGTCAGTGTCAAGACTGACAAATGCACTGATGGAACAAAAGAGAGAATCCTAAGAGACCCAACTGGAACAAAAGCAGTAGAGTAAGGATCATCTAAGCTGGAACAATTGGATTTATATAAGAAAAAGAAGAAAAAACTTTAATTCATATTTTGTGCCATACAGAAAATTTAGCTTAAAGTAAGTAATAAATTTTAATTTATAACTTCAAATCAAAAAACTTCTAGAAAAAAGTATAGAATTTTAAAAATAAGGTAAAAATATTTTAGATAAAGCACAAAAGTTGTGACATGCAGAAGAAAACATTGATTGAATTTATTAAAATTAAGAATATCTTCCCATAAAATGATTAAAAAGTTTGTAAATCACATGTTTGATAGTACTTGTCCCCAGAATATAAAAAGAAATCACAAAATACAATAAGAAGTGGGGCTGGGGTTGTGGCTCAGTGGTAGCCCACTCGTCTGGCATGTGTGAGACACTAGGTTAGATCCTCAGCACCACATAAAAATAAATAAATAAATAAAGGTATTGTGTCCACCTACAATTAATTTTTTTAAATACAATAAGAAGAAAAATTACAAAAGTGACAAAAATATTTTAAAAGAAACTATACTAAAGAAGATATACAAATGATAATCTCTCTGTGAAAAGATAGCAATTCTGCAAGGAATTGTATATTAAAATTCTAATGAGGTAACAATGTACATCTACCAGCATGGATAAAATGAGAAAGACTAACCACACCAAGTGGTGAATAAAAAGGTGGAACAACTTCACCTCTCATTCTCTGCTACTAGGAATATTAAATGGCACAATCACTTTGAAAAATTTTCCAACAATTTCTTAAAAGGTTAAACATACATGTACCATATGACTTAGCAATTCCACTCCCAGATAGATAGCCAAGAAAAATAAAAGCATGTGTCAGCACAAAAGCTTGTACATGAGTATTCATATCAGCTACATCTAGAATAACTATGAACTGGAAAGAATTCAAATGTCCATCAAGGGGAAAGGGGAAAGAAAATGTGGCCTATTTGTATAGAGAAATATTCAGCAGGAAAGGAGTGAACTATTGTTAACATACTGACATGGATCAATCTCAAAATAATTTAACAGAGGACATTAATGTTTGATCCCATTTATATAAAAATTTTAGGAAATGCAAACTATGGTGATGGAACCTCAATCAGTTGGTTCCTGAGTTTGGCAGTGGCAAACGAGAGTAGAAAGGAAAGACTGCAAAGGAGCAACAGGAAATCTCCCGGGATTATGGATGAGTTAATTCTTTTGATAGTGATCCTGAGTTCATGGGTGCATACGTTAGATAAAACTTATTAAAAGGCACTTCTAATCTGCATGTTTACTCTGTTATGCCTTTAAAAGCTGTTGAAGGAAAAGGAAAGACGGTCCTTGCTCTCAAGGAGCTTTTCTTCTGGAATCCTTTGGGGAGGGATATTTGACTCTGCAATGGCTTTTGAGGGGAAGACATTTTTATTTAAATACTACTGCATTCTTAGGAGTAAATATAATAATAAAAGTTTGGCAGGCAGATAGAGGTCCAATTTCACATATTTGTATACACAATCCGCCAAAGCCTCTTATGGATTCAGTGTTCCTAATGGAAACCTTATTGGCCTTCTGGGAAGATAACATGTACAAACCAAGGCTGTGAAATCATGCCCCATGCAAGTCCTGACCTTTCTGTGTGGCTCATCTCCTATGAATTTCACAGCAGGTATAAGAATTAACCAGTCGGGAATTTCCTACAGAATCAAATACGACATCACAGGGTGTTTAAATCAAGGAATAGCTTGTTTTTCAACTTTATGGATCATTCCAGTGAGAGGCAATTTTTATTAGGCTTTGGTAGGATATGTGGAAAGCTCAAAGGTAGCCCAATGGAGAGTGCAACCTCCTATTTCACTTAGTTACATTTTTCCTTTCACATGTTCACTATTTTTTTTCTCAATAAATTTTTAAAAAGTTGCTTTTCCAGTGTCCCCATTTTCCTTGCTGTAGCTCCTATACCCACCATACAAAGACTATTGTAGCCTCTCCCTTCTTCATTTCTGTTTGTTAGCTTTCTCCATCTCACCCCTAGTCCGTCTTATTGTCCTGCGTTGACCTGAGAAATATCCTATTAGAGGGGCTGGGACTATGGCTCAGTGGCATAGCACTTGCCTAGCATGTGTGAGGCACTGAGTTTGATTCTCAGCACCACATATAAATAAATAAAATAAAAGTCCATCAACAACTAAAAAAATATTTAAAAAGAGAAATATCCTATTAGAGATGTTTGGGAAAAAACCTATTCACACAGGGTGGTAACTGTACATATGCTGAACAAACAGAATCTTGAACATATCAAAGTACAACTTTACTTCTGTACCTTATCCTCAGTTTAATTTTTTTTTTATTGACACCAGTGTTTTTCCCCCTGGCTAAAACTGTTCAGATCCTGTGAATTTTATGCTTACTCTCAGGTGCAGCCTTGATTCAATAATTAGACAGTGTTTAGTAGAAGGTATTAATCAATACTTCAATTTTCTTCCAGAGTTAAACCTTTCTTTTCGTTTTCAAAAGCTAAAACTTACAGTTAATAGTTGCCTGCTCCACCAGAAATAGGAGTTATTCCTCCATTTCTTCTTCCTAATTACCTTGTTTACTTGGTAGAAGGCATGTCAGTTCATTATAGGTTCAGGAGACGAAAGGGAGGAAAAAGAAGAGAGAGTTTCTCTTTTTAGGCTGGGTGGCTTTCCATGTTCTGGTTGTGACAGATGGTAAAAGTCAAACCCCAATGGGGATGAAAGGGTTCTTTGGAGACTGTTGTCCATGGGACCATTCTCCTGGAGCTCCTCTACTCCAGATGAAGACTTAGTGGTCCATTGCAATTCATTCTGCAGGTCCCGGGATTCAAACTCACCTCCTGTTTCCCATTGCAACCTTTAGGTCCTCTGGGAAAAGACCCAAGACAGCAGTAATATACCTCTTCTTTGTCCTTCGTAGCTCATTCAGAGTAAGAGAAATTCTCGTGTATCCCTTGTATGTACAAAGAAAACTGCCCTATGTAAAATGTTCAAACAGACACCCTTCTCCCATGCACTTAGAATCTTTTATCTGTCATACTGGTTTTTGAGTTGAAACTTCAATTATGACCCCTGTTGCACTAACTTGGCTTAAATTTTTACATCTCTTATGACCATTTGCACTTTAAAAACAAATCCTTCTTAAGTATTTCAAAGTAAAGTCTAGCTGTAGGATTTCAGAGCTTATTAAGTGAAAATATGTAGTTCATACATGCACGCATATAAGGTGTGTAGACTGGCAAACCTTCTCCCTAGAAGCCTGGAAATCATTTCCACAAGGGCAACTGAAACAGCTTTAGTGGTAATGCTTATCCCAAAGCAACTCAAACTAGAAAATGAAGGAAGTTATAATTGCTTTAGAGGATTGAAAACTACATCCACTTCTTACCTCTTCCTCAGTACACTCCTGTCCTGGAAGAAATATGCTTTCTACAGCCTTCAATGGAATCACAGCAAGGTTGGAGATTTGCCACTTTTGTCTTCTTCAGGGAAAATAAAATGGTTATAGGGTAGAGCTTTCTTCTATGGAAGCATAACTCCAAAGTAGAAGCAGAGAAGATGGATCTCTGCCAAATGAGATTGGGATAAAAACAAGCCTGGAATTACCCAGGTGTCCTAGACCAAGAGATGCTCCATGCTCAGAGCCAGCCACTGGGTGGACTTTGGTCATGACTCTGGACAGGAGCCAAGTGGCCGGTCAAAAGCCAGAGAAATCATGGAGAACTTGATCCAGATGTAGCAGCTGGAGTGTAATCATCAGAAGGGCTGGATACGTGGAAGTATAGACAGTGGGGTGAAGGACTGCTGGTGATCTGGGGGAGGAGATGGAGAATGGAAGTCACTCGATGCTCAAAATTTTTATTAAATCATAAAGCACAGAGAAACTAGAACAGTACATATGGGAGGCAATGCTTCTAACTTTGGCATTTGTCTACTTCTTACTGATTGAGCTAAAGTTCTTGAAATTTCCACTGGTACTTTGGACCAGAAGGTGAGTTTAATAATTTATTCACAACACATTCAAGAAAGACTTTTTTTATTCTTAGTTTTCTTTTGGTTTTCTTTTTTAATTTCCTTTTAATTCTACTAGTTCAAATTTATTTTTGTTCAGTCTTATTGGAAATGAGAATGGCTTTTCCCAATGTAAGACTTACAAGATGTTGGAACAAATCTACAGGTCTCAACTGGAATAGGTAAGGAAGTGGTGGTATTCAAATTCCTGCATAAGCTAATAAGACTCATCTCTTGTTCCTACGTCCTGTATACATCAATAAATATAAGTGTGCAGAAAAGTTTCACAAAATTATTAATTGTATCTACATAGAAGCATCTGCTTATTTTTCTCTACTTAGCCTAAGTGAAGAAGGTTTTGTTTTTCTTTTTGTTTCTTGTTTTTTGGTACTGGGAATTGAACCCAAAGGTGCGTAACCACTGAACCACATCCCTAGTCCTTTTTATATTCTATGTTAAGTTGCTGAGGACTTCACTAAGTTGCTGAGGCTGGTCTCAAACTTACAATCCTTCTGCCTCAGCCTCCATTCATAGTCATTGGGATTACAGACATGTGCCACCAGTACTGTGAGACAGTTCTTTTAATAACAGCATTATTTTGCAGAAATTGACTTAATCTTTTGGTAATATGAAGATGGAGAATGATCAACAAATAAGATTTTTGTCTTGCAATATGTAGACCCCACTTTAAAAAAGAAAAAAAAAAAACTCTTGTGGAACACCCGGGTAAATATTCATTTGGTTTGTTTTCTTTTATTCTCTCTCACCTGGCTACTCTATTCAACTGGATAAGGTATCTTGTTTCTTTATCTATTTCTTCATCTGCACAACAGGGCTAGATATGTTTCAAACATCTTTAGACACTTTTCTCGCTGTTTTGGGAAGTTCAGGACCAAGGGTCCTATATTTAAAATGATGACTAATAAATTATTCAGGTGTAAGCTTCAGATTTGTGGCCACTACTTCCTCACTCACCCCTTCTACCACCCACTTCCTGCACAATATTTCAAAGAAAGACAAAGTCAGTCATCTTGAGAGTCATAGGATGATTTTTGAACAGAAGCTGAACCCTTGAATCTCTGTACACCCTGTATCCCCCAAAATAGGACTTGAAATCTTTGGCATAAGTGACACCTGTCTGATGTACTAGATGAAATTATGAAGACTGGGAATGGTATATGTGTGACACCACAGTATAGGTATAAAAATGTTTTCTTTTTTTTGTTGTTGTTGGTTTTATTTTTTAAATACATGACAACGGAATGCATCACAATTCTTATTACACATATAGAACAATTTTTCATATCTCTGTATATAAAGTATGTTCACATCAATTCATGTCTTCATACATACATGTACATTGGATAATGATGTCCATCACATTCCTCCATCATTGCTAATCCCCTGTCCCCTCCCTTTCCCTCCCACCCCTCTTCCCTATCTAGAATTCATCTCTTCCTCCCATGCTCTACTTCTCTACTCCACTATGAGTCAGGCTCCTTATATCAGAGAAAACATTTGGCTTTTTTTTTTTTTTTGCAGGGGGACTGGCTAACTTTACTTAGCATTATCTTCTCCAGTGCCATCCATTTACCTGCAAATGCCATGATTTTATTCTCTTTAATTGCTGAGTAAAATTCCATTGTGTATATATGCCACATTTTTTTATCCATTCATCAAGGTTGGCTCCACAGTTTAGCTATTGTGAATTGTGCTGCTATAAACATTGATGTGGCTGTGTCCCTGTAGTATGCTGTTTTTAAGTCCTTTGGGTATAGTCCAAGGAGAGGGATAGCTGAATCAAATGATTTTTCCATTCCCAGATTTCCAGGAAATCTCCATACTGCTTTCCATACTGGCTGCACTAATTTGCATTCCCACCAGTAATGTATGAGCGTGCCTTTTTCCCCACATCCTCGACAACACTTATTGTTTCTTTGCATAATAGCTGCCATTCTGACTGGAGTGAGATGGTATCTTAGAGTAGTTTAGATTTGCATTTCTCTATTGCTAGAGATGATGAACAGTTTTTGATATATTTGTTGATTGATTGAATGTCCTCTTTGAGAAGTGTCTGTTCATGTCCTTGGCCCATTTATTGACTGGGAATTGAACCCAAAGGTGCTTAACCACTGAACTCTAGTCCTAGTCCTTTTTATATTCTATGATGAGACAGGATCTTGTTAAGTTGCTTAGAACCTCACTAAGTTGCTGAGGCTGGTCTCAAACTTACAATCCTTCTGCCTCAGCCTCCATCTGTTTTTTTGTTTGTTTGTTTGTTTTTGGTGTTTACCTTTTTGAGTTTTTTATATACCTTAGAGATTAGTGCTCTATCTGATGTGTGGGGGGGTGAAAATTTGCTCCCAAGATGTAGATTCTCTATTCACCTCACAAATTGTTTCTTTTGCTGAGAAGAAACTTTTTAGTTTGAGCCCATCCCATTTATTGATTTTTGGTTTTAATTCTTGCGCTATAGTGCTAAGAGCCACAGCCAAGTAATATGATGCATGGCATTTTTGGTTGAAAGGTGACACCAGCAAGCCATTGAGATGATATGATTATGTTAAGATTTGCATTCATATGGATATTGGACTCCTGCTGTCCACCTCGGCCTGCTATGGGACTCCTGGAGAGTTCCCATTGGTTGGGGAAGTGCGGTAGGAGGGAATTCCAGAGGAGGGACTTCCTGTTGGGGTCCGGGAGAACGCTGCGTGGGTAGGTCGGCAATCTTCCCGGGAGCATACGGGGCATTGGCAGCAGTTTCAAAAATAAAGTTTGTTCCTGCTTGAGTGGCTCGTGATTTTGTGCCCAGCCAGACTGCAGCACTATAGGAGTCCTATTAAGGAAGTTGGGGCCTAATTCCACATGATGGAGATTAGGGCCTACTTTTTCATCTATTAGACGCAGGGTCTCTGGTTGAACTCCTAAGTCCTTGATCCATTTTGAGATGAGTTTTGTGCATGGTGTGTGTGGGGGGGGTTGATTTTATTTTGTTGGATATGGATTTCCAGTTTTCCCAGCATCATTTTTTGAAGATGCTATCTTTTCTCCAGTGCATGTTTTTGGCATCTTTGTCTAATATAATATAATTGTAATTTTGTGGGTTAGTCTCTGTCCTTTATTCTGTACCATTGGTCTACTAGTCTGTTTTGGTGCAATACAATGCTGTTTTTGTTACTGTTGTTCTGTAGTATAGTTTAAGGTCTGGTATAGTGATGCCACCTGATTCACTCTTCCTGCTAAGGATTGCTTTAGTTATTATGGGACTCTTATTTTTCTAGATGAATTTCATGATTGCTTTTTCTATTTCTATGAGGAATGTCATTGGGATTTTGATCAGAATTGCTTTAAATATGTATAAATATGTATAGTGCTTTTGGAAGTATGGTCATTTTGATAATATTAATTCTGTCTATCCAAGAGCAAGGTAGATCTTTCCATCTTCTAAAATCTTCTTTGACTTCTTTCTTTAGGGTTCTGTAATTTTCATTATGTAGATCTTTCACCTCTTTCGTTAATTGATTTCCAAGTTTTTTTTTTTTTTTTAGGCTATTGTAAATGGTGTAGTTTTCCTCATTTCCATCTCAGAGGATTTGTCACTGATATACAGAAATGCTTTTGATTTATGGGTGTTGATTTTATATCCTGCTACTTTGCTAAATTCATTAATAGTTCTAGAAGTTTTCTGGTGGAATTTTGGGTCTTCTAGGTATAGAATCATATTGTTGGCAATAGTGCTAATTTGAGTTCTTCTTTTCCTATGTGTATCCCTTTAATTTCTTTCATCTGTCTAATTGCTCTGGTCAGCGTTTCAAGGATTATGTTAAACAGAAGTGGTGAACGAGGGCATCCCTATCTTGTTCCAGTTTTTAGAGAGAATGCCTTCAATTTTTCTCCATTTAGAATGATGTTGGCATGGGGCTTAGCATAGATAGCCATTATAATGTTGAGATATGTTCCTGTTATCCTTAGTTTTTCTAGTGTTTTGAACATGAAGGTGTGCTGTATTTTGTTAAATGCTTTTTCTGCATCTATTGAGATGATCATATAATTCTTATCTTTGAGTCTATTGATGTGGTGAATTACATTTATTGATTTCCTTATGTTGAACTAACCTTGCATACCTGGGATGAATCCTACTTGACCATGGTGCATGATATTTTTATTATGTTTTTGTATTCGATTCGCCAGAATTTTATTGAGAGTTTTTGTATCTATGTTCATAAGAAATATTGGTCTAAAGTTGCCTGGTTTTGGAATCAGGGTGATATTGGCCTCATAGAATGAGTTTGGAAGTGCTGCCTCTTTTTCTATTTCGTGAAATAAATTGAAGAGTCTTGGTATTAGTTCTTCTTTAAAGGTCTTGTAGAACTCAGCGGTGTAATCATCGTCTGGTCCTGGGCTTCTCTTGGTTGGTAAGCTTCTGATGGCATTTTCTATTTCATCACTTGATATTGGCCTGTTTAAATTGTGTATATCTTCCTGATTCAGTCTGGTCAAGTCGTATGACTTAAGAAATTTTGTCAATGTCTTCACTATCTTCTATTTTATTGGAGTATAAGTTTTCAAAATAATGTCTAATTATCCTCTGTTATTACTGTAGTGTCTGTTGTGATATATCCTTTTTCATCATGTATGCTGGTATTTTGAGTTCTCTCTCTCTTTCTCTTCGTTAGCATAGCTAAGGGTCTGTCAATTTGATTTATTTTTCCAAAGAAACAACTTTTTGTTTTGTCAATTTTTTTCAATTGTTTCATTTGTTTTGATTTCATCTCTAATCTTAATTATTTCTTGCCTTCTACTGTGTTTGCTGTTGATTTGTTATTCTTTTTTCTAGGGCTTTGAAATGTAGTATGAGGTCATTTATTTATAACTTTTTCTTCTTTTAAGGAATGAACTCCATGCAATGAACTTTCCTCTTAGAACTGCTTTCATAGTGTCCCAGAGATTTCAATATGTTGTGTCTATGTTCTCCTTTATCTCTAAGAATTTTTAATCTCCTCTTTGATATCTTCTGCAACCCATTGTTCATTCAATAGCATAGACTGCTAGTCTATGTCTTTTGATTGATGAGTTTAAGCCACTAAGATTCAGAGTTACTATTGATTAATTTTTATTTTTTATTTTGTCAATGATTTCCAATTTCATTTCATTATGATCTGATACAATACATGATAGTATCTCTACTTTTTTGAATTTGCTAAGAGATGCTTTGTGGCATAGTATATGGTCTATTTTAGAGAAGGATCCATGTGCTGCTGAGAAGAAAGTGTATCCATTGATGCAGGTTGAAATATTCTATATATTTCTGTTAAGTCTAAGTTATTGATTGTATTATTGAGTTCTGTAGATTCTTTATTCAACTTTTTTTCAAAGACCTATCCAGTAGTGAAAGAGGTGTGTTAAAGTCACCCAAGATTATTGTCTTGTGATAAATTTGACTCTTGAACTTGAGAAGAATTTGTTTGATGAACATAGCTGCATATATAACAAAATATATGTTGGGGGCATATATATTTATGATTGTTATGTCTTATTGGTGTTTGGTTCCCTTGAGCAGTATGTAATGTCCATCTTTATCCTTTTTGATTAACTTTGGCTTGAAGTCTACTTTATTTGATATGAGGATGGAAACCCCTGCTTGCTTCTGCAGTCTGTGTGAGTGGTATGATTTTTCCCAACCCTTCACCTTCAGTCTGTGTATGTCTATCAGATGAGTCTCCTGGAGGCAGTATATTGTTGGGTCTCTTTTTTTAATCCACTCTGCTAGTCTATGTCTTTTGATTGGTGAGTTTAAGCCACTAAGATTCAAGGTTACTATTGAGACATGGTTTGTATTCCCAGCCATATTTGCTTATTTTTGTTATTTAACTTGACTTGATTTTCTTCTTTGATTAGTTTTTCTTTTAGGGTACTACCTCCCTCTGCTGATTTTCATTGTTGTTTTTTATTTCCTCTTCATGGAATATTTTTCCAAGGATGTTTTGTAGTGTTGGTTTTCTAGCTATAAATTCTTTTAACTTTCATTTTTCATGGAAGATTTTTATTTCATCTTCAAATCTAAAGCTTAATTTTGCTGGATACAAGAGTCTTGGTTGGCACCCATTTTCTTTCAGAGCTTGATATATGTTGTTCCAGAATCTTCTAGCTTTCAGGGTCTGTGTTGAAAAATCTGCCGATATCCTAATTGGTTTTCCTTTATCTGTAATCTGATACCTTTCTCTTGTGGCTTTTAAAATTCTCTCCTTATTATGTATGTTGGGCATTTTCATTTTAATGTGGCTTGGTGTGGATCTGTTGTTATTTTGTACATTTGGTATCATGTAGGCTTCTTGAATTTGGATTTCCAATTCATTCTTCATGTTTGGAAAGTTTTCTGGTATTATTTCATTGAATAGATTGTTCATTCCTTTGGTTTGAACCTCTATGCCTTCCTCTATCCCAACGACTCCTAAATTTTGCCTTTTTATGCTATCCCATATTTCTTGAATATTCTGCTCGTGGTTTCTTACCATTATCACTGTGTGGTCTATGTTCTTTTCAAGATTATACATTTTTTTCTTCATTTTCTGATGTCCTGTCTTCCACGTGGTCTACTCTGTTGGTGATGCTTTCATTTGAGCTTTTAATTTGGTTTAATATTTCTTTCATCTCAAGGATTTCTGTTTTTTTTTTAAGTATCTCTATCTCCCTGTTGTGGTGATCTTTTGCTTCCTATGTTTATTTGTGTAGCTCCTTGTCAAAGTTATCTTTCCCTGCTTGTATTTGCTCTCTTATATCTTCCTTGAATTCATAGAACATTTTAACCATGTATATCCTCAACTCCTTCTCTGTCATTCCTCCTGCTGTGGCTGCCAATGAGTCTAATGATGTGGTGTCTTCGTTTGTTTGGGACACTTTCTTCCCTTGTCTTTTCATATTGCTCGTGTATCTTCCTTTCCAGCTCTGTGGGTCTAGATTGTTATTGTTTTTACCCTATAGCTTTGTAGTGCTCTTGTAGGGTTCCAAGACCTCTTCTTTGTGGGGAAGAACAATGTTAACAGATCCCAGTATCAACAATATACCACCTATGAACAATTTGTTGTTATTAAGACGTTTACAGTTTAGTCTCGATGTACAGAAATGTTGGATTCAATTATTATCTAAAATATAATCAGTAGTTTTGTAAAAAGGTTTATAGTTTCTGACAGTGAACAATAACCTGGGGGTGGGGCTTAGGATGATATGCTGAGGAGGTTGGATGTGAGGATATAGAGTCAGTGTATCTTGAAGGAGAAGGAGAAATCTAGTGAAGAGGGTTAGTAGCAAGAGAATAGATAGGAAGTAATTTAGGGTAGGCAAGTACGTGGGAAGACAGTAGTGCCGCAGTCTGGCTGGGCACAAATCACGAGCCACTGAAACAAACTTTATTTCTGAACTCCACCAGCACACTCCACACACGCTCCCCGGGAACTCTCCCGAACGCCATGCGGCTGCTCCAGGAACCACACCGGAACTTCCTCCTCCGGCACTTCCCCAACCAATGCGAACTCTCCAGGAATCCCGGCGAGAATGCCAAAGTAGCACGAGAACTCCAAAGTAGCGGGCTGAGGCAGACAGTAATGGCTCGCCTCTCAACCAATACTGTTGGCAAAATGCCAGGGGCCATTCCGACTCGGCTTTGGCTCTCAGCACAGTAGAGTACATAAACCAAATACACATATGTATTTAGAAAAATACAGATGTTAAAATAGTAAAATTTGGAGGGGGAAAGAAAAATTAAAGAATAAAAAGGAAAATAAAAAAGGGATATACAATACCTCTATATTATACTATTCAGATGACTCAGTCTTCAAAGTCATATTTCATGCAAAGTTCTTGGTTTCACATATGGTGGGGATGTAAGGGCCAGAGGATGGAGGGGTAGAAGAGAAAAAACCAACCAACCAACCAACGAACAAACCAACCAACCAACCAACCAACCAACAAAAACCTCAAAGGAAGAAACAAACAAACAAACAACAACAACAAAACAAAAAAAAAAACAAAAAAAAAAACAAAACAAAGGAAAAAAGGGTTATAGCTAGCTTTAGAGATCCATATCTTTCCTGCTTCTCTTTTCATCCAGTAGGTGGAGTCATCTGTTGTAAGCCTGTGTCTCCGCCCTGGATGGTGGAGGTAACCAGGGTGGGAAGACTGGTCCTGGGGCCTGGTGCCTGGATGTGGGAGTGGCACCCACCAGTCCCTGCAGAAAGACTGCACCTCTGTTTGGGACTGCTCATTCGTATGATGTGAGTGCCCGGTACTATCTGCCTCTCTTGCCTGGAGATTTCCCAGTTCCTGGTCTCTCCCTCTCCCCTAGAAGTTTCCAATTGAGGAAACTCTCACCCCAGGGCTCCCGAAGGCAGCTCCCTGGTCACACTGCACACTTGTGTTGGGCAACTACTATGTTGGGTTACCGTCTCTAGGGAGGGGAAAAGGTTGGAAACCTGGTACCTGGCCACAGGAGATCTGATCTGGGAACTGCCTCCAGCTAAATGGCGAGAATGTTGAGCCAAGATAGCAGCAGTCTGCTTTCAGTGCAGGGGTGTTTGGTGAGTTGGGGGGGAGCCTGATGAGTTTGGGGGAGCCAGGTGATGGCGTTGTGCTATGGTGATGGCCTTGTGCTATGGTGATGGCGTTGTGCTAGGTAGCAGCTGAGTGACTTGCGTGGGACCAGAATGAAGTCTTGGCGATCTGCAGATGTGTTGATAGGTGATTCTGCTAAGGTGCTCCCTGAGTCTTGCATGGACTGGAACTTCGGGCTATGCTCCTGCTCCAATGCCGGGCATCCTACTGGAATGCTGAGGCCCGTGTGGGGTCACAGCACTAGTGATTTCTGTGGAGAGCAGCCTGGATAGGGGTCCTCTAACACTCTAGGAGATGTAGTATTCTGACTAGGCGAGATCTGCGGGTCTGGCTGTGCAGGCACAGGGTGGCTCACTCCCTTCCCACCGCCATGTTGGATCGGAATTATAAAAACGTTTTCATGATTTCAAGCTACTGATCTGTGTGTTCTGTGCAGCATTAGATCTTAGTTGCACATATTATATATGCATCATATTTTTAAATGTATGGTAAAGAGAATTTGTGCATTCTTTCCAGGGTTAAAACTTTCAGATACACTTTTTCTGTAATACCTCTTTTCAATCAGATCTGAAGCATATATTGATTGTAAATATGTCCATAAAATGAATATAATATTGAAAATGCAATATTTAAAGGTTAAAAGCAAGCCCCTGGATATTGAATAACATGCGCAATGATCTTAAGAATGCATATACTTAGGCACCACATTTTAATTTAAAGTCCTGTTATTACAGTAACTAGTCACAAAATGGCTCCCTATTTATGCAGTATGTTAGCTGGAATGTTACTTAAATTGAACAGACGAGTGCCTTCTAATAATGTATGTTTACTTCATGAACTTGTGGGCAATTACATTGTAATTATGTCTTTGTAGGTGCTTTTTACTGACATATAGAGCGCCAGTGCATTTTAAATGTAATTGCAGTTCTCTGTACCATTTAGCAAAGCTGAAAATTGTTAAAGGTTTGTAAATTACCTACATTTAGACCATAGGCAACTAGGCAAATTAAGTGACACTGTCAGTAATGTTACAACAAAAATTGGTACCAAGTATAAATTCAAGGTAGACTTTCTTTTCTAAATTAGAATGTTGTTTATAGAGTGCCTTCTAAAAATAAGATAAACAGGAGAAAGAGAAGAGCAGACTGTTCATTGATAGGATAGATCATTCTTTTTTAATGCACGCGAGTGCACACAAACACACACACACACACACACACATCACTGACCTGCTCTGGAAGATTTAAAATTGTAAAGCTGCTTAAAATTAGAAATTTGGATTGCTTTAATAGTACCCAGAGAAAATTAGCTGTTTGTTCCCAGATCCCATGATATTCACTGAGGAACACAACTCCTACACAGAGTTTTCTTTTGAAATTATGCAGCAATGTGGGGGAAACCTAGTGTTCAGGGTTAAATATTCTGCACTATTTCTGTGACCTTATTCAGGTTACCTAATTCTTAAGCCTCAGATTTTTAATGTAAAAGGCAGGTGGGGTGGAGGGGAATAAAAGATTGAAAGGGCTACAAGAGAATCGAGATGGAGTGATGTTTGTACAACCATCAAAAATGTGAGTTCCTTTAGTCTTCTCTCCTGGTAGATTATTTGTTTTATTTAAAACAAACAAAATAACAAACAAACAAAAAAACACAAGAATTTTCCCTTTAAATTTGCCTAGAATAGGCTTCTCTAAAACCTATTGAATCAGCCCCAGAACTGTGAGGCTTAAACATATTTATTTCATCCCATGGGATTAAAGAGAACTAGTAACAATTGTGTATTGAAAAATGTTCACTTTTGCTTCTAAAGCAATGTCCCATAGAGGGGACCAGTCTCTAAAGACCAGCAAGGCCAGTTAAGGAAATTAATTTTGAAAGTATTACTCTGTCACTTCATGCCTTCGGGCCAGTCGCTTATTGATGGCAAGGGTTTAGATTGGGATAAAACCATTTCACCCATGCGAGCCCTCTCTATTAAATGAGAAACAAGCATCTGGACTTGACAGCTCACAGGGCTCCGCCGTGCAGAAAACCATTCTTAGAGAGTCATTTTACTTAAGTGCAAGATGAGAGAGAGTCAGGCAAAGCCATTCTCTAGAAGTGCAAATTATGAAGTAAAAATATTAAAAAAATTACATGCATTTTTAAAAACTTTGTATTCACATGACCCATCCATATTATTAAAATTAATGTTTTAAATAGGAAATCCAGCTGCTGCATGGAGAGATGCTGAGTCAGAGTCAGGTGAGCAGTGGGTAATCGGGACTTATTTCTCACACCCCAGCAGTTTTGAGCACTTCAATCACCATTCCAAATCATAATTTCCTCTTTTACCAAATTGCAATCACTAAGAGTAACCTTTATTCACATATTTAAGTTTATAAATGAGACTATATATATATATATAGAAAGAGTCTTTATCGAGTTTCTTTATAGTGTAGCATTTTATGATGTACTGATTTTTCCTAGAAATTTGGCATAGAACCTTATAACTGATATTTTAGCTCTCTTTCCCATATTCTTTTCATTGCATTTTCCCATCATAAGATGGAATGATATGAGGTATGATCAGACATTGGTTTTGTAACAGAAAAATCCACCAAGACAGTTACATAGGCAGGGAGATGAGCCTTGTGACGTCACACTTTTCCCCACAGCTGAAACCATTGGCCTTTCTCCACGTACAGAGGTGAGTCCACTTGAGAGGTGCTGTGTCCCCTAGAAGAGGAAAGTCTAAATTAATCTCTAAATTGAGACACAGGGTACTTCTTAGGAAAGAGAGGAGCTATTTAGAGTAGATTGGAGATTGCCCAGGGCTTGGAAAAAGGGAGCAGCTAATAGCCTGAAGTCAAGAACTGCAAGCAGCCAAAGCATAACAGGGTTAGATTAGTACCTCCATGAAACTAGCCAGCCTTGAGACTTCTTTCTGGCCGATGAGAACTGCTCAGGCATGTTCAGAGTTCCAGTGACATGCAAAAAGTTCTTCCTTAGTTGGATTCTAACAGAAGACCCCTGAAGCTAATGAAGCAAGATATACAGAGGGAAGGGAAGGTCCACACGAAGAGCATCAGAGAACTGCATGCTCCTGAGGTTCAGATAGAGAATGTTTTCCAGCACATTCATTATCTGTTTCCCATTTCCCACCTTAACATGTTTGGCTTTGCTAGAGAAACTGATGGAATAAATGGAAGTGATTTTGCTGTAAACAAACTCTGCTGGATGTGAAAGGTAGAAAATGGAGAATATGATATTGCTGATGAAAATAAAATCATTTGAACAGTTGTCTAAACTTTATAAGACACTCAACTCTAATCTGCTTCTCTGAACTTTGTGATAATAAGTGGGATAGACTGGACATGAATTTGGGCACAAGTTCTTCACCTAAGGAGAAGTTAAGATAGAGGAAAGATAGGTGAGTTGAAAACAGACACAGGAAGAGATGAGGCAGGTTGGAAGATGTCCACACCCAGTGTGCCCATATCTCATTGTGAAGGACCTGAACCATTGTCCAGGAGTGGACAGACATGAGCTACTCCAATGGATATTAGGTGGCAAGCAGAAGCTATGACTGAGAGGACTCTGAGAGCCCAAGGCTGGGAAAATTAAATTTATGGAGGAGCAAGCTATTCTAAAGACTTGGAAATGGGTATTTTTCTTTCTTCTTTCATTGTTAACAATGTTACTTCAGATTGCCTATCATACTAACATTATTTATTAAATAACATGCTTTCCCCGCTGATCCTACTAGGAACTAGCTATTTTCAAAATAGTGATAATAACACCCCTTGAACACTTACATTCTAGGGGATTTTAAATTCCTTGTATGCATTAATTTAGTTAACACTCAAATGAAGAAAGTGTCATTTCTTCCATTGTATGTACAAGGAAACTGAGATGGGAAGAAATTAAGCAATTTGTCCAGTTTCTAAGAGAAGGTGGGACTAAAACCCAAGAGATCCGGTTCTGGAGCCCAACTTTTAACCAGAATGTGAAAAAAATAAAAACAACAAAATTAGCCATACTTTAAGAAGATTTTAGCTCTATATTAATAAAGCTATAAAAGCTTGTTAAGCCTGTCCAAAGAAAATTTAAGCAATTAGAAACACGCCATTTTCTTAGTAACATTATATTATCAATATTATATTAAGTGTGCAAATTAAGGGGCTTCACTGTGACATTTCCATAGGTACATATATTATGCTTTAGTCCACACTCCCTGCTCCCCTCTCTTTACCTACCCTAGTACCTCCTCCCTTGCATTGCCTTCTCCTTCCCTATCAGTTGCTCTTCTACTTTCTGGTCATCTCTTCTTTCTTTTTTATTAGTTTCCATATATAAAAGAAAACATGCAAACTTATCTTTTTGTTCTAGCTTATTTTACTTAGCCTCTTGACCATTTTTCATCCATTTTTCTGCAAAAGGCATGGTTTCATTCTTCTTAATGTCTAAATAATATTGCACTATATACATAAACCACATTTTCTTCTCCATTTACCTGTTGACAAGCAGCTCGGCTGACTCTATGACTTAGCTAAGGTGGACAGTGCCTCAATGAAGACAGGTGTGCAGGTGTCTGTCACTCCTGTAACAGCAAGGGTTTCTTAAGGAAGCCTGATTCATCCTCAGGGGTCAGTGAAGAGACATGACAGCCTTTTACAAAGAACAGTTGTAAAGTCTACTCTGGGATATGGTTCATGATTATTATTTTAAGTTCCTTTATTATTTTAAATATTTGGTATAAATTACCCACTGGTGAAAATATGAAAACACCTCTCATAGCCACACCTTCTCAGCTGTTTGCACTAGCACGAGTGGTTCAAACTTACACCTTACCCCTGTGTTACTGTTTTAGTCAGCTTTTTCACTGCTGAGACTGAACAGATCTGACCAGCACAATTGTAGAGGAGGAAAAGTTTCTTTGAAAGTGCACAGTTTCAGAAGGCCTCAGTCCATAGAAGTCCAGCACCATTCCTCAGGGCTCCAGGTGAGGCTGAACATCAGAGGGGGAGAAGGTGGTGGAGGAGAGCAGCTCACACAGTGGTCGGGAAGCAGAGAGAGACTCCACTTGCCTAATACAAATATATACCCTGAAGCCTCATCCTCAATGACCCCCCCTCCTCCTGCCACACCCCACCTGTCTTCAGTTACCACCCAGTTAATTCCATCAGGCGATTAATTCATTGATTGGGTTATGGCTCTCGTAACCCAATCATTTTCCCTCTGAACCTTCTTGCATTGTCTCACACTTGAGGTTTTGGGGGTCACCTCACATCCAAACCATAATAGTTACTGTTACAAACTCTTGGCGCAATTCTTCAAGTGCAGTTTACTCCATGCAGCACTCAAGATCTTCAAAGTGCCTTACACACCATTGGCTTTCAGTAGCTCCCTACTTTCTCTCACTAAATCCACCCTTTTTTGTGTGCTTACCATCCTTCCACCATTTTCTTTGACTGTATTAATTGCTCAATTCTGTTTCTGTTTCTTTTTTAAAAAAAAAATCAACCATTCTCTATTGTATAAAGCATGTCACCTATATTCCCATCTCCATGGTCTTCCTTCCTCTAAGTGCCCGCCATCTTCTTTTCCTTCACATATCTGTGTAATACTCATGATTTAGCTCATGTTCCCCCTTCATGGTGAAGCCTTCTCTGGCCTCCTCTTCTTTGAATTCCTATATGATAGATTGTTTTGTATTGTAAATACATAGGATCTTAGTAATATATACATCATTTTACTGTTGCTCAAGGCAGAAATCTTATGTTCCTAATTCCATTGTAGCCCCTGTGAGAACAAAATGTCTTCCATACTCTCACCCAGCGTCACAGATTGATCACAAGTCCTTTCTATCGTCAGACCATTGGCTTTCATTAGGAACCACATCTGGCTGTAGGAAGGTATTAAATGTCCAACTTACACACATGAGAGTTTATTATTTTCTTTTTTATATACAATGAAAAACTGGGACCAACCTGCAGTGGTTCAAGAGAATTTGATCCGTGGTCTTTGTGATTCTTCCTGGGCTTTTACTCATGGCCTAAGATGAATTCTGAAGCTCCTGTTTTTGTGTCAGAGCCCTCAATCAGGAAGCAGAAGGGGACAAAATAGTGACACATGGAAGGACTTTCTCTAAAGCCCTAACTAGATTATGTTTATATTTCATTAATCACCTTTCTCCTCATGAAAATTTTCTATGTATAAAATGGGGCAGTGTTGAGGGATGACACATGGCATTTTTGCCAGAAGTAGTGGTTGAGAGGTCATGCCAGCGAGTTCCCGCAGCGTTCCCGTTGAGTTCCAGTTGAGCTCTGCGGGGATTCCAAGAGAGTTCCCATTGGTTGGGGAAGTGCCGGAGGAGGGATATTTCCTATTTCCGGCTGCTGGTTCCTGGACCAGCCATGTGGCATTCGGCAGAATTCCCGGGGAGCGTGTGTGGAGTGTGCTGGTGGAGTTCAGAAATAAAGTTTGTTCCTGCTTCAGTGGCTCGTGATTTGTGCCCAGCGAGACTGCGGCAGGGCAGGTTATTAAAGACCAGGTATCAAAGAGGCAGCCATGTTTCTCCCACTCGGCTTGACTCAAGAAGATTTTTGTTTGCTCCGTCTACAGCAAAATATTGCCAGATGTGTTCTCCTTATGCTTGACTTTTCCTTTCAAAACCAATGAGTTCTTAAGGTATTTGAAAGCTTCAGCCTGATTTTTAATACCTTTTTACACTTGGCCCAGCTGTCCCTTTTCCTACTCTAGGGACAAAAGTCTTCATGTATTGAGGTTCCTCTTCTCATTGTATCCTTCATCCAGCTTCTCAGTTTGCCAAATATACTATTTTTTTTTCTCCTATCTGAAATGGTCTTAGGAGGCTATCCGCTCTGTTTTTGTGGTGGATTCTTGATGCACCCACCTGATTCCCTTTGGAAGCCAAGGACTCATTTTCCCACATGTTATTTGCTGCTGGCAGATGACCCTTGAATCTTAGCCCCTCCAGGGATCACCTCATCCTGAGAAGGTAAGTTTGTCAGAGGACGGTCACGCCCAATAATGCAAGCAGAGCTGCATGGATCTGGCTTCTTGTGCTAACTGCAGTGTGGCTCACCCTTAGGGCCTATTGGGTGTTTAGGCTATGGCTTCTGGTGACACTGTTTAGCCTCTTTGCTGGGTTTCTGCTCAATCCCATTTGTGTCCTTTCTTTGTGGTGCTTTCCCATCCTTTGCTCCTTGAGATCCCTTACCAATGTTGTGTAAGCTCTCATTCTCTAGGCTGAATCCTTTGCAATTGGCATTTCTAGTGTGACTTGGTTTTTTGACTGTATCCCAATCAATGCTGGAGATAACAGTGTCCACTAAGCTCCCCTTAGATCACCTGTACCATAAAGAAAGTTTGCCATCTCAGTTCTGTTTCCTACAATTTCAGCATTGGCAAATATATCATATCAACCAGAAAAACAAGAAATCAGAATCACAGTTGAGAGCACATTTTTTTTTTTGGAAAATACTATTTGGGGAAAATACATTTATGAATGCTATGGAGTAGAAAATTAAAGGCAAAAAAATGTTGGGATTATTTCTTCATGTAGATTCAGAACAAAGAATAACCTACATTATAACTACTCATAAAAAAAATGCTGTGCAGCAACATGGGTTTCCAACAAATTTGATAACCTGTTTCTGTCTCCCCCTTCCTCCATTAAATTGAACTCTGAATTATTCATAAGGGCTATTTTAATGGGATAATTTTTTCTTGCAAACGCTGACACTAATACCAAAGAATATCTCTAGGTATTCATCTTAGATAAATAAGGCTCCTCATAACTAGTTTTCTTGATGCTTCACCTTATTCAAATGAACATATATGGAAGTAACTAATGTAGACCATTTTTTAAACACTTAATGTTTTCAATATGTTTCTCTCCATATATGTACAGTCAAACATATGTTTACCCAGGAATTAACCAGGATGTTGAATTAAATGAAAGTAAAGCAGAAAGTTAAGCAATTCTCAGGTGAACTCAGGCAGGACATTAATAGGAAATTTAAAGTCCACATTTTCCAGCTGTGATGACAGTTCAGAATGACTTGGGGAATTGCCCATCCCTCCCGAGTACTTTGGCCATAGTCAGAACCGATCATTCACTTGAATGTGTACATTAGGGGTTCTTAAGTCAGGCTAGTAGGATTTTTAGGGAGCTAGTGAATCCCTTGAAACTGAATACCAAATTCTCTGTGTTTTTTTTTTTCCTTTGAAAGGACAGTTTATAGCATTCATCAAATTCTCAGAGGTGGTCTTAACTACCCTACCCATACCACCTCTCAATGTAAGAATTCTCATTTCACAAAGAAGTAGACTTGAATAGTCAGGTTTCTCTGGATTTCTCTCTGTGTGTGTGTGTGTGTGTGTGTGTGTGTTTTGAGGGGTGGTATGGGAATGAGTAGTCATTTATCTCTCATTATATTTAGTTTTCTGAAAATTCACACAAATGCAGACTTTCATGCATATGGAGAAAATTGGGCTCTGTGGATTGGTCATATATAATTTCCTTATGATAGTTTAATTTTTACTGGTAGTTTTTAATTTTTCCAGGTGGGTATAAGTCTGTTCATGTTTTCCTCTAAATATCACCCCAAATCATTGCCTCTTTTCTGTCTGACACGCATTCAGAAACTAAGTTAAATATTGGGATGATCATCTTTGACCTGTTTTATTAGAAACGAAGATGCTCAGCCTATATAGTAATCAGATGGCTTGAAGATACAAGAGTCCATAAATACAGTGCTGTCCAGTAACAAGGCTGAAAATACTGAGGCCCCTAGAGCCCTAAAACTGTTTTATTTTAATCACAATGTAAAGTGAGGGCTAAGTTAAACTTTAAAGAAGTAAAATGCTAAGAAAACACTCATCCATCACCAAATATACCTTTCTAACACTTCTAGCCATCTACAACAAGATTTTTAAGAGCTGAGGTGACTGTCACTGCTGGAATGTGTCCTGGGGGCTTTTTCTGTCAGAGGAGATGACAGTGTCTCTTCCCATGCAGATTAGACTGGTGTTTACAGATTTGCCCTGGGTGTGCATTTTTATCCTGCTGTGATCAAGTAACACCCCCTGGCAAGTGCCAGACAGATCCCAGGGTAAGAAAGCCTGGAGGTGCCCTCAGGAGCACAGGGAACAGCCCTGATCCCAGTCCTTGGCGAGGGTTTCTTCATACCTTTCACCTCTGTTTCTTTCCTTGCACTTCAGGGACAGCATTGGGAATGGATCTGCAAAGGGTTCCACTGTGATTTCTGTTCTGAAACTCAGAATCCGAACTGAAATAAAGGTGGAATAAGAATAAAAAGAGCAGAACGGAAGTTCAATTTTTGGAGACGTGACAGGAGGTCTGCATGGCCACAGACAAGCCATCCCCAAACATGTGAGTCCTTAATGGTAATTTCCACGGTTTTGTTAATTTCCACACTGTGGAGTCTTCACAGACAAAACCAGTGAGATAAGAAATCTTATTCTGGGTAAAAGCTAATCAGGTGATGCCTTGGGTCTGCAATCTGAGCCGGTGGCGCTGGAGCTGCCAGCAGGTGAAGGCCACCACCAAGCCCCAGGCCATCACCTTCTTGTCATTTGCTCTTGAAGCAACATTTTTAATATCCATAAAATAAAACTGCCTGTTGTCATCAGATACTGAAACCCAGCACTCTACATTTTGATTTCTTACTTCATTTAAATAATAAAAGTTCAGAAAGAAATGTGTTAGGCTTTAAGTGGGGGTTACATTCTTTTTTTGTAAGTATGCCAAGTTTAAAACATAGCAAAATAGCATGATAATGGTGAAATTGCATATATTCCTATTTATTTAATTTAATTTATTTATTTTGAGACAGGATCTGACCAAGTTGCCAAGACAGCCCTCAGTCTTGGGATTCTCCTGCTTTGACCACCCAAGGCACATGTGAGCCCCCATTTAAACATAAAGACTGAAGACCCCATCTTCATTTAGCTTGGAGATCTTGATAAGCCACTCACTCCCTGTAAACAAATGCAATAAAACCTTTCTATCTTCCCCCATAGGGAAGTCTGTCCAGGAACCTACTAAGTGACACACTAAAAATGATTTTATGTAGTGCTCCATGATATTTATCACACACCTGTCAATGCTATCATGGAATCGATCAATATTTGCTAATTTGTCATTGTTTTTAAAGCATGTACTTTTAGTGTGGAGAATTCCTTATCAAGGCTTTGGGATAGATCTAAAATTTTTCATTTCAAAAAGGTTGAAAGCCCCTGTCAGCAAATTATGCTGAAAAAAAAATTATATTTTACTACCTACTCTTTTAAATTAAGTTTTTGGGATGTATTTTTAAAATTACTGACTTTAGCTGGGCGTGGTGGCACATGCCTGTAATCCCAGCAGCTTGGGAGGCTGAGGCAGAAAGATGTTGAGTTCAAGGACAGCTTGAGCAAAAGCGGGGTGCTAAGCTGCTTCATGAGACCCTGTCTCTAAATAAAATACAAAATAGGGATGAGGATTTGGTTCAGTAGTTGAGTGCTCCTGAGTTTAATTCCAAATACCCCAAAGGAAAGAAAAAAAATTACTGACTTTTACAAAAGTTGATGTCACATACACAGAGAATCTAGGAAATGTATAAAATATATAGGGAATTTTTATCATATTTTCTTTCAGTCATTACTGAAGATAATTTAGCTATTAAGTATATTTTAAATTTGATAAATTTCTGTTGCCCCTAAGGAAAGAAAAAGAGAGAAAAATAAGGAAGCAACAATGCATTATACTTTGAATCCAGTGTAATCTCCGAAGGCCCGAGAGCCTAGTCATTTACCCAAGTTTTATTTTAGACTCATCAATTTTCAAATAGAGGAACATAAATATGACATTAAATTAAAAGGAAGGGACCCAGTGATGAGTACCTATCACTGACTCTCTGTGTTTATTTTTTTCTTTACGTAAATCATTACCTCAGTTCATCTTCAAAATAACCCTTACTGTCTCCCTGTAACTGTCAAAGGGGCTCAGCCTCATGAGAAGGTGCCCAAGAGTGCTCTTTTGTTGACATGTAATATTCAGAGGCCAAAGGATGAGATTATGAGAACCATCACCTAAACCGCCCATCCTAGTTTGAATGAATTCGTGGGTAGTAACTGTAGGAAGGTGGGGCATGGCTGAAGGAAGAAGGTCACGGCACCCCATCTTCAGAGAGTACATTATTGCTGGCTCCCTGCACTCAAGCTCTTTCTGCTAAGAAAACTGAGCACGATTCCTCCACCCTGCCCTTCTGCCATGATGCTCTGTCTCATTTCAGGGCCCAGAGCTATGGAGTCAGCTGACCATGGACTAAATCTCTGAAACTGAGCCAATATAAACTTTTCCTCCTCTAAGTTTTTCTTGTGTATTTTGGTCACAGGGATGAAAAGCTAAGACAGAAATTGGTACCAAGAAGTGGTGGAACATCTGTTAAGAACATGACCCTATGGTTCGGAGGCTTTTGAAATTAGTTTGTGGGAGATATTTGGAGATGCAGGCTGGAGAAGCCTTAGAATGTTGTAAGGAGAACTTAATGGGAGATCCTGGTGGCCACTCAGGATGCTGACAGTAATGAAGACAGTAAAAGCTGTGCTCATGAGGTTTCCGAGAGGAACGGGAATTCTGTTGGAAAGTGGACTGGAGGTCATTGTGTTATATTCTGGAAAAGAATATGTCTTCATTTTGCTCATGTCTTAGAGCTTCTGTAAGGCTGAATTGGTGACAGAACAATTAATCTGGTCAAGGAAATTTTAAACACAGCACTGAGACAGTGGCTGGCAGCTTTACTATGAGAATCAGGAATAGGAAGCAGAGCAGAAGAATTTTTAAAACATGTAGTTTGGCCAGAAAATTGCATATGAAATTGGGGCCAAGGAAGGTGTGATTATTGAAGAGATTACAGTCACTCAATATCAGTTCTTTACACAGAGACA
Source organism: Marmota marmota marmota (assembly GCF_001458135.2). Lineage (NCBI taxonomy): Eukaryota > Metazoa > Chordata > Mammalia > Rodentia > Sciuridae > Marmota > Marmota marmota. Next base: position 17,246,648 of record NW_026000240.1, on the reverse strand, counting down.
ATAGGAAATATGCCTCAGGGATATCTCTAGAATCAGCAAGACCACATCCATTGCAAGTTCAAGGACATGGAAGGGAGACGCCCTTTGCAATCACCCATCCCAGTTTGAATGGACTAATGGGTGGTAAGTGTAGGCAGGTAGGGCATGCCTGGAGAAGGAGGATTCCTGGGCATGTGCCCTGGCAGGGTTCATCTTTCCTAGGGCCTGTTCTCCTCTCTATGCTTCTGCTTCCTGACAACCATGATCTGTGAAGTGTTCCTCTTCCAGACCTTTCCACCATGCTGTCTGTCTTACCCTGGGCCACAAACAATGGAGTCAACAGACCCTGGACTGAACCTCTGAAAAGTTTCACAATAAACTTTCCCTCCACTAAGTTTTTCTTGTTGGGTATTTTGGTGAAAATACACTGATGAAAAGCTGACTCTGCATGCTCCAGCCATAAGAGATACAAAAGGCAAAAGGCTGCGGTATCTTTCTTCATACATGTCCTTTTAGAAACAGCATTCATTCTCAAAATTTTGTCTAGAATGTATGTGTGTGTGTGTATAAGATTGGGATTACTGATTTTATTGAGCTGAACATTTCAAATAAATGATGGAGTTAATTTGTTACCTATTCTACCCCCCTTACTTCTTTCTTCCCTTCCTTTCCTTCTACTTTTTTTTTTAACTTGGGTTTTATCTTGTGCTGTGTTTCTTCTGATGCAGCCCTTATAACAAACATTTTAGGACAAGTATCTATTTAGAAGATGATTCCAGAAAACACCTGTTAGACTGTAGAAGCAAAAGACAGGTAGGGGAAGGAGGTAATGCAGGATGCATTAGTGATCCAGTGATTCTTGTATGTCCTCAGAACATGTCTCTGAGGTCCCACCAGAAAAGTGAGAAAGCTGAGTTATTCATCCACCAACTGCAGAACATCTCTGCTGAAAGGCGCTCCCAGGGGCTTTACCCCCAGGCATTGCCATGTGCCCATACATGGCTATGCATGCTCCTGCTGCCAGAGAAAGGCCCAGGGAGGGCATTGCAGGTGTCTGCAATGGGAAGCCACCAGTCTGTGCAGCAAGGGTGAGCGTGAAAGCAGTCGGGTGCTCTGAGCAGAGCCCCTACAGTGACTGCTGCCAGAGCTGGCTTCGATTCCATTCTGTGGGGAGAGAAGACCGTTATCCATTCCACGTTGTTTCAACAGATTTAGTTTAACAATGAAAATGAACAACATGCTGCAGTCAGGGAATATCTGACCCTTTTCTGTAGAGAAAAATAAACGCCCAGTAGGCAGACAGAGAATAATGGGCCTGGCCTGACCTAGATTGGGAGGAATTTAGAAGTCTGTCCCCTGGGAAGGGAGGTCTTACAGTGCTCAGAGTAGCTAGGATGAGCTGAGAAAGCTTTTCACCCTTTTACTTTAAAGCACAGGATAAAATGGACGACAGCCTTTGAAAAGTACCTGTGAGGCTAGAGTTAGCAAGACAGGAAAAAGAGCCAAGTTATGAGGCAAATCATTAGCTAACTAGAGTTTTTCACAATTAAGATGGAGGAATGAATTCTATTTGTATTTAGAATCCTGTTTTTCACTAAGCTCCTGCTCTGTCTGGGTTTTAGAGGTACCCAGAATGCAAAACTTAAGCTTATGCATATTAGTTAATAGATAATTACTTGTGTTGAAAGTGGAAAAAACTGTGTGCTTTGTTATAAGTACTTTATTTTTCAAGTAAGCCCCAAACTTAAGTTCATGTGTGTGTGTGTGTGTGTGTGTGTGTGTGTTTTAAATCATTATATCTCTTGAGAACTCAGAAAATCAGGAATCTACTATTTAGAGGGAATTAATCCACCTCCAAGAATCTCACTTCATGCACCTCCAAAACTAGCAATAGAAAAGTCACAATCCATTTACTTGTATACAGTTTTGGAATATTGTACAGGTCAGTATTGATTCAAAATCTATGATGCACTTACGCAAAGAGCTCAAAGAGTTCCAACCTGATCTTGCAAGTTGGTTTCAAGCTTTGCTTTGAGTATGTCTACTGATAACCAGTGGCTAGAGGGGGAAACATGGCCAAATCCAGAGTGAAAAGATGGGAGAAGCTACCCATTGAAGTGAAGAAAAGAATGTGAAGATGTTGAACCATAATCAACAACACGAAGCAAAAGATTAAAAAAATGAATAACAGATTCTCATTTCTTTTCCTTTAGGGAAAGAAATTTTGTCTAGGAATGACATATCTCTGTCTTTTTTCCATTATTTTCTTTAATATTGAGCTACAATTTTATAATTTTATCCTTTTTCACTTAAAAATATGCTGTAAAAAAATTGAGAGAATAGATAGAGCTGGGGTTCTAGGGCCATGTCATTTGTCTTTACTGTTCTCCAAAAGGTTTAAGTGGTAGGACACACCCATAACTAATTATGGGTAATGATTAGAAGACAAGAGGATAGAAATTAATACTTAGGGTGTGATAATTGTGTGCATGGCATTTTATTTTGTTGGGTAAACAAACAGAAGGTGCAACAGGTATGAGTGACCCTTCAAACCTTCTATCTGCACCAACATCTCTTTCTTGGTCAGCAGGCTACAACTCACTCAGGCTAAGGAAATGATTGTAGTAATGGTATTTCTCTTTACCACATCAGGGCAAGAGAGAGGGTTCTCTCCCTTCTGGCTATTTGAGACGTGACTCTACACCTGAGGAACTTGTGTGTTGGGGAAAAGAGCATCTACCGTGACTGTTGATGGTTTTGAGTTGCACCAGTAAAGCGTTGCAAGAAAGAGTTGAATTCAAGAAAGGATTGGCTGAATTTGACTTTAACTGGTAAAAATGAAAATTGGACAAACAATTTGGTTAAAAAGACTGGACCATTATCTAGTCTAGAATGAGTTTTTCATGGAGACCCAGAAATAAAGATAAACAAAAAAATAAAATAAAATAAAAATAAAGATAAATAAAGATAAACAGAAAGAGTGATGAAGACGAGGTAGGCAAAGACACGGAACTGAAAGTCATCTCAGAAGTCTTGCATGTGAAATCACTGGCACACAGATGATTTAGAATCACCAGGTGAAAGGCTCATGTGACTCTGGGAAAGCAGGGCTGCCAAAAACCATGGCCCGACAACCTCTAAACATAGGTATTCCTTAGTCTTAATCCTAGGTCCTCTCCTTTTATAATTCCTACATCATTTAATTCACTTTCGTGGTCAACTATACTTCCTATGGTCATATTTTATTAATTTATTTATATTTTTGGTAGTAGGGATTGAACCCAGGGGTGATTTACCACTGAGCTACATCCCCAGTCCTTTTTATTTTATTTTATTTTAGTTTTGAGACAGGGTCTTACTAAGTTGCTGAGTTTGTCCTCAAACTTGTGGTCTTCCTGCCTCAGAATCCCTAGATTATAGGCATGTGCCATCACAGCTGATTTATGGGCATATTTTATTAAATTTAATTTTGAATCCAGACCCCAGCTACTTGCCAGCAGTTTAACTCCTGTTGTTTATGTGGTATCTCCAATTACGTACCTCACAATTACTTATGTCCTTGTCTCTTGTCCCATCTTCAGCCATAGTTCTGTAATTCTTGCTCACTTCCAATCTATTCTTCAGGTAGCCGCAGAATGAGTTTTAGAAATATGAATTGGATCGTGTCCCCACTCTGCTTGAATTCCTTCAGAAGCCTTCTCATTGAATTTGGACACAAGGACGGGACACCTAATGGAACTGACAGGGCCTACAGTGCATGTGCCCTCCTCCCTCCCATCCAGGCCTGTTCTACTGCAGCCACACTGGCCTCCACTTAATTCCCTGGCTGCCCCTCCCATTCATGGATCTCAGAGCCATTAAGATTTTTTTTTTTTTTAGTGTTATAGTCATATGTAGTATTTTGGTTCATTTTGACAAAATCATACGTGCATGAAATTTGATTTACTTTATTTAGGTCTCCAATCCCCCCACATTTCCCTCCCCTCCTGCCTCCCCCTATTCTCCTTTCCCTGTTCTAGTGATCTTCCTTTGGCTTATATATGCATGTAGGTATGTATTTACTTATGATTTGTGTTCCCACATGTACATAGAGGTAGAATCACCTGTGGAATATTCATAGATACACATAGCACGATTTTGTTAAATTCATTCTGCATTTTCTCCCCTTCCCATTCCTCCTCCCTCCTTCCCTCTTCATTTCCCTCTCCTACTCCAGTGATCTTCCCTAGATCTTTATGATAGCTGATCCCTCCCCACTTTGTCTACCAATATCATAGAGTGTTGACCCTATGCTGACTTCAAGCAGTTGCAGAATTTGTTCTAATTCCTGAGAAGTCTTTGATTCACTTTGATTTGACTTTTGTGCAGGATGAGAGACAGGAATCTAGTTTCTTTCTTCTACATATGGATATGCAACTTTCTAAGGACCATTTGTTAAAAAGGCTGTCTTTTCTCCAACATATACTTTTAGCACCTTTGTCAAGTTTTAGATGACTAAGTACGTGGCTTTATCTCTATCTTCTGTTCTTTTCCATTGGTCATCATGCCTGTATTGATGCCAAAACCATATGGCTTCTTTTACTGTAGCTATGTAGTATAATTTGAGATCAGCTATTGGACTACATTGCTCAGAGTCATTAAGTTTGCTGTCCTCTCTGCTTGTAATTCCCCACTCTGAACCTCACAAGCCCTATTCATCCTTCAAGTCACAAATGAAATGAAAAACATAAAGATTTTCAAAACTAGTCCTTCTTCTCATCTAAATCAGGTCTGTCCTAGCACTCTCTGTCAGGGCATTCTGCTGTGATGACATACATATGTGCTTGGTGTATCCACTAAAATGCACTGTCCCACCAAGGGAGGCTTCTGGGTATGAGCACTGACAATCCCTATCTTCTGCACCCTCTGGTTGCCTCCCTGCATTATAAGGGCAGAAATTAACAGGCTTCTCAACATGTTGACCTCTATGTATGAGTTCTGTTCTGTCTGTGAAATGCATTCTTGTGAAATTGATGTCTGAGATGGAATCTCTCTGCTGCTTTTAGACAATTTTCTGCTATCAAGCAAGGTGATGAAGACATGGACTTTCTGCAGCACTGACTGTTCAGTCTCCACCTAGGTAGGTGTGCAGAAGCAGGTGCAGCAGAAATGGATTCTCAACATTTCTTCCAGGTTCTGGAAGTCCTGGAAGAATCACCTGGGGTCTGTGGTCTGTGCCTCCAATTCTCTGCTACAATGATGGATTACAACCTGTCATTCCAGGATGGTCTCCTCACTCCCCACCTTTTAGTCTTGCGTATCCCTTTGTGAGAATGTTCTATGCCATACTGGGAGGTCTACATTAGAATAATTCCTCCAGTCTTGTCAGTGGTTTTGTAATAATCTAAGCCAGTCTAATACTTTTTCACTTATTATCTCCAAGGTTTCTATTTTCTTCCCCCAACTCTCTATGACACAAAGAGAAACTCTGGTTCATTCTTTTTTATCTACTGCCTGGAAGAAGGTCAGTCAAGATGTGGTTAGTCATTGAATACAAATTGAAGCAGGTGATAATTTTTGGAAAAGTAATAATCTTAACTTATGATGAGTTGTAGTAACTTCATCCCTTCTTCCCGAGTACAAGCTATTCCTCCTCAATCTTGTGGCAAATATTTAACATATTTCTACATTAAAAATGTTTTAACAGTTGAATTTAAGAAAGTATTTTTGTATAGTCCTTACAAAAGATATACATTTTAAAAGTTTCTTCAAATAAAGTGTGGGCATGTGATTTATATTTACTTTTAATTTATTAGGCCTTCTCTAAGCAAATAAGTAGACCATGAAATTGATCACATCAGAATGCGTTATAATTTCCCTAGGATGCTTTCTTTTGCAGATAATGAATCTTTGTGATTTTATAAGATATCAAAGACTCTAGCTTGATACTTATATAAAGTTAGATACTTAAATAAATTTAGGCATGACCTTTGCTCATAATTTTAATTTTTTTGTCCAGTTATCCCACAAGCACAAGTATTTTTTAATTAAGAATTTTAGTATCTATAAACAATAATATGGCTTAAATTGTAACATGAGCGGTAGAATTTCAGTTGGAGGGAAAAAAATAGAGATTGAAGAGAAGCAAGTTTGAGATGGCTATGATATGAAAAAATATCACCATTAAATGACTGCATATGTTGGGCAAACTACTTCCCCAGAGCTGTTTCCTCATCTTTAAGAAAAGGATTAATAAGAGTCCTCATTCAGTTGCCTTGATGTGGTAACTATGACATTCAAAAATATTACTTGTTTTATTTGTTATTAGTTTTTGATATAGCAACTTAAATCATAAAAAATATTACATTTTTTCTTAGTCACTAAAACTAAATCACGCTAATAAGCTAGAAAGTTCAAAAGGAATTTAGAAGTTCCTTGATTTTAAAGCCAACCTTGCAAAATTAAGAAGCATTAGTTTCAGAATGCTACTAGAGATTTGATTAATGACTTCTTTCTCTTAATGAAACTATGCCTATTCTCCATAGAAACTCAATGGCAGGTTTTAAGGTGAACCCATGACATTTTACACTGCCAATCAGAGTTGGTTAAAATACAAGTACACGAACTTGAAATTTTTAAAAAAAAATAAAGTATATGCTAATGGAAAATAGCCATCTAACACAATTTTGTCTGAGTTAAAAATTTTTGATCAGTTCCTCTGACTATAGCAACTACATATCAAAAATGTATAGTATTTTAATTTATTGTGCAGTGATAAGATTTTAAAATCATTTAGATATCTTGGATTAGGAAAAGTCTTTGTGAAAGTCCTAGAATTAAAAAGATGACCTGGGAGGAGGGGAGGTTGTCCTGATTCTTTTTATGAAACACATATACACAATAGTTGGTTCAAAGAATTAACTTGCATTGTAGGTGGGTGCATGTTGTAATTATAATAGGACTTCTTTAAAGTAGTAAACAGCTTATAAAAAGGCAGTAAACTAAAATATGTTTAAAAAAAGAAAAAGAAAGTTCCTGTTAAGATAATCTTTTCAATGTAGTGTTGAGTTTGGGGCATAACTTTCTGTCCCTGTGACGAACAGTTAGAATTGCACCACATAAACCATTACCATATTCCGTTTTAAACAAAATTTGTGTTTTTCATGGAAAAAAAGAGTGTCAGCATGCCTCACTGCTCTTAAGTAAAAGTTAAATAAAATAGTTAGTTCAGCTGGTTAGAAAATATGCTTCAAGTTTAAAATCACATATCATTGTTTATGCAGATGATTTTTTGGGCCAGACTTCAATAGAATCATACTTTGCTGGAAAAAGAAGTCGATTTTGGCAAAAGCACACAGTGATCAGCAAGAGTGACTCATATCTTCCAGCTGAGATCAATGGACCCTAATCCATTAACACAGACCTAAATGTCACCTGATAGGAAGAGATGACAGTCCAAGTGTGAGTTAGAAATGTATGGATATTCAGATTTAAGATTTTTTTTTTCATGTTATAATCCCTTTTGGTACTCTCCAGGAAAGCGGTATAATTTTGGATTTTCAATTAGTTTGCCCTAGGTATTAAATGAAAAATGTCTTTTCGAGTAATGTAAATTATTTTTGTTCACCTATTTCAAGCTGCTCTTTGCAGAATTTGATTTTTAAAAGTCCTTGGCAGCTTCTTAGTAATAAGTCATTTTAAAATGTCAACAAATAACTTCATTTTAAGGTGGATTATAATCCTTCTAGAAAATCAGATGCCTGCCAGATATTTAAATATGAAAGTATAAACCTGTGAATTAACTATAAAATAACAAACTATATCAAACTAAAAGTAAGCAATTAAAATAGCTGGGGGTGGGAAGGGGCATTTGGAAGTAAGATAGAATAGTGTCTTTTGTTTTAAAATGAGGCTCAGAATTTCTTCTTCCTTGGTTTATGGAAATATGTTTAAGTATACACTTGCTAATAGAATTGTTTATTTTTACAGTAAAATGTATTATGTAGCCCTTTGTCAATTATACATTACATTGCATTAATGTGGATTGAGGATGAGATCTGGGAATTACATTTGGGGGTCCCTAACATGCAGTCTCTGATTTCCTCCTCTTCTTTTTTTCTTTCCTTTCTTCCTTGGGTATCTTTTTCTTAAGTTTTCTTACCTTTTGGATATAAGTATGCGTTTCTATGTTTTCCTTACTTTATCTCAGATTTTTAAGGCTTTTGAGAGTAGAGACTATAATTTACTTGTTTTTGCATCCCTGGCTCATAGTGTGAATTATGTCCCAGATAAATATTTCTTGAGTGGTTGAATGAATGGTGATGAATGAAAGATTGGCAACTGAAGATAAGTTGACTTCACAGCATTATTAATCAAAGCAACTAATTAATCAAAGTAGAGCAAACTGCCCTGCAATATATTTAACTACTAGGAGTTTTTATATCCAATACTTCCCTGCAAGACAGAACAATCATTTTATGAAGGCAATCACACAAGTTTGGTGAGGAAATTTCAGTGGACCTGAGTAGGTGGACATATATGCTGTTCTTGGATGGAAAGAAATCAATGTAGAAAATGTCAACTCTTCACAAATTCATCTATAAATCTAATGCATTTTTTGAGTTTATGTGTAACTGTTGAATATGAAGGGCAAATTTTATAACTGAAAGGAAGAATTATAATTGCTAAGAATATACTGAAAGACAAAAACTAAATAACAATAAAGAATGTTTTACCTCGTGAACAGCAAAAAACATCATACAGAACCAGTAAATTCCAAGAGTATAGTATTGCCATAGGGGGCCAAGAGTGGTAGTTGGGAGACCATAGGGGGATAGTTACAATAGTTCATTTGAGCAACCCCTTTTCTGAGCCTCCATATCCCTATTAATTTGCTGGATCTGTCAGTTTTTGATAAAATATGTAAAAAATACACCATGAGTGTAGATTAGCATATTTTTTGTATTGATCAGTTATTGCTTTATATATGTTGCAACAGTGTTATTAAATAAATACAAATTTGTGTATTTTTACAAATATTTTATTTTTATTTCTCTTAATATTCTTTTTCTTCAAATATTTTTGACTGATATTTATGTGGACACAGTATTTTATGGTTGATAATTTGCAAAGTATAGCTTTTTCCATCACTTTGTATTCAACCTTTCAATATGATTTGCTTTATGAGGGCTTCTTCATAAGCACAAAGTGGTAGATTTGATTTTTTTCTTTAACAAATTGGAAATCTCTTTATAGAAAGGTTTTACTCATGTTTTAATTTTTTGTTATCATCCTTTCCTTTTTTTTAAATATACCATATTATGTCTTAAATTTGTATAAATATATAATATATTCCCTTTTTCTATGCTGGTTTGGAAATGATAGACTTTTAGATTCCTTTTAGAAATTACTTTTAGACTTTTTTTCTTAATTTTTTTTTAGTTGTTGATGCATTTTTATTTTATTTACTTATATGTGGTACTGAGAATTGAACCCAGAGCCTCACACATGCTAGGCAAGCTCTCTGCCTCTGAGCCACAAACCCAGGGCTTTTAGACTTTTAAGATACACACATCTATATTTGATACTTTATATCCTTCCACCCACAGTACAACTTTTGTTATGCCTACTTTCCAATAGAACAATTTCTATCTTCTTCCTAATACTGCTGTTCAGAATTAAACAAAATCAGTTTAATCAAAGAAAAATGTTTAATGTTACTTTAAAAAGGTAATGTTTAATGTTTTAAAGCAATTTTATCAATAGATAATGTTTAATATTTTAAAAGAAATTTTATCAATGTTAGCATATACCATGATTTTATATATTTAGATTTTTTTGTTTTTATTTACTTTTATTATACCAGAAGTACATCCTTTAGTAATCATTTGAATAATAGCCTGTGGATAAGCTTTTTTATTTTTATTTTTTTTATTTCTCTTCGTGTGTTTATAAGAATCATTTGCTCCTTGCAATTAAAGGGGAATTTGTCTGAGAATAAAATTCTGTGCTGATACATATTTTTCCTCTATCACTGAAGATAGAATTGTGCAACTTCTGGCATGAATCAATGCCAAATAATTCTGGCAAAAAAAAATTGATGTTGAGTTTATATGACATTCCTGTGTAAGGAAAATATATTATTTTGTCTGGCCATATTTTAGATGATCTGTCTATGTAGTCAGTGACCTGAGATGTGATTATAGTGTTACCTAGGTATGGATTCACTTTTCTTTCCTCTGCTTATATTTATAATAAAATTTTAACTCTGGAAAGTTGTCAATAATCAACTCTCTAACTGTGGACTCCTTCCCGTTCCTTCCAGTCTGTCTTCCGCTTTTAGATGAGCACTGGAGTATTTCAATTTAATCTTTAATATTCCTTAGCTGCTCTCCACATCTGTATATGTCTAATACACTGTAGTAACATATTACAGCTTATTAATCTTCTTTCTAAGCATCCAGTCTTCAGTCTTCCCATAAATTACATTATTATTATTGTAATCATATTTTCACTTTCCAGATTTTAAACTTTTTTTCCTTATCTTTGTCTTTATAGTCTTTTGAGCATTTTTCTTTCCTAAATTGTCATTCTTTCTCAAGGAAGCAGCATTTTCTTTCATTTCTTTTGAAATTCAGTAGCTATTTAAAATCTACTTTATTTTAAAGTTATAGACAGATAGTTTCACTAGACCCAAACTTACCTGGAATGAATAAATTTCTCTTCTAGTAGTTTGTTTAGCCTTTCTTAGAATTAGACCGTGTGTGTGTGTGTGTGTGTGTGTGTGTATGCACATGTATAACATAATGTGTATGTACATGCATATTATATTATACATGTGCATACACATACACACACACACACATCCATAATCTGTGCCTCCTACTGAAGGTTTTGCACTTGCTTTTATTCAACTCTCTGGGTCCGTAACCTAGATTTAGGTTTTTTGTTTTTGTTTTACAGCACTTGGCATTAAACCTAGGGCCCCCTACATGTTAGGCCAGAGTTCTTCCACTGAGCTACATGCTCAGCCAGGTTTTCTAGAGGTAGCTCAGCCTGCACAGTGACTCTGAGGGTTTGCAGAGTCAGCCTCTCACTAAGCAGGCAGTGTGGTGTTTCTTTTGCATGCCCAGGCCGGAACTCCCTGTAAAGGAAACCCAGGACAGCTGATGGGATTGGCAGGAGAAATGTGTTGACTTCTTTAAAACCAGAAGGACTGTCCTGGGGTCTTGTCCACTAGCACTGGGACGAGCTCCAGCCCCAGGGTAAGATGAGAACTTCTGCTCTTTCACCCACAGGGCCAGTTCCTGACCCCTGCTTTGGGACCACCAGTTGAGTAAGCCTAGTTTGAGTCCCAATTATCATATCGCATCTGTGACCCATTGCTGGTCTGAGAATCTGTTCACCTTAATCTGGGCCTATAACATCTTTTTAAATTTTCACCTCTATTTGTAAAAAAAAAAAAAAAAATCCTCCACCAGTCTTTGTTTTTGGAAAACAAGTTTTTTTGACCTAGAATTGGCCACTTTTTCTTTATAGCAACCCTGTTAGATAGTCTGCTTTCACTGATTCTGTGGTGAAGATATTGTAGAACCATAGGTACTTTTGCAATATTTTTGAGGAGTCACTGCTTAGCATTAGATCTTTACATTCCCATTCCAAAGGCTGTTTTCCTATAGCATCCTTTATTTTCTTACTCTTACAATCTTTTGTTTAGAAAACAAATCACAAATCTATGTACGTAAATGTTTATTTGAAAAGGAATGTACTGTTTGTCCTTTGAGAACACGTTGAATGCCTGCATTTCAAGGCAGACCACACCAATGCCTGGTGCTCATGTTTGCAGGTTCTTTTCCTTTGGGTCTCAAGACCAGGCCTTATGAAGAGCTGAAACTCAGCCCCTTGGACTTCCGCCTTTGGACTGCTGCTTAAACCACCAGAGTAACTTTGTCCCCTTTCTCCCATGTCATCCCTTAGGGCCAGCCTGGGATAGGCTAGAGCCAGGCTCACTTAATGACTCATTCAATGATAACGAAGGCCTACTCTGCACCCATCCCCAGTTCACCAGGGAGGACACAGTGCTGGTGCAGTGTAGCAGTTTTCTCAGATGAAACTGTGGGATTCGGGTAATTACATGCCCATGCTGTTCTAGGCACTGTGGCTACTTGGGAGACTCAGACACAACCTCCTGATTCCCCTCTGTCTCCTGTCACTTCATCCCTGCACGGAAGCTCACTGGATGTACATGGAGAGGCCAGAGGGTTCTGAAATAGAGACATTGCTGCTTTCCTTACACAAGAGTGAGAAGGGCCATTAAATTGAATACATCATGGAAACCACCTCCCCTCCAGAAGAAAGGCATCAATATGCTGGGTCCTGGGCTTTTGTTATTGGAGGCACTGGTTATTCCTCTAGCTCCTTTTCTGTTCCTCTTGTTGTCTCTTTTCTCTTTTTATTAAATGGTCCCATTAAATGGTAAAATTTAAAAATTTGAAATACATGATCATCTCTCCAGTTGTGATTGCCACCATTGGGAGAGATACAATTTCTGGGTCAAACTGTCGAATAATCAGACATTATATATTTAAGACAGAACAAATATACCCATAATAGAACCTCTGAAAGTTAAATACCAGGGATTTTCTGTGTTCCCAAACCCCCATAATAGGAAAAAGTAAAGAGATGCCAAGACAGAGTTCAAATTATTGTTTAAAAAATTGCCATCAATTACATGTAAAATTACAGGCAAGAATCTCTCACCAAACTTTTCAGTGCACATCTTGGCTTTTCAGTCTATATTTCTTTGGATATTTTGTTAATACCTAAAGTTTTCGTGGGAGGCACTTCTGTGTTCTGAGCTTTCCCTGCTCACCACACACACACACCAAAGGCTTTGCCTACAATAGCGCATTTTAGGGTAAATCAAGGAAGCATTTTTCCTATTGTTATCTTTTTTTAGAAAACCTAAATTTTACAGTAACTTTTTTATTCAGATTGATTTAGAGTACAAAAATATCCATATGTAAATATTCATATATGAAGAAGGGCACATTTTTTTATAGATGAAGTTGTTCATTAATGATTGGATTTTGTTATTCAGATTTCTAGCCAAGGTGGGTACACAAATTATACATAACAAGGGAAGACAAAATTATCTTTGGAATGTAATAAATGAGCCAACGCTACTTGCAAAAAGGTCTTCCTTAAGAAAGTCAGGAACCAGTGTGCCCTCAGGAGATAGAATGTGCTTTCTCTCAGTGCACCCCAGCCTTCACCTGAGGACAAGGGGGTTTCATTGCCATGTCTACTTGCAGGTGCACCTGTACCCTTTCTGCAGTTAATTTCCAAGCACAATCATTCTGAAAAGGCATTGCCTTAAAAAAAAAAAAAAGTTTACACCTGTGCACAAAGACTTCATAACCTTAAATGGATTAACAGACTTTGGTAATTCATAGTTGCCTCAAAAATAGTCATATTCTTAATGTATCTTCTTTCTTATGTTTCTTTATAATTCATGCCAAAAATATGGCAGAAGATCTAAACCAGATATAATCATTTTTTTTTCTCTTTTGTTTTTCTTTTAGAATTCACAGACTTCTGGGGTTGATTCTAATGAATGGGATGGAGAAAACAGACTCTGAGAAATGTTATGTCTTATATTTGCTTCCTGAAGATAAACTGTTAAAGAAATGAAATAGCTCATGACGACATGGATCTCTTTATTTTTTAAGCAAATGGGTTCACCTCTGATTCTCACCAAAGTAATATAGATATTTAGGGGCTAGGTTGCTGAATACCTAAAAAATACAGTCCCAAATCTGGTTGTACTCTTTTCTTTTAAGTGAAATGCAAAGCAATCTGTTGCATCAGCCAATTTTGGAATCAAGAACTTCAAAATGCAACTAATTTGCATGGTAATTGAGGGTGCTTTTTAATGAAAATACAGCATTTGTGGGGGTGGGACATCACATGGGATGATCTTAGAGACCCATTAAAATACTGTACACCTTCCACTAGAGTCTACCTAAGCTAGATCTATTCATGCTCACCCACTATGGCATGCGGCACCCACCACTCATGGTGCAGATGTATTTTTGCTTACCTTCTCACACACCTGTCTCATATCACTATCATCATACATCATAAGCCTGGAGTCTGTAAACAAAGTCCCCAACTTGAAACCTTACTGTGTATGTGCTTAATATTTGTTAGTTTTTTACCTTCAGAATAGAGGGTAGCTCAGAAACCAGGTGACCAGATCACTGTAGGTTTTGTAGACATCATTTAGACCTTAGATATCATTCAGTAAAGTATTCTTCAAACTTCCTGTTTAAACATCTGAACCATTCTCATGAAGAAAAATAATTTAGGAAATTAAAGTATAAAAACAGGGGCAAGAAAAAGGGGGTTAGTTGGGCAGAGGGGTTCGAGGGAACTTGATTTCCTCAAAAGTTCCCAACCCCGGCTTCCTCTCTATCCTAACTGCATTCAGAGAATTTCTAGGAACTTACAAATTAGGGTCTAAAGACTTGGATCTCTCAATTTAAAGATAAAAGAATTGCAAGACAGTATGTCATGAAAATTTGCATGTCACACATTCTTTTCATCAGAAACATTGAGCCTGTACTCCAAAGTGATCTATCTATACAATGCTAACGTGGTATGACTTTTATTAAATGTGTGCATAAAAATAAAGTAAAAATGTATAAATAATTATTGGAAAATATGGAAGTTATAAGGGTTTTCATAGCCCCAGTAGATGGTCTTGTGAATCCTATATTCTCAATATAAAAAGCTTATCCCATAAATAAGTTCCAGCGTCCTCAGATCCCTCAACTGATGGTAATAGAACTGGGATGCACAGCACGGTCATCTGTGTAGCGGTCATCTGTGTAGCAGTCATCTGTGTAGCAGTCATCTGCATAGTGGTTCTGTGTCCCACTCACTCCACACACCGTCACTGTTGTTCAGGGTCTAATGCACCAGAACTACATTTCTGAGCAATGTACAACTTTATTTATAATGGCAATACATAAATTCTTATACATTGTATAAATTCTTATACATTGTGGTTCTTATCAAACAATAAAATTAAAAACTAGTTTACAAATCTAATATGACCTAAACTACAAAATCAATCAACACTGAATTGCATGTGATGAATTTTTTGCTTTAATAAAATTGAGTTACCAATTGTAGCATCTAGAAATTATTTCACATACCTAAAATCACAAATAGATCCACAAAGTTTAAAAAAAAAACACAATTATTTCTTTTTTTTACACATAATGCTATGGCCTGCATGTGTCATTTTACGATTGGAAACCTCATCCTCACTGTGGTGGATCTAAGAAGTGAGGTCTTTGGGTGAAGTGGTCAAATCATGAGGGTCCCCCTTCCTCTGGGATTAGTGCCCTTATTAAAGAGCCTGAGGGGAGCAACCTTGTGCCTTCTGCTGTGTGAGAGCAAGACACCCATGGCTTCCATTACCTAAGGATGCAGCAAGAAGTACTATCTATGAAACAGGGAGAGAGCCCTCACCAGGCACCAAGTCTGCCAGGGCCTTGAACTTGGACTCCCAGCCTCTAGAACCATGAGGAGGAAATTCACACAACTTATCAATTATCCAGCCAGAGATATTTTGTTATAACAGCCTTTCAGATTAAGACAGAGAGAGTTACAGGGCTGTAATAGGATATTATTGGTATTGGTTTTGGGATTCAAAAATATCAAAACTGATTTATCTGGGAATCTTGTTAGCCTTCCCTTCATGATTTTCAGGTAACAACTGTGTCCACTTAATTTTCCGTAACATACTTTAACCACTGACTGATTAATGAGCTACACAATATAATAGTGCACAATTATACCCCAAATCCCCTCTAAATTAAAATTAATGAGTTGGACATAACTTTCCTGTGTTCACATATTATTACAACACCAGTGAAATTTCACATCATGTACAGCCCACAAGAATGGGATCCTTATTAAAATAAGTTATACTCCATGATTGTATAATGTGTCCAAATATACTCTGCCATCACGTATATGTAAACAGAACAATTAAAAAATTTTTTAATTCTATTTTAACAAAAAATTATTTTCTGTGTCCTTACAACTACATACATTCAATGCTGATGAATTGAATCAAGTTGATATATACTAGACAAGTACCACGGACTTTTCCATTATTTCAAATCGATGACTCCGTGACTCAAGTCAGGGCAGTGTGAAGAATGAGACTGTTGAGAGTCTCATTGAATACACACTGGTTCTGGATCACAGCATGCTTATGGAAATATTATATCCTAGACTGTATCATTTTTAAGTCTGTTTGCAGTGTCAATATACACCTGGTGGTATCTTTTTATGTAACTGGCAAATTAAAGCAATATTTAGAAGCAATGTGTGATTGTATGTGGGTAGATTGACAGTCATCAATGAGGAGGCAAAGCAACTAGGATCAAGGAAGGACATGCACCAGCATAAGAGGGACATGAGCAGGGGAAGGCCACACAGAGGTCAGGAACCAGGTCATTTGAAACAGTCTCATAGGCTTTAAAGTGCATGAATGCAATGAAATGAAGTGTACAAGGTTTTCAAACAGGATGGTGACATGTTATAGAACAGGCTTGAAGAACAGTGGTGAAGTCATGATTCACACCCAGGTCTGTTCACTCCAAAAACCAAGCTTGCAAGCAATCTATAATGCAGAATATCTCCTCATTTCTGATATTACCCGAATCAAATTTTAAACTCAAAGTCTGAATTTACATCCAACTTTACTTAAAAAGAGCCTTCCATAGGAGTAATATAGTTTGTTTGAGTCTCTGAAATTTGTGAAGCAGGAAGACACAGAAAAAACATATAATGGAAAACAGCCCTCTATTGAAAAACAGGTGAAGAAGTTTCCTGTATTCCAAACATTTAAGCAAAGTGACATGGCAGAGTAATTCAGATGTTTATTTGTGTTAATTGCATTTACAAACTATGAATTATAACATCCTGGATTATTATACAAAATAAATATAAATTTTATTTCAATTTTTTATATAAAATAGAAATAGAGCTGAACATGTTAAGTTCTTTATGAACTTTTCATATGTTTTCCTGCCAACAGGCATATGATCTATATTGAAATCCATGATAAATGCTCATGCTATATTTTCCTCCCATTGGAATAAAATGCAAGAGAGAGATTACTCCTTATTCCTGCACAATTTGCAGTCTCAAGAAGATTGGATAGTTCAAACAAAGCCTCATTCTCTTTTGAAATTCTTCCATTATTTATTTATTCTGCTCATATTATTGCATCTTCCTTTCCCCCTTTTTTTTCTGAGGGAGCTTAAGACAGTTTTATGGAGGAAAGCAGCTATTTCCCAATGAAATAGTGCAATTATTTATTCAGTCAAGTGATTTCTTGTATTGATGATCCCTAATTTCCTAGGCGTCTATATTTTTCTATGTAGCAATGAAAATAAAACTTCCTAAGTGGATCTGATAGTCCATTGGAGCCATACAGACTATTAATTAGTTTTATGGTGGCCTTTTTTAAAATTTACAAAATAGCTTGACAACTGCCAAAATTTTTTCCTTCTATTAAGGCCTGCATTTGGCCAATATATTATAAAAGTGGTTATATGTTCTCATGAGAACCATGCGAATCTAAGATAAAGGTATTTTAGTTTCATGTGCTTTCTTTATTTAGTAAATGTAGGGCAATTTTTCATGCCAGTAGATAAACTTTCATAGTATTACTATTTTTAATTGTTTAAAATATTTAATTGTCTGAATGTACTAAAGTTCATTCATCCAAATCCCTAAAGTACCTACTTTTCATATTTTCATTACTTAAAAATTACTCTTAGCAACCTAATTGTAATTAATCTTAATCATTTAATAAATATTGCACAGTCTAGTTTGTTCCACACTCTTGAAATAATTTTTTCCAAAGAGATTTCTGGCCATATTTAAAATACTTTAAGGTTTTAAAGGAAGCATTGTTTATTTGAGAGAGCAAATGTGAACGGATAGAACACGAGAACAAATGAGTGCTCTCTTATTCCTCCAGACTGATTTCACACTATATTCCCACTTCCCTCTCTACCACCATCACAGTGCTCCTCTATCAGATGCATGTATTCAGTATGCTTCTTGCCACCTCAGGACCTTTACATGTACTTCTTCTCAGCTTAAAACCTGCTTTCTCTCTTCTGGTTAGCTTCTGTCCATCATTCATCATTCAGCTTATAGGAAGCTTCCTAAGAGAGCCATTCTTAGTCTCTGTCCAGGATAAAAACCTCTATTAAAGGCACTCATGTCCCCTACACTTGCAACAATTGATACATGTTTCCATGATTTGTGACAGGCCCCACTACTACACTGATTTTGTGAGGGCAGCGACTTGTCATGCTTTTATACATAGCACCTTGTACATCCACTGACAACAAGTACTTGCTTAGTGTGTGTGTGTGTGTGTGTGTGTGTGTGTGTACCTGTGTGTGAAATTTATCAAGAGCATGCTATGCACCATGGACCACAATAATTGATGAATCCATGTGAATTTTCCTAAGTGTGTTCCTTGGATACATTTCTGGAGTGGAAAGAATTTGTGCATCATGCGCGTGTCCTCCTTTGTATTCCAGCATCATTGTTTTGCTATAGAGATTTTTTTCTCAGTCTTTATGTTTTGGTTTCTTTTGTCTTTTTACTCCTTTTCTTCTCCTATTGCTTTTTATTCATTTTTCTCTGACTCCATGAATGTTTTCTTCTAATTATTACACATCTGTGAATGTGGCCAATTCTATTTGAATCCTTTTTTTTTTTAAATAGAAAAAAAAAACAGAGGAGAGTGAGACAGTAATTGAACAGGACAACTGGGCAATTGCACTCTGCATGTGGCATTTTGGAACTTTTATACCAAATGCTCTTGGGCAATGTGTCTTCACAGTCCCCTGAGTTGCTCCTAAGAGCAAGTAGAGTATTTGAGGATTACATGAAAAATTTCCAATGTCACTTATTTTCCTGTGATCATTTTTCATTCACTCATTTATTTTTAGCTGTCTGTGATCTGCACCTTCAGAGCAAATTGCCTCCATCTTTTCTTACCCACCCCAGAAAAATGGACCACTTCTGTTTAGAGAGGTGACATTTTCTACAATGTCTCCTCCATTGCCTCCATTTTCTGTGCTGTGGATTCAGAAGCACTCCTCAGATGACCCCTCTCCAAATCTCCTGTACCAAATACGGGAACACAGATAGGGACCTTTTACTTTAAGAGAATTCCTAAATTTGTACCATATCCTTAGAAGACTGTTTCCTACTTTGTGTTCACGTATTAATATAAATTTCAAATTTCAATAGCTTTCATTGGAAGTTGTTTCTTCATCTGTTACAGAGGAGTTTATAATTATCTTCATTTTTGAAATGTTTGACTGTAGAAAGAAGGAAGAAGTGGAGAGTCTGTATTCCTCCATCCTTAGTTGGAAGTTGAGGGTCAAAGGATGTAGGAATAAATTTGTAAAACCAATTTTCAAGACACTCAGAGTCTAGTCAGAAGAAACCATCCCTCATCAAACAATTCCTGATACATGTGCTGTAGCAAAACCCATCAGCTGGCTCATTTTAGTGCCTTCTTCAGATTTTATCATGAAATAGCACTCCAAACAGAAATATCCATGGAATCGGTAATGATAATTTTACATGACATTAAAACAGCTGAATTTACATTCTTATTTATTAGGAACTTTTAAAATTCATATTAAAAGAATGGCGTACCGTGAGAGCTCAGAATGTTAACAAAAAAAGTAAAGTTGGATAGCACCAGGCTTATAGAGGGTACAGGACATAAGAAATACTCTTACTATTGGAGTCATCAATGCTACGCCTCATGTAGACCTGAAAAGATATCTTCACCTATTCAAGACAAAAAGGATTTTTATTCCAGCATTACTGGTATAAGCAGTACTTTAGAAACCAACGAACAAGTCCTCAAAAGGAAAGTAGATAAAATAAATGATAATAAATAATGCAAACATTGATATATTAAATATTAATTAAGATGAATGAGCTGACACTGCAGGCATTAACGTGGATTTCAAAAACAGGAAGCCAAAGAAAAGGTCCAGAAGATTGACATTTGTGAGCAGTTTAAAATTTTAAAAAAATAATTCTTATTATTTCTATCAGTCAGAAACTGATCAAGAAATTAGAGGCCACATTATATTCCAAGCAGGAGGTGATTTAGCACATGAGAGAAGAGTTGTACACAGCCACTGGAAGGGCTGGAGGAGGACCAACAAGGGCCCCCACTGCTGGTGGTCCAATGGTGACCACACAGCTGAGAGATTTCCAGAGGTTCTTCAGAAGGTCCTGCCTGGTCACAGGCAGCAATGGTTCTCAAAAGCTGTCCCTTGCTATCTCAACGTGTAGCACCTGAACAGGCGACCTTGGCAGAAATCTCTGTGACCTTCTTTTCTGCAGTCTTCGAAGTCTTCTGGGTGGGGGTGGGAGTCTGCCTGATATGCCTGCCCGGCAGATCTCTCCCTTGCTTCCTCCCCCCTGATATGGCTGGACTGCCTCTGTTGTGAAACTCTAATGCAGAACCATCTGGAGAAGGAGACTCTCTGTACCTCATCCAAAGAGTGACGTTGGCTGGGGACATAGCCCAGGAGTGGTGTTTACCTAATAAGCCCACAGCTCACATTCAATCCCCAGTACTGAAAAATGTAGCAAAAAGAGTAACAGTGATGTCACATGGACAATAACTCAGCCAGACACTGCTTCCAGATGAAAGTGTATATGTTTTAGTAAATGTTTCAAAATAAGCATGGAAACGATCATCACCATGCACAGGGCAGTCCTTAGTTCTGATCAAATAGCTAGTTCCTAGTCAAATCAGTAAAGATCAGAAAGAGTGAATTTGTGATCTGGTTGCAGACCCCAATGCATAGAATTGTTCACCAAACAGATCACTGTTTTGAGCCCTAAATCGAAGCACTTATCCTGCAGGCCTAATTGGATTTGTCTGATGACTTGAGTTTAGCCAATTTAAAAAAAAAAAAAAAAACAGCTTTCAAATTATCCAGATTCTCTCATAAAGAAGTTACGATTATCTACAATCTGCAGGACCTGCCAACAGGGACTCTATTGATAGTCAAGGATGTTCAATAATTAATTCAGAGTAAGATGAGGAGAAGAGTAAACAGAGAACTAAATGGCCTGGAGGGTGTGCTCAGCTCAAGGACCACTTTGGGGAGTTTAGGCAGGGACTTGTGAACTCAGAGTGTATTTGAACAGGAAAGCCCAACAATTTCCTGCTTAACAATTGGTCAAAGGACAAAACTAACTCACTTTTCCAAGTTTCCCATATATCTACATTTCCTAATCTCCTTATATGGAAAAGTAAAAACAAGAAAGAAAGTTTAAGAAGCAATACAGCCAGCGCTATGCTATTAATCTGCAAAACAATCCTATCAAAACTTTCTTTCAATCCCAAGAGAATTCTTTAATTTTTTTTTTCTATCAGTGGTTAACTTAATTCAAAACTTGTTTTTCCTAGATCATATCTGGTCTTCATAAATATTACCAGAGCACCCTTATATTTTGGCCTCTGACATGCATTGCTTTCTTTCAAAAAAGAGTAGTTTCCAATAGCTTTAAAAACATATTTAAAATAATTTGCATTATATTTTAAACATCATAAAATATTGACGTTTTGACATCCTTAAAACACAAAAGAAAAATGCTTATGCTATAAATACATACATTTATCCATCTTTCTATAATTAATTTTGCACTCCAAAATTTTCTCACTGATATCTAAGAACACAAAGGAATAAATTGCAACACCTAGTTCTGAAACAAGAATGTGACAGTGTCATAGCTTGTTTTAATAATGTAAATATTCAAATAGATGTAATGCAAAAAAAAAAATTTTCAAAAGAAGAAGGTAAAAGCTGGACTTGGTTGTGCACGCCTGTAATCCCAGCCACTAGGGAGGCTGAGGCAGGAAGAATGGGGGTTTGCGGCCAGCCTCATCAACTTAGCGAGACCCTCAGCAACTTAGTAAGACCCTGTCTCAAAATAAAAAAAATTAAAAGGACTGGGAATGTGGCTCAGTAGTAAAGGGACTCTGTGTTCCATTCCCAGTATCAAAATCAAACAAACAAACAAAGAAGTATCAGTGCTGAGATGGATTGAAAATGGTTAATCTTTAACAGAAGCAAACCATTGCAGCTTTGTGTGAAATGGTTTTAACTACAGATGCCCAGATGATGCCAATAGAAGAATAAGTGACTGGAAGATAGAGAGAAAGGGATTCCTACTTCTGTCCAACTGTGAACATGTGCCAGTTCTTCCCAGATCAGACAGAACCTATAGGGCTGGATAGTTGCCACATCTTTTCAAAGAGTATGTGTTCATAGTTTGCAGCAAATGGGAAACAGACTGAAAAAAAAAAATCTGGCTGCAGTTTTCTTCTGTGTTGACAGTCAACATCTGGAGAGATTAACAGAAGTAAACTGGTTTATCCACTTAAAGCCTTTGACAACTTGCACAGCTCACTTAGTCATAACTATCCTGGGATTTACAGTTTACAAAGTGTTTTTGAGACAGAGCAGGGAGAACCCCACCAAGGTCTCCTACCGAATGCGTGTTGCTTTCAAAGAACTTTTGTTGCAAGCTTCCCAAGCTTCCAGTACCCTCTGCAAATGCAGTAGGCCTGAATTTGACATACACCTGACCTCTGCAGGGCGAGGGTAGCGAGCACTTTCACCATCTTTCATGAGCTGGGGGAAGATGAGCCCAACAAGCACGCACCACCCTGTTAAGTGCAAATTCCAGTGCCCAGATCAAAGAACGGTGAAACCCTCAGAAATCCTGGTGCGCATGTGCAACAGCTGACCACACCTGCGGAAACCCAAGTATTTTTCTCTAGGAAAGCTTTGCTCCTAACCCTGCCCTGTGCTCTGATCACCTTGCGTTTGCACGCAAACCCCAATAAAGCCTCTTTTAGATGGTATGGCTTGCCTCTCCATGATTTCTATCTCAAATTGAGCAAAAGAGCCCTATCTATGCCTATTCTGTCTCAATTCAATCTATTTCCATACTGTACTCAGAACTGATAATTTCTAAATTACTAATTTCATCATTTGACGTCTTTGACAAATAATCCAGTTTTCCCTCTTTGTTCCTAGAATGAAGTTCGTATTTCTGTGTATGTGATATGGATGGGAACATTTTAAACAAGCCCATGACCGAACACAATCCAACAACATTTTAAAAATCTTCTGTCTACTAATAAAAACTTTTTTTTTACATGTATAAAGTCATATGGGAGTGGAATACAATTCAAACAATGTAATTTTTAAAAATAATAAAATGAAAATCTCAATGATTTCCATGATTCAGTTTTCCATAATTCAGTTATGTGCCTGAATTTTTCCTCCCAAACATTATGGTTTCTACTTCTGCAACTCCTACATTACATATAAAGACTCAATTGTAGCAAAATCCCCATTGGATGGGGCCCAGGTTTACTAGTGCAAGGAAGGTACACTTTGCACTCACAGACTGAGAAGCTTCCCCTTCCACTCTAAGATGCCTTTCAGATTGTCTGCATACTACTCTAGTAATTTCAGAAGAGAATGCTAATTCCCACCCCCCCCCCATACCACTTATCTCTTGTTCTTTATTCAGAAAAACTCAGGGCACAAGACCACCCAAAATAAAGACTATATTTCCCGACCTCTTTAAGACTGCATTTGATTGACCACATGGCTAGGGTTTGGTCAAAGGAGGAAAGATGGGGAATAGCAGTCAGTTTGGCAGGCATGAACATAATGATAAGGGTCAGGCTTTTCCTTTTCCTTCTCTCCTGCTTTGGTGGACTGGTGGGAGATGTAGCAGCTGGCTGGGACTGCTGAGTACAGAGGAAGAATCCATTAAACACTGTTGATGCCTAGAATGTACATACATACAGTGGAATATTATTCAACATCAAGAAGAAAGAAAACTCTGACACAGGCTGCCACAGGGATGGGCTTCCAGGGCATAGCACTAAGTGAAACAAGCCAGTCAGAAAAAAACAAACAACAACAAAAAAAAACAAATGAAGCCTGGTGCAGTGGTGCACGCCTGTAATCCCAGCAGCTAGGGAGGCTGAGACAGGAGGATTGAGAGTTCAAAGCCAGCCTCAGTAAAAGTGAGGCACTAAGCAACTCAGTGAGACCCTGTCTCTAAATAAAATACAAAAAGGGCTGGGGATGTAGCTCAGTGGTCGAGAGCCCCTGAGATCAATCCCCAGTACAAAAGAAAAGAAAAGAGCAGAGCAAATCCTGTGTGGTTCCACTTACTGGAGCCTAGACATGTCTCTTTCATAAAGACAGAGTATCCTGGTGGTTGCAAGGACTAGGAAGAGGAGCCATAGGAAACTTATAGCTTAACAGGTACAGAGTTCCAATGTTTTGACATGAGAAATGTTCTGTAGATCAATCATGGTGAACACACTGTGATCCAGAACTGAACCCTGAATAACCATTGAGATGGTAAATTCTGTGTTGTGCTTACTTTCCATGGCTCTAAAAATGAATTAAGAAATAAATACTGATGCTGCAGGAATCCCTACAGCAAGTCTGAACTGCCTGTGCATCTCTGTGACGCCATGACAAACTTCCATGATGCTTAATACTCCATCAGAGGTCATCATATATCTTCACCTTTGCAAAATGATTTAGAAATCCTGACTGTCCATCTCCCTTTTCAATGTTTAACCTCCCTAGCACTTCTTTAAGTGTTTATGATGAGGATAAATGATTCAGGGATCAATTTCTCATTGCTTCATCTTGTGGTGATAGTAATACACAATGCTGGTTAACATTCCTTATTTGAAATGTTTGGGACCAGAAATACTTTGATTTTTTTTTTTTTTTAGATTTTGGAATATTTTCATATACATAATGGAATGTCAGGATGGGATGTAAGTCTGAACACAAAATTCATTTGTTTCTTATATGCTGTGTACACAGAGTCTGAAGGTAACTTTATTTTATTTATTTTTGGTCTGCTGGCATTTTAATTGCTACCTATCCTATTAAGTCAGAGGTGGAATTTCACGTATGGTATATGATGTCAGCACTCAAAAGGTTTTGGATTATGGAGCATTTCAGATTTTGGATTTTCAGATCAGTGATGCTCAACCTGTAGAAAAAACTCAGATTAAAAAAAATTGAGGGACTGGGGATGTGGCTCAAGCGGTAGCGCGCTCGCCTGGCATATGTGGGTCACTGGGTTCGATCCTCAGCACCACATAAAAATAAAATAAAGATATTGTGTCCACCGAAAACTGAAAAATAAATATATAAAAAATTCTCTCTCTCTTTAAAAAAAAATTGAAAGAGGAAATAAAACTAATATTATGACTTTCTAGATCCTAATTTTTGCTTTTCATATTGTGTTCTTACTCCATTCCTGCTGCTATAACAGAATCCTGTAGACTGTGTAACTTAAATAATAAACATTTATTTCTTACAGTTCTGAACCCTGAAAAGTCCAAGACACGGTATCAGCAGATCTGCTGTCTGATGGGGCATTCTTCCTTGTTTGCCTACAGGTGTCTTCTCATTGTACCCTCATTGAGAGATAAACCTTTTCTCTTATGTTTTCTTCGTGAGGGCCCTGCCCTTAGGCCCTAAACACCTCCCAGAAGCCTCACCTCTTAAAATCGTGACTCTGGAATCTTAATTTCAACAGATGAATTTGTGGAAAGACACTAAATTTCAGTCTATAGCACAGGGGATTTTAGAGAAGTCCTGCTTATCCTAACTTCATTCATTAGTACCAACAGAACATGAAAATTAATTCCACTTTTGCTCTAAGAATGCTATGGAATTATTGCATATAATAATGGATTGTTATTGGTATGATCATAAAGTTGAAAGTTATTCATATAAATAATACGTGCACATAGATTTATTTGTTGTTTCTTTAGATTATGAGATGAGGAAAAGAGTATATTAAAACAGAATTTAAAGAATAAATTGAGGGGAGAGACAAAAAGAATATCTTCAAAATTTTTATTCAGTTCTAAGAAGAAAAGACCTATCAAAACAGGGGTGGAATGGTGGGGGTGGTCCATTCCCTCTCTGGAATAGGTCTGAGAGCTGTGACTTCTCATGTCACAATGAAATCCCTCAGGACAGCTGCTTGCCTCTGCTCCTGGCAAATATGCCCATATTCTAGAACATTCTGAACCTGTTATCCATCCTATATCCACCTTCCTGTACAGGAATTAAGACAAAACTAGAGGGTTGGAGCTGGGCAAGTTAATGCATTGTAATCCCAGGACTTGGAAGACTGAGTCAGGAAGAGCTTAAGTTCAAAGCCAGTCTGAACAACTTAGTGAGGCCCTAAGCAACTTAGTGAGATCCTGTCTCAAAATAAAACATGCAAAGGTCTAGGAACATGGCTCATTGGCAAAACACCCCTGGGATCCATCCCCAGTACCCCAAACAAAAAGAAAACACAAACACAAAGTAACCCTTGGAGGGAGAGGGAATGAGTCAGCCAAACAAACTCTTCCCCCTTCCTCTGCTCCTTCGTCCCTCTGTGTTCCACAAGTGGAAATGGGCAAGAGGAAATAGATATAAAAAGAAGGGCTAGAGATGCCCTCAGGACAAGCAGTTCGTTATGTGTTCAAACTAAAGACTCTTGGTTAAGGCTTTGAAATTTGTATCTAACTGATGTATAAAATGGGTATAGTTTTGATAAAGTAAGATGCTCCTGATCCTCTTATTACTAGAGAAGAACCAAGTCCATGTGAGTCAAGGAAGACTAAACAGAAAATTTGATTAACATTCTGGGCTAAAATATTAAAATGGTGTCACATAAAAGTTTCATAAATGATAGAAAATCTAGAACAACTAGCATACATCATACATCCCATGAGTTTTATTAGGGATATTCAAGCTTTTCTAACTGCTTGAAATATCGTGCAAGTTGACAAAGGCCTTAAAATCTAATAAGTTATATTTTACTTTTACAGGCCTCATGAGTAATTTTGCAAGCCTGCCACGAAATCATGAAGTAAATTCCTTCAGAACTAAAAGACGCAGTCCCTCTAGTCATCAGCATGTTTTAAGATGAACTTCTATGATGAAAAGTTCTAAAACACAAGAGAAAAATTTGTGGTGCATCTATTAGTTGTTAGGTAATAATCCACCCCAAAATTTAGTAGCCTAAGATAATCACTTTATTTACTTCACATTTTTGTGTCATTAGTTTGGACAGAGCTCAGTTAGACAATTCTTGTGCTGACCTTGGCTGTTGTCTGAAACTGAGGTCAGTGGGTGGGTCATCTGGTGGCCAGGAGATCTGCTCTGCTTGGACAGCTGCTCCTGAGGTCTCTGATCATCCAGTAGACCCAAAATGGTCTCTCTGCATGAAATCTCAGAACTCAACAAATAGAAACTTTTCAAGTTTCTGCTTATCCCATCTGCTATATACAATTGGCAAAACAAGCCACAGGACCAAGTACAGATTTATGGAGAGATGAATCATACCTACAAATAGAAGAAGCTGGTTGCCATTTTTTTTCCTAGTATATAACTCAAAGTTTCCTTTAAATAAAACTGGATTGAATGCATCATATATGTAAGAAATTTTATAAAAACTGAAAAAATGAGTAATATATCCTTGTCCCTAAAAGTCTTCATATTAAGGAAAGATATGCTTATTCACACATCTAATCATAGTATGAG
Source organism: Marmota marmota marmota (assembly GCF_001458135.2). Classification (NCBI taxonomy): domain Eukaryota; kingdom Metazoa; phylum Chordata; class Mammalia; order Rodentia; family Sciuridae; genus Marmota; species Marmota marmota. Next base: position 17,218,935 of record NW_026000240.1, on the reverse strand, counting down.
ACTTAAAAATTAGTTTCGAAGATGAAGATGTGGAAAACAGCATGATTGAGTGTTAGATATGAGCTCAAGCTGTGTTTTGTGGGAGCCCAAAACATCATGTATTTGACAGTGGTAATCAGGAAAAAAAAATGTCATGAGTGAAATAACAAATATTATGGGCATAAAGAGAGAACATTTTTGATAAAGGGGTAAAAAGGAAAGACATTTTATACCGAGGGCATTCAATATTCAAAATTTTAGAGGCATGAGTGGCTTATAGTGATTACTGAAACTGAACTTCCCACTATTTTCTACCTTTCACCAGGTTTAGGTCTATCCTATCTGTACCAGTTAAAAATGAATTTGGTGGGAAGAAAACACAGTGGTTGCAACAAAGAGAGCCTTCTTTTACTCCCTGTTATGGTTTGGATGTAAGGTGTCTCCCAAAGCTCATGTGTGAGAAGTTGAGAGGGGAAATGACTGGGCCGTGAGATCATTAATCCAATCAGTGAATGGATCCCCTGATGGGATTAACTGGGTGGGGGCTGAAGGCAGGTGGGGTGTGGCTGGGGAAAATGGGCATTGTGGATGTGGCTTTTGGGTATATATTTGTATTTGGCAAGTGGAGTCTCTCTCTGCTTTCTGATCACAGTTTTCCTCCACCACAATCTTCTCCTCTGATGTCCAGCCTCACCTGGAGCCCAGCAGAATGGTGCTGGACTTCTATGGTCTGAGGCCTCTGAAACTGTGAACCTTCAAATAAACTTTTCCTCCTCCACAATCATGTTGGTTGGGTCTTTTGGTTTCAGAAGTGAAAAAGCTGACAAGAACACTCCCCAATTATTCTGGAAGTAGATAGTTTTTAGATTTCTTCACTTTTTTTGGTTCTATCATTTTTAGCATATGGATTTTCTTAGGGTATTTGGTGTCTCCGAGTTAGAGGTATAACCTACCTTATACCTCCAGACACTGTCTCTATTCCAGGGAGAAAGGTGAAGCTCTTCCAGCCACATCTGTTTCCTTACATGAGGAAAAGCATAGCCTTCCCTGACATCCCAAGATTCTCTCACTGGCCAGCTGGGTCACACAGACTTCACTCACACCACACACTAGGAAATTAGAGCACTGAATCTGTATTTGGCTCCAAGCAATGATTACTCATCTTCTAAGAGGGACAAACAATCATGCAGAACACAAGAGAAACAGTCCATTAGAGAAGAAGAAAGTGACCTAACAACCACCAAGTTATCCCCTGAGGCGCTTTGTCCTGTCTCTAAGTTTGTTATTTCTTTAGAATGGAATGTCTTTCCTTCTTTTCATGACTCTTCCAAGACTGGCCAGAATACCAGCTCCCTTACAAGGCCCTCCTATGTGGTCTACTTCTAACTGACTAGTATTCTTTTTGACCCAATCACTTAAAGTGCCATTAATCAGATTCTGCCTTCAATTGCTTGCATAATAATTATGTGCATAATTTTTTTCCCTCAATGAAAATGTAACTATTGTGAAGGGAGATAGTGACTGCAAAATATGTTTTGATATTCTCCTAATGCCCAGCATAAAACTTTTTGATCATTGACCATCTTGAATGTGTCCACTTACTCTTCCATTGCCATTGTGCTCCATGAACGACATGGATGGATTAGTCCACCCTCCCTTCATTTCCTTATGTCTTTATGGAGTCCATTGAAGATGGACATTTATTACTCATTCCATGTTCTTAATCTCAGGAAAGCCATCCTTTTTCCACTCAGATTTTAGTGGCTCTCTTCTCTGTCTGATACTTGGCAAGGGCATAGGCCCAAGTCATGGACAACCATCCCTTGGCCTCAATTTATTATTATTTTTATTTTTAATTGACAAATGCTTCTGATTACAAATCGATATGGTACAATATATTATTTTAATAATTGTACACGTTAAGGAATGACTGCATCAAGCTAATCACTTTACATGTTTTTTGGAGTGAAAACACAATCTATTTTCTTAGCAACTTTCCAATATATAAATGCATTTATTTGCTATAACGCTTTCCAAGAGATCTCTAAAAGTTCCTTCTCCACCTGAACATCTGTGCTCTTTGGTCAATGACTCCCATTCCTCACCCCTACCTCACCCTCAGCCTCTGGTAACCGCCATTCTACCCTGCACTTCTCTACATTCAACTTTCTACATTCCATACATAAATGAGGTCTTGACATCAATTATTGTTCCCACAATGGAGAATCTGACCTGAGTCAAGTCAATGGAGTCCAACTCCAATATTTTTGCTGAAAATGTTGGGAAGGAGAAGCATTCTTTTTTTGTTGCAATTGAAGCTGATAGAATATGGGTTAAAACTGTATCTTCCACAGAAGAATTTATGCCTTTGAGACATAGTTTTGTTGTTGTTTTGTTTTTTTTTGTTTTTAATCTTTCTGCTTTACCATTCTCCACAGAAAAGAATGAAGTCACTCTAGAGGGACGTAGAACCAAGCAGAGGGAGTCCTAATGACACCATTTGAATCCCAGGATTTAGTCATTCCCAAAATCTGAATATTTCAATGGAGCAACACATTTTCTTTAACAAGTAATTTCCATTTGACAATAAATTCTCTTTCTGGCTATGCCACTTGGAGTTGAATTCTGTCACTAACAATGGATCATGATATTCAATTAATGCCTTATCATCTTTACCGTGAAGCCCCTCATTGGTAGTGGCAGGTCAGCGTGGCTCACAGAATGAAAGCAGCATAGTACTGGGAGTTGCAAACCTACTCTAGATTTGGCTCTGCCACTTTCTGATTATGTGTTCTTAAATCAATATGTTTGTTGCAAACTTGGTGCTACCATTGCTGGATAGGAACCGGGGCTACATTTTTCAGAACTCCTTGCCCTGTCTTATTCTAAGATAGAGTTGCACAAGAAAGGAATTTGCATAAGACTTACAAGTTAGAAGTAAAGGAGTCAATACCCTTAGAAGACCATAGTGGTCAGATATGGCAAGGGACAGATACAAAGGTCCTCAATGGGACATGAATTGTCATTGTTCCCTTCTGGTCTGTGTCTAACTGATCTTCTGACTACTGTCCCTCCTGATCCACCAGAGCCCCAAGTCCACCATTGCTCGACTGGGAGATTGCGGAGTGTCAGGGTTCAGAACACTACACCCCACACCATATGGCACCTTGTCAATGGAGAAAAACCACAGAAACAAGAAGGTCACTCTGGCTTTCCCTTGCTTTGCCTATGGGTGCTGGCCATAAAGGAATTCTTTGATCTACTTCACCTGAAAGTAGGCCATCAGACCTTCCTTCTGCAGTTGCTCTGTCTTGTAACCTGTGGACAAAGAGAACCTGAACAGACAGGCCTTGCTGGGGCCTGCCTATGCCCTCACCAGTTTATCTCCTTTTTATCCAGTCAGTTCTACATAATGGACCATACTTCATCAAACCTAAGCAAGAAAATAACCCTTCCCTGGGGGCTGGGGTTGTGGCTCAGTGGTAGAGCGCTTGCCTAGCACATGTGAGGAACTGGGTTTGATCCTTGGCACCACATAAAAATAAATAAACAAAATCAAGGTATTGTGTCCATCTACAACTAACTAACTAAATAAATAAATAATAATCCATCCCTGGATCTGTGGGTCTTCCTATCTGAAGATTCCCATTACACATAAAACTTGATAAATGCATTTGCTATGTTTTTCTCTTATTAAGTCATCATCTGCTGTAGGGTTTCACCAAGACTCTTGTGATATCTTTCCCACAGAAACATGTTCTGCAGAGGGGACAGTTTCCAAAGCCACCTCCCCAGACATGCCAGTCTTAGTAGGACGTTACTACTGGATGAAGAGTCTCTTAGATTTTCCTGCAGGCTCTCACTTTTCTCCTGGGTCCGTGCTTCATGACGTTGACTGTGGCTTTGATGCGCACTCTTTGCCAGATCTTCACTGTAAAAGCTATCCTTACATTCATAAAAGGTCTAATTTCTACATGGGACACCCTATCACCAAAGTATTCAGTCTAGCTTTGCTTTCTTTATGGGCCCTTATTAGAACAGCTACTTTCTCTCTTAAGCCTCAGGGTTTTCTTTTGTTTTGGTTCTTCTTTTGTTTTGTTTTTCGCCTATAGGAAATGGGTTGTCCTGTCTGACTCATCCAGTGGTGGTGAGGGTCTAGTGCTGGTGGGGCTGGGTGGGGTTATTATAGCCAGATGTTGTTTCTCTGGACCAAATCCCTTTACTTCAGCATGCAAGCCTTTACTATTACCTTTTTTTTCCCCCTCATATGAACAAACCCTCAAAAAAAAAAAAAAAAAAAAAAAAGACAGCAATTTTTAATCACAAGAGTGTATGTCTTAACAGTAAAAAAACAAAAAGAGTATTGCAGTTGAAACTATCTCAACAATGTGCCTAATTCTTGACCCTTCAATGTGTTCCTTTCTTTTTATTCCTAGAAAGAATATTGAAGTTTACTTACTAAAAATCATTTGATATTAAAATATATCTTTTCCCCTAATGTTGCCAACGAAATCCTGCAACTCTACCTTCCTGTGTTTCAAATCTTTTTTTATTTTACACCTATTTTTTTGCATGGAAGACTCAAGAACAATGAATCGTCGAAACTTCAATCTGATAAAGAGCTATTTAAAATGCTTTTAGATTCAATCTTATTGTTTTTATCCACATAAAGCTTGCCCAATATAGTTAATCAAAGATTGCACATACACATATTAAATCTACTACCCGGTTTTTATTTCTTAAAAAGAATTCTTTCATCAGTTAACAAAAATAAACTGAACAAATGTGTTATGGAAAGATAAAATTTAGCTGGAGCTTTTGCTGAGGATTGAGAATTGCTGTTGTGATGTGAGCACCTCTTTGTTTGTAATAAAGTATAAAATGGGCATTCTACAGAGAATGCACCCTTCCTACACAGCGATTTCCATCAATGCATAATTAAAAGTGGATTTCCTTTTCCTTTTTGGCTAGAGAGAGGGAGGGGCTGGTAAACCTGGTTAAAGAAAGGAGAACAAAGAGAACTTTCATGAGTTCCTCTGCAAACAGTCTATCAGTTACAATTCGTAGTGTTCGAATAGCTGCACTATTCTAAAGAAGTTCTGGAATTAAAAAAAAGTCAAGCAGGGGGTCCCAGGAAAATTCAACCCGCATGCCAACTAACAGGAAGAAAGAAAAAGGCAGGGGGAAAAACCCTGTCTTTTGTTGTAAAAAGAACTAATGAAGCTGCTGTTAGAACTGTCCACAGTGACACAACAAGGCTGTACACCCACACACATTGTTAAAGTGCCAGTCATCCTCTGGAATGGGGAAAGGAAGTGCTGTGATTTGAAGGGGGTGGTGGCACACACTGCTTTTAACCGCTGAACTTTGGAGATCTCAGGGAGGGCACACTTTGGCCAGAGTTAACTCCCAAAAGTTAGCGCAAAATGCATAAGGTTGTCTACTTCTGTCTTAAAGGAGAGATGGACTAGTGGGGGGTAAAATCCCATTGTCATTATAAATTGCTAATTAAATAATTATCAATTAGATGGGCACACAGAACTCATTCCAGTGTATTCCTTAGAGAGCTGTCAATAAAGAAAAATAGTAATTTTGATTTTTTTTCCCTTTCGAAATATTCTTGCCTAGAGGAGCTAAATAGGGATAATATATAATATATTCTCTGTTCGATGTTTCATGAAGCTTATTATGCATTATTGATCAAAGATAAATACCAATTAGAGCATGCAATCATGAATTTCCATTAGTCTAGTTGTGTGGCACTAATTTTGGCATAACTGAAAGTCATTTTTCAATGAAAGAGGCAATATAGTATTTATTTTCCAGTAAATAAAAAAAAAATATTAACACTGAATTCTCTAAAATATACAAAAATTTAGTGAAAAAAATGTTCTAAATCAGAGAGTGTTGTCCACATTGTTATTTGCAAAGTTGTTTCCTTTAAACTTTTTGGTATATATACATATGTGTATTTTTTTCACTGATATTAAATAAATAATTTTAAAACATTTAATCATTTAAAAAATAATTAGACGAAAATAAAAACATCCAGTAGTAAAGAAATATATATTATATACACATATCAACATTCATGTATAATATACATCTATATAACATAGACAGCAAATATATGTTAGGATATTACATATATTCATATATATTGAATTTTAATTTTTAGCTTATGAATTTTAACACTTAATTGCATGTATTGGTACAATCCTCAGATTTGGTGAGTGATAAAATCATTTTTCAGTTTTTGGGGTATGAGATTTTCCTGAAAAGCAAATCAGAACTTAGCCTCCACAAAAGCCAAGGAATATAAGATCTGAAAAGATGGAAATTGAGTTCCTAAGGAATTCAGTTTCATTTAAATATGAATGGGTTTGTAGTGGTCCTGTTATATATGTAGATCATTTCTGCCTTTGTAGAGAAGTACGGAGCTCTGAACTTGTCCAGTTACCTTCATTTTTAACCAATGAATTTGAAAAGAGTTGTAACTGTGCAAAAAAAAAAAAACCAGAAAATTCAGTAGCATGTAACAAAAAACAACTAATGAGTAAAATAAATTTGTTTTAGTAGCTCGTGTGAAAAACAATTTTCTTCCTACTAGGATATTTTCTCCTACAAATCTGCATAAAGTTCAATTTTGTTAGGAAAATAATGGTAACATTTCTAAGTTTGACTTTATAAACAGTTATTTATACACAAGAGAGCTGTCTTGATTACACAAACCCAACTTTCCATATTATATTCAGTTAATTCCCCAACCATAGACAGAATGTGTCTCTGGTAAGGGCCTGAGGCCCCTACGAAACAATAGTTTACTTTTGGGGACTTGGGATCCATGGACATCTCAAAGTCTTGAGGAAAGCTTCCTTATGGCAAGGTCCTTAATTTGATTTATTTTAAGGAATACTTAATGGTTAAAGGTCCTTACTGTGTTGTTTTATTGAATTCCTGTTCATGGTTCAGGATTGATCCACTTTGGTCCTTCAGCAGGGAGTGGTTTTCCAGGGAGCCCCAGCGGGACTCCAAATCAATAAGGTTAATAGATGTGGGGCCAGGCAGTCAGAGGTGATGCGGCTGGCATTTCTGATGCCAATGAAGACAAGCTCTGATGTCACTTTTGTGTTGGCAACAATGTCACGCTGATTACCTGGTGCACACAGTGGTTATGTGTTAACATGAGTGTGAATGGCCCATTAATCTGAATTATTTTAAAGAAACTAGTTCAGTGGTGAAAAAAAAAAATAGAGTGCTCTCTGTGATTTCTGAAATATCAACTGCTGTAGGCAAAAATAGTTTCCAAGCTTTTTGTATTTTAATACTCCCAGCAATAGATTGTGATCATAAAATGTTAGCCCCCAAAACTAGACAATATTTTGTCTGGGGAAAAAAAAAAAACAACTTTATTTTGTAAAGGGAAGCCCATATAAAGAGGAGATGTGTAACAATCTCAGAGAGGTGAGAGCCTCTATCAATCTAAAAAACCCTATTTTCTTTAGTCATCTTTACAAAGCAATATGAGATGGAAGGTAGTCAAGGAAAGAACATAGTCCAGTTTTATTCCTACTGTAGCCTAATAATTGTCTTCTTAAGAAGTCAGTATACAAAGTTGGCAATCTCCCCAAAGTCTATAAAGTATGCTATTTCTAGTCATTGCATGGGAACCAAAGAACTGCATCTAATGCAAACAGATTCATCTCTCCCCCCAGTGCTTCACATTAATAACTATGTAAACAAACAAATACATGAAGCAAAAGTCTTCTTGAGTAATAATTTGACCATTTGTCCTTGAAAAACAAAGTTTGATGTTATGTATCATTTCAAATAATAAATACTGATTTTATTGTACAAATTAAAGGAATACCTTTGCCATGACATCATTCACAGAAGGATCTGATTGACGATTTCGTATTTTTATGAATTTCCTATTATTATGAACTCTTATTTACATACAAATCCCAATGAATAATCTAAAGTTTTTAATCCTCCAAGAATTTCCTTTGCAAACTCTCTAGCATTCACATAACCATCCTGGGTATCCACAGCCTTATTCTACTGCTGACTGATTTGCCATATTCTGAAGGATTTGTAGTTGCTAAAATTCTGGAAACATCACTTGTAATCATTATTCTCTTTACGCAGGTTTTGCCAGTGGAGACAGAATGTATAAATGTGCAAAGGAAAGTGGCAGATGGAAGTATAGCATTCTCTTTGTGTCTCTTGGGCTCATTAAACCTGCGAAATAGTAAAAACATATTAGGTTAACTTGCAAATGCTTCAGGTCTGAAGGAAACTAGATTTTTAAAAATATTGCCAAGCATTTCTCCGGTAATTGAGTTGCAATCAGTTAGTATTGATCATTTAGCTCTTTCTTTTATGATGAGGATGTTAATGATCCTGGTGATGATATAATGTGCACAAAATAATGGAAATGTGTCCTAATAATCTGAAGAGGATTCATTTCTATGCCAAATGTATATAGGTTTGCTTGGTCAAGGTTTTGTAACACCAGCCAAGAAAGAGACAGGAGCAAATATCCTGAACTGGTAACCAAGCCAGGAGGGGGAATTTCTTTAATCTTAAATTACCTTTCCAGTTTTCATTTTAAAAATGCTACCCAAGCCTGTACTGAAGTTGAAATTGTTTGCTGAATATAAATCCCATTTTTTTTTTCTTTTAAGGGTCTATTATACTTATCTTCCACAAGAAAATCAGTTATTTTGCCAGTTGCACATTTTTTAAAAATCATGCCTAATTTGAATAAATTAACATATTTTGCTTTCAAAAATTAATTCTAAAAAAGGAACGATAACTAGGAAAGCCATTTAAATTTTGCGTTTTATAAGAATAGAGAAGAGGAAAAAAACTTTGTCATTCACGGGGGGCAGCTCAGCTAATTTTATGTGCTTCGATGTAAATTTGAGGGCTGCTTTAATTTCAAAACATACTTTTGCACTTAATAAGGGAGACAAAAGAAACTTTGAACTGGGCATCCCCAGTTTGTTATCTCGGGATGTTTTGGATTCTCGAATGTGAGAACGTGATTGTTTTTATTTCCGAGGAGATAATAACACTGAAGCAATAAAAAAGAGTCAAGGCAGCTTCAGCAGCACAGGAAGTTCACAGCCAGAGACTTAATTTCTCACACAATGTACTGTGCAATGGGCCCATTAACATAGATGAATGGGCTCTTTAAAGGTTTTTTTCCTTCTTCTTCTTCTTCCAAATATGCAGCTGTCCCTGAATGGTGATATGTTAATAAGGTGCACTCTTGCCCATTCTTCAGGTACTTGGGCATTCTCTACACAGGTAATCTCTATATAGGGAAAGCTATTAGGGGGTTGTATCTGAGGCCACACCTTCAATTATATTAACACCTGCATTGATAATCCCAGAAAGGTAAACTAGTAGGGGGCCTGTGGCCTTAGTCCACCCCTTTTCTCCCTACAAGGATACATCTGGGAGGGGAGGGGGAGAAAGAAGCAGAAGGAAAAAAAAAAAAAAAAAGGAAAGTCACTTTTATTACACATCAGTGGGAACCTTCTAAAAAAGCTTTCATGCCTAGGAAATTGTTATTTCTTCAAACAGCTGACAGCCTGCAGAGGAAACTCTTAATGGAAACCCAGCTCCGGCATTGTTATGCAAGGCCCTCATGTAGATTCAGGGGGGTGGATTAAGTTAGTTTCCAAAGGGCCTATTGTGTGCCGCATTAATTTGCAGGGCTCTTGATATGTGAGTTTGAAGGTTTACAACCTCAGTGTTTACTTAGATGAACCACATCCTAGGTTTGTTTATTTCCGTCTGCAGTCTCTTATTTCCTAGTAAATGTTACATTTATATTTGTTAACAGCAAGAATGTTTTTATAGATCTGAAAGAAATAATTGCACATTCTTATATTCATTCATGCCAAAAGCCTTGATCCTAGTTCTCTAGGGTCACCCTTCACTGTTCTGTGTGTAAAGATTAAACAGATAAATTCATTTCCAAAGAATATTTATGCCACCTAGCCAAACAGCAGCGTGAAGACAATATCGTTTGGAATGAATGTTTAATTATAGCTTATCCCAAAGTAGTAACTTCCTGTGAAATTTGCATAATTGCCCCTTGTTTCTTTCATAAAGCAAGATTATAAATCCGTGGCCTCCAAAAACCTATGCCTTTCAATTACAGATGAACAAATCTCCTCTAGAGCTGATCATCCCTTTCTTTTGTCATGGTTTGAATGGTTGCTTGGAAAGGGTCACTCACAATTTTCCAATTGTGTGTTTTAAAAATGTTTTCAAATTATTACTTGTAAACAAGTCTGTATGGTGTGTGAGATATAGAACCCTCCAAAAGTTCATTTTTCAAGTGTAAATTGCAATCCTTCATTCAGAAACTTTTTCAGAACTATCCCTAACCCTCTTTCTTTTTTTCCCTGGATTGTAAAGGCAGTTGCTAACATGAATTTAAAATTCAATATGAATGGCTGGGAAAGAGAAAAAAAAAAAGACATGCTCATTGGAACCAGCTCTGGTCTTAATCTGGATTTAGGGGCTTAATTGAATAGAAGTACATTATGCTTGAACAACTGAAGTTTCTATTATTTTGAAATCTTTTTTTTTTTTTTAACAGAAAACACCGCCAATAGCACTTTGAATATTTTATTACACATTTTCTGGTTTTTGTTAGTATTGGGAAGTCTTACAGTTGATTTAAAATATAGTTATCTGTGGAATTATTCATGTTAGCATTTACACTAACAGGTCTTGTGATATTGTGATGTAGTGAGATCATTTATTTTCTTAGAGACATCAGAGACCAGGACTCCAAGTGACCTTAGATTTGGTCTTCAAACCTCTTCCAGGCCTTAGTTATTTCTTTGTAAAAAAATTAGAGCAATAATCTGATTTCTAGTCTTTAAACAATCACCTTCTACAGATCCCACTTAACAGACTATTTCTCTCTTAGTGCAGAACTTGGGATAAAACCCATATACCTTGATCCTTTCCTCCTCCCAATAATCCTAGTTGCCAATTATCATATAATTATAAGATTGTGTATTTATTAACATTGATTATTACTATCACCATTTTTCACCTACTAGCCTTTTAAAAATTATGCCAAGGGAAAATTGTTGAATTGGAAAACTGTAGTTAGGAAATTCTGACACGCCCAATTGAAATGCATTGGTTCACAGCAGTGAAACCTAGAGGCAAATTGTCCAGATCTGCTCACTTTTAGCCTAGGAAGCAATTGGGAAAGGTGGATCTTACTTCAATTGTATCCTTGATTGTTTGGTTGTTTTTATTTTCATCATGCCGTTCTCTAGGCTATTCCTATATGCTGAGTGGCTCGTGATTTGTGCCCAGCCAGACTGGGGCACCTATATATATATCCTGAAAGGCCATCCAACCAAAACCAGAATTTAATTGATTTATCCATTAAATATTTCTTAAGCAGCTTTGTATGCCATGTAATAAGCTAAGTACTGAGGATACAGATGTAAGGGAAAGAATGACCTCTGCCCTGGTGTAGCTCATTATGGCACAGTGCCCAGCGTAGTGTACACAATAATAAGTGCTTATTGAATAAAGGAAAGCATGTGTGTATAGATGGACACATGAAAGAAATATATCCTTAATGAATTTATGGTCTTTATTAAGCAGATAAATTATATCATTTCAGTTCAGTTAATTTTAGAAGTAGTTTATTGAACACCTTCTATGTGCCAAGCATGAGGTTTAGCCCTGGTAATTTCTGTTAAGAAAACACAATACCAGAAAAGATTGATGTAGTAAAGAGAGAGCTGTTTTATGGTTTGTACTATTAACTACTTCTCAATAGACAAAAATTCCAAGTGCTGTATATGCTGAAGGGCTGGCTAGACTATGCTTTGCTTAGTGCACATTTAATCTTGACCTTGGAGTTGTTAGGGGAGTGGTACATAATGAAGTTATAATCTTTGAACAACAGCAACAACACCAAAAAAAAAAAAAAAACAAAAACTGGGACTTCAGATGCTCTTCATACGCTGCATAAAGGTCTCCCATAGCTCAGGATATTGTGTCAAAAGAAAAAAGAGAGAAATCAATTTTTACTTACTGCACAGATGATAATAGTGACGATGGTGAAGATGACAATTGTCTTTACTACTTGCCTTTCTAATTAAAAAATTCTGACCTGAATGATTGAATCATTGATTACCTGATTACATTTTCCCAGTAGACCTTTGAACTAGGCACTATTTCCTCCATTTTACAGAAGAAGAAACAAGTTTAGAAGAATGAGATAAACTTGCCCAAGTCCCAAATGTGGCAAATGATAGAAGTGAGATTTGAAGTCAAGTTTTTCTTACTCCTCAGTCTCCTCTCCACCGTGGCATTACTATTACCCTATACTAGTGGCCAAAGCACTCCTGCTCCTTAGGCCTGCTAGAGGCGAATTTTGTCCTTCTGCAGTTCCTAGGGGAAGACTATACATGAGCATCAATTGCAGCCTACTGTAAGTACAGCTTTCAGGGCTGCAATCCATCCAAGAGAATTTGGTTAAGCTCTTGTCCTAAGTCTAGAAATACCACATTTTTTATGGAAATAGCTGCAGCCATTTTAGAACCTTCTAATAGTCTATCAAACAGAAGTGCTTCTTAAAACTAAATGGGTGTGCATGTGTGTGTAATGTCACCACAAGAATAGATGGCAAAGGTGATAATGAATGAACACTGAGTAGTCAGAATTTGCAAAGCAACCTGTTTAGAGAATGACACCTGCTTGTCATGATCTGGCTTCTAGATCTGAACAAGAACATAGGGGACACATAATTTTCTTACTCTCCCAGAAGGCAAATTCATACAGGGAGGGACGGGTAAGGAAAAGCAGCTGCAAGCAGACTGGGATTAGATGTCTGATCCCAACTTTGACAACTGTAAAAACATATCTCCTCACTGATGTCATTCCTGGGAAGGCTGACATAATGCTTTGAGGTTTGCAGAAAGCACAGTCTCTTCAGAATTCTGGAGTGGCCATTTCTTATTTTTATACTAGTTGGAAATTGCTCTTACAGTTTGTTTACATTTGTAACCTTATTCACAGATTGGCCTGTATGCAAAGAATGACTGGCTGACTTTCAGCCTCAAATTTTATTGAAAATAAAATTGACTTTACAATGTCTTCTTAAATCACAAATAAAACTAACTCTTGTATCTATGATCAAAAGGAAGATTTAAAATTCATTCCTATTTAGTCATTTCAAGTACAAGTGCATGGTAATAATGAGTGTGTATTTATGAAGTTTAGCAAGAAAGCATATTTTTCCCCTATGCATAACAAACCTATCTCTCTCTCTCTCTCTCTCTCTCTCTCTCTCTCTCTCTCTCTCTCTCTCCAACGCTGTGGATCAAACCCAGGACCTAAAACATGCTAGGCAAGCACTCTACCACTGAACTACACCCTCAGTTCAAAACAAATTTCAAAACCTAAAAATCCTAAAAATTTTGATTTCTGGCCTTCATGTGGTCTGGTTGAAAGAGGAGATGATTTGGTACCAGATGGCTCTGGGAACAAATCCTCACTATCACAGTTATTGTGTAGCCTTAAGGCAGTACCTTAATCATTGGGCCTTCTGCCCTCCCCTGTGTCAAACAAGAATGAGAATGTCTACCTTTCATGACTGCAACAAGAGTTTAATAAAATATACAGGAAACATTGAACCCAGTACTTATTCTAAAGGTTGAATAAATGGTGGTCACATTGTAATGATGACCAGATGCCACAAAATTAGGATGTCAGGGGAAGAATGCAAAAGAAGGCCTTTAGAAATGGAAAAAAGTAATACAATAGACAAACAATGATTAAAAATGGTCAGGATTGGGAAAAGGAGTCAACAAGTCCAAATAATAAAAGATAAGGATACCCAGCTGAAAAAATGTGTCGGTGTAGTACTATTTTGACTTTTGGAATTATGTTTTCATAAATAAACAAAGTGCCCCAGCAAAGGATGAAAAAAATAAAAGCAACATTATGAAAACTATGGGAGAAATGAAATAAGACCAAGCAAATTAGATTAAATTGTCTTAGAGCCGTTGAACAATGCAAAAAAAGAACAATATGGTAAAACAAAAACCCTGGGAAGTCTTGAGAAGAAGACAAAAGAAAAACAAAGAAACATGGGAAAGACAGACAAAAGCAAACCCAAACAGACAATAAAGGGTTGGAGCATACATTTGTTCAAGCCAGTAGAACACACACAACTGTGCTTTCAATTCTGACAGCAAAAGGATATTTGAATAGAGAAAAGGGCACACACGTTTGAAAGCAATGATTTCTAAAATTCTCAGGTTGAAATGGGATGCTTTATTTAAGTATAATATATGTGTCTGTTTCCAAAGGCAAAGAACTTGGGGGTTTTGACATGGATAGACCACGTGTTGTCCTTTCCTTTTAACTTCCCCATCTGGATAATAGAAATGAGAAATTGGATTGTTTCCTCATCTACCCAATCAGAGAAGGTAAATGTTCACACTGCGGTTATGTCAACAGATATAATATATATATTATATAATATATATTATATAATATATATATTATATAATATATATAATATATATATATAATATATAGATAGCTCATCTAGTCAAACAATCACAAGCGTCATTTTGCTGAGAACAACCAAAAGAGCCCCGGCCACACACAGGAGTCACTAAACATCCTTTGGGGGGATCAATGCCTTCTCTTCTATAAGAGTAACACGTGCATGTCCCCTTCAAATCTTAAGGCACAGAGACTCCTTCCTATTCACTCGTCATTGAAATGAAGCAGCTGCTGTTTACTATTTGTTTTTCTTGTTGTTATTTTTCCCAGATTGCTCCAATTCAAAAACCACCATTCTCCACCTTCCCTAGCTGTTACCACATCCCTCTGCTCATAGCTCCATCTCTTTGAAATAGAAAAGGTCTCAGGAACCATCAGGTTCAGTGCGTCCTTAACGCTGAGGCCCCTCGCCTGCAGCTGGAGGCAGCTCTCTGCTCAGCCTGCAGTGCAGAGTGACACAGGCAAGCGACATCGTCACTGAGCACTAACTTCTGTGACTCGGAGGCAGACAGTGAAAACCATTTCAGAACCGCGGCAAGGCGTGAGAGAGGCGAAGGTAATTCATCCGTTTCTATATCCAATTTTTGCAAAAATCAAATCTATCCAACCGAGCAAAGGAGGGTGGGGTGTGTGTTTTCTGTAAAAAACTGATAAGCCAGGAGATAAATTCACCAATCAGCTACAAATAAAGTGCAAACACAGAAAGAAAAGAGCCTCTGAGCTAGGAGGAAGTTAGACAGATGATAGATCTCTTTATTTTTAAATGAAAGTCTTATGCACCAGGAATGAAATGTATTTTTTTAGGATACATATAAAAAGGAGTGTTACATAGGAAGTCAATCATAGACTAATATCTAGAAGTGGAGGAGGGGCTTTTGTCTTACCGGAATATCCAAGTTGGAAAGGACTTTAGAGACCATCTACTCTGTCATGAATGATCACATCTAATACTTTTCCTTTTTTAAAGGGGTAGCTGCAAAGTTTTGGACAAGACCTCTGCAGGCAACTGGAAGCACAGTGTACCCAGGTGGTGGGTCTCGTCTGTGGCAATATATTTTTCTGTCTGTCCAGTTGAATATGGCTGTAAAGGGAATAAAACCCCATGTAATCTCCAGCAGTGACAATTTAATCAGTTGTATGAGGGGGAAAGAAGCAGAGCCCCCTCATTTTAATATTTGCATATTTGATTTTGGCATTAGGGAATGGAGGTCGTTTTTCTATTGCTTTGCATTGCATTTTAATATGTAACCTTTTTTATGAGCAAATTTTGACAGTGCTAAGAATTACTAAGTCAACCAGGTCTGAAAAGAGAAAGAATAGATTCCATTTCTGAAATGAGGCACTCGAGGTCGTATGCTTTGTGTTAGTATTTTCCCGAAGAAAATGTATGTGCCCAACGTGGCTTCTAGGCTTCCAGCTTCGTAAGTGATGCCTCTGCTGTTTATTCTGAGATCTTCTCTGAAAATGAAGGCAAACTCTTGGTGGACAATGCAAAAATGCCATAATAGGAACCCCTTTCTGTTAACATTTCTTAGAATGGTAAATCTTATAACTGCATCCGTTTCTAAGGAAGTTTTCTAAAATGCTTTATATATACAGGGGTCAATTTTAAGGGGTTATTGAGGAGCAATAAGTATAATTAAATTAATAAAATTCCACTGTTTGTACGACTGACAGGATGATATTATTGCCTATAATGTAATAATAGATTATGGGATAGATGTTAAGATAAATAACATGCAAGTAATTTGAGCTCGTCATCAATTACTCCTGTGTTGCTCCCATGAGTATATTAAAAATCTCGTCAAAATGATGTTGGATTTGAATTACTGGAACATGGATAGCTGTTTCTTTATGCATCAATGCATGGTAGCCTCTACTTGTGAAAGTCCCAAAAGTATGTTGGGTAATTTTTTTTTTTTTAAGGATAGTGCTCTACTTGATTAATGATTTAGAATCTCCTCATAACAATTGAATGAGCTCTAAAGACAACATTTCACTGGAGAAGAAACATTTTTACTTTTTTTCTATTTAATTTTATTTTTAAAAAAGGTTAAAGTTTTGAAAGTTTTGTGTGTTCAATTTAATATGTATATATATTCCCATATACACATGTACATTGACCTATGAGTATATTTTTAAAAGTGGTCAATATATTGCTCACCAAATTGTATGTAACAACAAAATTTGGGATTAAAAAAAGTCATAGCATTTTATTCAAAAGTGGAGCAGATTGTCTTTTTAATTCATGTCCTTGAAAAGCGTACCAGTAGCAGTATCCAGGCAGCACTAGATGACAGGTATACAATCCTTTGGGACTGAGCACAGATTAGCATTAAACTCAAGCACATAACATGTCGGGCTTTGAATATGTTCTTGTTTATTCAAATCTGCATTCTGATGATCACCCTTTCAAAGAGGTTGCATATATATGAATATGTGATCCAATGATTTCATATTCAAATTAACCCAGTTTCTTTGAATATGATCTAATGATTGAATGATCCCCCAGACACTGCAACTCCTCAGGGAGATCTGCTCGTGCCTCAGTGTGTTTTCTCAAGGCCTGGAGAGTACTAGATCTGCCCAGGAGTGCCTGGAAGCTCTGGAGCTCTGCTCTACCTAAACAGTCTCGGGCTTTAATCACAATGGCTAGGTTCACACTAAAGCAATTAACCATATGATTGCTTCTACAGGAGCCCAACCTCATCAGCATCTTTCCTTCAGGCAAACTGACAATACTGGATCTAGTCAATGACTACAGTGGATTCAACTATCGATGAGGTACAAGTCTCGAATGCACAGTCACACAGTCAGACTAGGAATATGCATCCATCCCCAACCCAGTTTTCACAAATTGCTATTTATAAATCAATAGTTTAAATAATTAAGGTAAAATAATTGTTCCATTAAACAATTAAGTGTAGGCAAGTATCAGAATGTAGGTAGAGAATTCCAAATAATAGTATCTGTGTTAGTTTATTGATTTATATGGGAAGGTTGTTTGTTTATCTTGCGGGGGGCGGGGGTAGGAGGGCTGCAACTGGGTCATATTAGTTTTCCAACATTAAAATAGGATTGATTTGGAGAATCTGAAAAAGGTAAAAATGCCTGAGGAATGGGAATTGTAATCGCATAGGTAACTTTAGAAAGGTACGTGCATGTATGTATATAAGTGTGTACCTTTGTAACCTCATTTAAACTTAGGCTTTCACTAGTTATTGCTGGACTTAATAACATGTCAAATGTGAACCTAAAGCTTTCTAGCAACCTATTCTTGGTATTCTAACGAAATATTTTTGTTGGTCTATTAATGGCATTTTTTGGTTACTAGACCTTGAAATGATTTCTCCCAAAGTAAGCTATTAAAGAATTTTTAGTGTTTTCCAACTTAAAAGCTGGAAATAAATGCCACATCTGGAAGACAGAAGTTTTCCAATGAAATCGTACTTTTGTAACACCATGTCATGTATTCTAATGTTCCTCAAGTGTGATAGGCAAGGATTGTATACTCCCCAAATGCTAAATATTTGATGTTACCAGTATGTATTGTACAGAAATTTGGGAGTTTGTGTGAGTCTGATGATACTTTTTGGGTTGTACCCCAACCTGAAAAGCTGACATACAAATTGCCATGTGAAACTTGTTTAAATCAAAAGATCTACTCCCAAACAGATTTTCATGATTTAGAATCTGACCATTAATTTTATTTTCAAAAAAAAAAAAAAGAAAAGAAAGTGCATTTATTATATTTTAGGCTTGATGGTATGGGGGCACCTCTTAAATAAACACATTTATGCAATTAAAAGAGAAACTTTTCTTTTGAGAAATATTAGCTTGGCTTATTAGCTTAGCTTATTTTGATTCAGAACTTTCGACAAAGTTGGACAAAACTTTTTTCTAGGTCTTATTTTTAAGCACCCAAATCCAATGATTCCTATTGTTTAGATATTGAGATGTATGAATAAGCAGTTTATCCAGTGCTTTAAAGAGTGTCCCAATCAAAGCTGACATTCAACCTAACTCCTCATCTTTAAAGCAGATGTTCTGAGAACCTGGATCAACCAAGAGTGTCTTGGGCACAGGAAGCCAGGCACCTAGGGACGCAGGGGGGAAATGTGACTCTCTCCATTACCGAGAGAGAACATACTAATGGTGGTCCCTTCACATGTGTTCTGATGTTCTAAGAGCCCATCCGCTTCCCCTTCCCTCTTATTCTTAAAGAAAAATAGACACATAAATAAGTCTAAAACCACTAGTTAGGGAAAAACTTTTAGCAATGAGGAGTTTAACTGCAGGAATGATCAAAAGATCCATGTGCCCAGACTCTGCGCCCAGAGCTCCTGGTTGCAGCAGAGGAGGCTGTGTCTCCAAGCCCAGCTCTCTGCTCATTCTCTTCCAGTCTATTCTTGGCTGTGGATTCCCTTGTGCTCTTTGTACACTTTAAGTTTAATTTTGCATTTAAAAACTCAATTGGCTCATCTGTTAAGCATTAAGCAGCTCCCTTTTGAGCCACAGGGGGAGCCCTGGGAAAACCCACAGCTGCTGGAACATGGAAAATGGGTTTAAAAAAACAAAACCATTTTGGAACTTTAAAGCATTTTAGCAGCCGTGGATTTCCCAATCCTTACCCCCCAAATGGTTCATCTGTTTAACTTTTATCTGGTATTGGAAAACACAAACCAGAGCATTAAA
Source organism: Marmota marmota marmota (assembly GCF_001458135.2). Lineage (NCBI taxonomy): Eukaryota > Metazoa > Chordata > Mammalia > Rodentia > Sciuridae > Marmota > Marmota marmota. The sequence goes on along the minus strand of NW_026000240.1, from coordinate 17,199,687 downwards.
TAGCCCTCAAATGACTTTTTGTTTAATACAAAATGAAAGTAAAAGCTAAGCAAGCCATGTGGGGAGATCTTTGGGAGAGCTATGGCCTGAAATACCTACCAGCACTTTCTCCCCCCAGTCTCAGAAGCAGTTCTGCACGCTGGGCTTGTCAGCTGGAGCCAGGAACTTTTCTCCTATGCACTTACACAACCCCCCAGCCCCTCCAAAAGGGAGAGAAAAGTCCAAAACAAATCCAAATCCCAGCTTATAAAATGACAATAACCATGATGGGAATGTTAGGAGGCTGGGAGATTAATGAAATGCTCAATCAAGATTTTCAGTTTGGCAATGGATTGTCATTGATGGAAAACCCATGTCTGATTACAGTTGGATAAGCTCAGATAAACTTACATTACTCTTTTTTTTTTTTTTCCATTTTCCCCAAATATTCCTCTAACAAGCATGAAGTCTCCCTGTGGTGGGGCTTCAAGCCCTGGGGTTAGATATCCATTTCTTTGAATCATGGGAAGACATTCCTTCTAAAATGACAATATCCAGTGGAAGGGTGACTGTAAGCTGTTTATATACTATTAGTGACTAACAGAGGCAAGAGCATTACATGGCCATACCAAAGATGGCAACGCTGAGTGAACAGAGGAGATGTAAAAAGAGATGTGTGGACCTTATAATTCTGTCCAAGGAAATTTTTTTGGCCCTAGTGGAACCTAAAAGAAGCAGCTTGTTGTAATCAAGGAACATAAATATGGGTACTGGAAGTTGGAAGTGACACAAGACTTTAGCACTAAGCCCCAGCTCAGGATTAGCTGGCTGAAGAGAGGAAGGGGAATCCATGGGGGTGGAATGGAATGCCCCTGGGAAATGGGAGAGACACAGAAGAGATTCTGTACTTCCCTGCGTACAGAATGGCCCTGAGCAGACTCTCTAAATTCTCCTATAGAATTCACATTTTTACTAACCCACTGGGACTGCGATAGTCCAAATCAAAGGAAGAGTCTGTCAACATCAGATTCATGAGAAAAATGAGTAATTTCTGATTACAGTCGAATTTTTGCCACAGAATATCTTCTTTGAGGTGTCAGATGTTCATTGGGGTAGGGATAGGATATAGGATAATCAGTTTGTGAAGAAGAAGTTCATAGAATATGTTCTATATGTTTTAAAATGTGATATTTCAAAGTCCTCAATTTCAATTTTATTTTGTTATCTCCTCATCTCTTTATGTCCAATATATCCATGAACTACATATTTGTATATGTATATATGATTATATAAATATAGATATGACATTATAATGGGATTGAATATATTTTGTATATTACTCAAACTTTATAACACTATGCTACAAGAGTCTAAACAATTTCTAAAAAGTGAATATTAATGAAATAGGAAAACAAAATTATTGTGGACAGGGAGTTACACATTCTGTCCTCAAGCCAGACACATACACTGACAAATTCTGAAATGATGAAGAATTTAGATAGCATCTTTGGTTTTAAAGGTCCAGAGAAAACATCAGTTTTCCCTATTGTCAAACTCAAATAGTAAAGTTTCAGGCTAAGATAAAAATTAGTGATACAATTCTATTTAAATAGCTATTGGAGAAGAGACTATCTTCTTTTTTATATTATCTTAAAAATTTCTTACCAGGGTTACAAATCTTCATTGAACACCTACTAAGTGCAAGTAAAATAGTAGTTGATTAATATGTAATTTCACATGTTCAGAGATAATGCCAGTGAACTATTTTTTATGGGTTTAATTGCAAGTGTTCAACTCCTACTTGGTCCTGTCAGCTAGAGCTGCCATTCCAAGGGAAGTGTCAAGACCCATACACTGATTAAGAACTCAACTACCATGTCAATTAGAGGCTATTAAACTAAATTATAATTTACAATCAGCTTGCACCATGAGATATAGGGCTAGAAAGAGCCATTCTCTATAAGCAAATGAAATCCATTTTAATCTAGCTTAAGCCAAAAAGAGGAAATACTGGTGCACCTAACTGAGAGGGAGGGGCTAGACTCTGACAATGTAATCAGGACCCCTCTTCTTTCCTTTAGCCTTTGGATTATGGCCACATTCTCTGTTTGGTTCACAAAGTTTCCCCCATATCACAGGATTCCAGAGTGCAGATGAGGTCATAGTGCATTTTGCAGTTTCAGAGGGAGGTGTGATCCTCCTCCTGACTTTAATACAAATAATGCTAGTAAAGGTTTGGATAACCTGCTTAGGTAACATGCCTTCCTCCTGAACCAAGCCCAATAGCTAGGAATGATAGTGCACTATAGCTAGGCTCGAGTCTCCTGCACACTGGTATGTGGTATTATTGAATCTCACAAGAACCAGTTGTGTGGAGCAAAGAAAAATCAGTACTCAAGGACAGAGGATGCACTAGCAAAAAAAAAAAAAAAAAAAAAATCTGAGTAGATAAAAACCAAATAAAGTCTATTATGAATTCTAAGGGAGTTTTGGATTTGGATAGTTCCTCCATCCATACCTTATAAACATACAACACATACTCATTCACTCACTCACTAGGAATCGTAGACTATTGAAGTCCAAAGTAAATATTTTATGTCACTGAAACTTTGCATTTTAAAGATGAGAAAAATCCCAAGAACTAATGTCACAAAGTATTCTATAGCCCTGGCCTACGAGTGATCGCACTTCCTACTAGTTTATGTGATTTCATATATATGATGCACATTCATATGCATATATGTGCATCTATACTAACATATACATAATCAGTTCTATGTGTTTTCTACATTGCAATTGAAGACACTAAAAAAACTCAAAGCTTACCATGTAGTCAACAAAAGTTTTGAATAACTTTTAAATTTAAGAAAATTTAAATAAAATCATATTTATTTGTCTATAGCCAAGTTTTCATTATTTTGTTATTTTTAATGTTCACTCATTTGATAAGAAGTATGTATTGAACTATACAGTATTTGGTGGAGTGAGGTTGTGTTTAGTAGTTGTTGATTACCTGCTATTCATATCCTTTTCCTGCTTTGGGAGAATCATGTGTTGGGCAGAAATTAACAAGAGAAATTAACAAAAATACCCACTTCTTGCTATGAAAGAGAAAGTAGCCTTTTCCCATTTGCATGCTAGATTTTTTAAAATGGAGCTTTTTGGAAAGTAGAATAGTAATATGTGGCAAGTTTTGACCATTAAAATATTTCTAAGACACCATAATTCACTTCTGTGTAATAATTTACTGGTGTACCTACTGGGCGGGCAGATGTGCCAACTCTGTCACCAAATAATTGTCAGAAGCTGGAGAACCAGGCTCTACCAACGAGTGGGAATCAAGCAAGACCAAGCAGATGAGACACAGCTATGGTCACAGCATGGCACAAGCCTGGTTTAGGACATGACGGTACTTCCTGGGCCACCGGCCCCTCTCCACCAAGAACATTGTCTGCTTCCTTGCCCTGCCTTTCTGGAAAGACTTTGAGTCACAATCATGTATGCAAGCTGCTTCTTTCTATTTCTTTGGGGAAAATTCTTTGATTTTATTTTCTAACCAGTTCACAGGCAGATTTTCAATACCTTATTTTCAGGATCTCAGAACATTTCCTGCTCCTGGCACGCTGTTCCTCCTTTATGAGCATAAAATTGTCTCGAATTTTGCTGAAGATTCTTGCTAGCCTATCATTTACTCTGAGTCTTTCTTTGCTTGAGGGCAAAGTGCCTGTTTATCTTTGTTGTTTTATGTTGTAGACTTTCTTTTAGGGGCCAGGTGATCCTTGAGTGTTCCTTCATATTCGAAAACAGGTAAGAGAAAGTCTCACATTAGAGCGCATTGGTGTGCAGGTGCGGCTCTGCAGTTGAGAGGGGTTACTTTTGAGTGGGTGGACTGAGATCTGTAGTTACCTCGGAACTTCTGTATCTCTTGGTTCACCTCAGACGTATTATGCCAATTCTCTGCAAAAGCCTGAACTTTCCCTGCTTGGGATTAGCATCAGTTTGCTGCTTTCAGCCTTGTTTCTCACCTGCTTTGAGTAAGTACTGGCTTTCCTTAAGCTGGATCCCTCTTTGGCATCCTGCAGGTCTGTCTGCACCTTCTTGCTAGCTAACAGCCCCAGCACAGGAATTCCAGCTATCTCTCACTCTGGCTTATGGGTAAACACCTCGCAAACTCTCCCTTTTAAAAAATTTATTGAAGTTTCTTATGTACTTTCTCTTATGTGCCATCATTATTTCAGTTTGTTACTCTGATTTTTATTATTTTTGTAAAGAGGGTTAATAGCTAAGTTTGTACAAATGGTTTCCTAAGAAGAATATTTAAATACTTAAAAACATGCATAATTTTAAAGTCTTAAAAACTCATGTGCAGGCTGGGGATGTGGCTCAAGCATTAGTGCGCTCGCCTGGCATGCGCGGGGCGCTGGGTTCGATCCTCAGCACCACGTACAAATAAAATAAAGATGTTGTTTCCACAGAAAACTAAAAAATAAATATTAAAAAAATTCTCTCTCTCTTTCTCTCTCTCTCTCAAAAAAAAAAAAAACTCATATGCACAAATTACATTGATTTAATCCATCTATTTGTTTCTGGTCTTGGTAAATAGTAATCCATTTTTTTGTACTGATGAATTAAATCCAAATAAATAAAATATATTTTAAGCACTTAGGGTGTTTCTTACTTTATTTTTGATTATGAAATATGGCAAATAAAATATATAGGAAATGACAGAGAATAACAGCTAAAAACCCAAATATCCTCCTCTTGATGCTACCAAATACTGATACTTTTACATTGTCTTTAAAGTATTTTAAGAAATAAAATATTGCATATATAGTTAAATTCCCCAACTGAATTTCCACTCTGCATTCCTTCCATCTTCACTGAAAATTATTATTTTGAATCAAATGTTTATCATTCTCAGCTGGGGCTGTAGCTCAGTGATAGAACGCTTCTTGCACATGTGAGGCACTGAGTTTGAACCTCAGCACCACATAAAAATAAATATATTTTCTACAATTAGTACAAGAGGTCATAGCAGTGTTGTTATACCATTCACCTGCAGAGAATCATATGATAAACAACAAGTTGATACTCGGTTTTTATATTCAAAATTACGGTTTATATTGTTAACCATGCACCTCTAGCTCATTTATTCAGACATTTGTAATATTCCTTTGTATGAACTATATATATACACATATACATATATATGTAAATACACACGCACATGCACACGCGCACACACACACACACACATATCTATTCTTTTCGTGGTGGATATTCAGATTGCTTAAACTTTTGCTATTAAATAACCCTACAGTGATTCTTGTGATAACATATGAGTTTTGTTTTAGTACTATGTGGAAAAATTTCTTCCTGAATCCTACAAATCTTCTGGAAAATAGTTTAGCAGTTTACAAAAAGAATATGAACTAAATATGCACTTACTGTAAACCCAAATTTATATCTCCCAGCCCTATTTGTAATAGCTCAACCGTGGAAACAACCACTGGTCCTCAATAGGCAAATGGTTGGGCAAACTGTAGTCCTGCGTGCTACAGAACACAGTTCGGCAGCAGGAAAGGGGAAACCTTCAGCATTGAGACACCTTCGATGGAACTCAAGGGTTTTTGTGCTGGGTGGAAAATAAACAATGTTAAAAATGTCACTATATGACTTTATTTACGTAATATTATCTATATAACATGGAAAATAGGATACAGATTGCCAGATGTGAGACAGCAGGCAGGGCAAGCAGTGGGTATGAGTTTGAGGTGGCACAGGGAGGTCCTTGTGAGGGCGGGCATCCCTCTGTCTTCACTACAGTGATGGTCACATGAGTTTACACATGTGATAAAACAGCATAGAAGTAAACACGCACGATACTACTGCAAATGTTCGGTTTTGACCTTGTCCCATAGTTTGTAAAATGTGGCCATTTGGTGAAACTGTGTGGATGCTAAAGGGAATTTCTCTGTACTATCTTTGCGACTTGCTTTGAATCTATAATTATTTCAGAATAAAAATGAAAAGCAAAACAAAAAGCTTCAAAAAAGACACAGTGAGTGTTCCTGGGATCACAGCTGAGCGTTTCTGTAGAGCAAATAGGTAAAAGAGGAACCACTGGTCAACTTGAAGGATTCTCCAAAATGATCACATCATTTTACACCTTATCAGCAGGGAGTGAAGTTCTCTGCATCTGCAAATTCCTGTGAGAACTTAACTTTGTTAGACCTTTTTAACTCATGACACTCTGATAGGTATTTGCTAGATTTCATTGTTGTTTGACTTGCGTTTTTCTGGAATGCTCATCTTTTTCCCTTAATTCATTGATTGTCATGCGCTTTGACCAATTTTGTAGTGAATTATTTACTTTTGGATTTGTGCTGATCCTTCTTTGTCTCTGTGTAGTTAAAATACATTTCCCATTCTATGGTATTGTTTTAAAATTATTGTATATTTGTTGACTGTGAGTTAGTTTCCATGAAGGCAAATTACTCATTGTTTTTTTTTACCTATTTCTTTCTTTTTTTTTCCCCAGTGGTAAATTTTTTATTACGCAATACAATACCACAATTCAAAAATCCTACTCATATTCCAAAATATTACTAATTACATAATCTTGTGCTATAGTTTGAGTCTGGAACATCTTCTCTAAGTCCCATGTGGTCCTGAGTATGTTCTGAAAATGTATATTTGTAAAATATGCTTTTTAAAAGTTTGGATTTCTCTTCTCCATTATTGACTGTTTCGCATTTGTGGACAGAGTAAATTATATACATAATTACATGTGCATATCTCTGTCATTCATCCATCTCTCCTAACACAATTTTGCCAAGTGTGTACTTCTTCCTCTGACTTGACATAAATAAATTTTTTAAAAATCACATTTGCAGTTTTCATATGTATAAATGTGTTTGACTAGATTTTTGGGTTTTTTTTCCTCACCTTTACTGTTATCTCCATGAACCAATATCATCCTGATTAGCTTCCATATTCTACGATGATCAGCAGTAGTGGATTGGAAAAGTTGTTAACTTTTTATTTTCAGATTTTTCTTGGCAATTGTTTCCTTTTCCAATATAACTACATTTGTCAAATTTCTTAACCTCTTTTAGAATTTTTATAGCACTTGTACAGAATATAGAATACTTTTTAGGCAATTGCTAATGTGGAAGAAATAATCTCTGTAATTTATTTTACTTTGGGAAATATTAGCAATTTTATTTCTAAATAATTACAAAAGGAGACAACATACTGAGTTGTATATCAAAGAGTATAAAAGTCACTATAATTTTTTTGCAGTATTTGTGTACAAATAGTTTGGGTACAAAAACAAAATAAGTTTTAAAGTTAGGTAAGTTTTATGTAACTTTACATAGAAAAGTGATTTAAAATAAGTGTACCAAACAATATCTACTAACATTCCTATAAATATCTACTAAAAGTCTAATTAACATAAGTACATTTATGTTTATTTGTAGGTTGAATTACAATAAAACAATTTAGCAAAAGAGGCTTTACCTCTTTAAATTCAATGTCAAAAAATACAAAGCAAATCTCTTATATTTGAAAAAGAGTAGAGAATAGATATTAAAGCTTATATTAAATATTCACTTTAGCTCTGATATTTTGGTTCTCTTTAATCAAATATGAATTTTTGCATGATAAACTCAGATACCCACTGACTATTTAGTATTTCCATTTAAATATATAAACATTATTACCAAATCCCAAGCAGAACTCATGGTTTTTTTCGGCACATCTTCTCTCTCCCCACCAAACAGGTTCTCTTAATTAAAGGAATCTTTGATTATTATAGGAAGAGTAATATTTCTGATGTAATGTTTTCTTTATCAAAGAGGAGGTTCACATTATTATTTTCAGAACATCTTTGTGATATTGATCCTCTGTCCATGAATATAGTATATACTTGTTAACTTTCAAGTCTTCTTTTAAGCCTTTCAATAATGTCTTGAAAATTTCTTCATAAGAGAATTAAATATCTGTTTAACTTATTTCTAGGTATCAGTGGTTTTTTTTTATGTTTAGTACATGAAATCTACACCTTTTCTAACTGTCAATTATTAGTACAATAATAACATTAATCTTGCATCTAGAAAACATGATAAATTGCTTCATTACTCTTGCTATATAAGTTCTCCTTTGTAAACAATCATGTAGTTTGCAGGTAGAGAGTTGTGTAATTTGAAAATATTTTATAATTTGCTTTATATCTATTTTGAAGACAATTATAAGCATATAAAGTTTATTTCAAATTTTACTATAAAGTTCCCTTTTTATAATTATGCATTGCTTGTGACTTACAATAGCAAACACACATTAACCTCTTACCAGACATTGCCCTAAGATCCATAAATGTATTAAACCATTTAATTATCACGACAGACTCAACAGAAAAATACTATTATTATATGCTTATTAAAAAGAAAATGGAAGCATAGAAAGTTTAAATCATTCGTTCATGCTGACACACCTGATATCTAGCTGGCTGGGATTTGAACTCAAGAAATCTTGTTTCAGAATCTGTGAAAATACACTTAACAATTGTTATATAATATTTCTTTTGAATGGGGTGCTCTATGTTGTCATCCTTCTCATTCCTTTATTGTCTGTAATTTTAGAACAATGTCATCGTGATGACACAACATGTTTGGAACAGCATCAACCACCTTAAGCTAGTTTTCTTTCATTCTTTCCTTTAAAAAAAAAAAAAAACAGTAATCTCAGGGTCTTGATACATATGCTAGGCAAGTGCTCTAACACTGAGATATACTCCCCCACCCCTGCCCATCTTGAGCTTTGAAGGAATGCACTATCAAATGCTGAAGTTCAGAAGCCACCAGTGTACTGATCACATTGTTGAAATTTTTGAGTGATGAGTTCCTAAAACTGTTACATTTTACTTCTTGTTATCCACAATAACATTTCTTCATTATTAACTACTTTGGCTAGATGTTTGCTTATTTGTAATGACAAACATTCTAGCTGTCAAAGTCCTATAAACTGTTTCTTCCTAATGATTGACCTTGGATAAGTCTAGTCTTGTGGAGAAACCCAACAAACAGAAGCAACCTTCAGGATGACAGGTGACCCTGGGAAGATAATATGCTTGATGGGGAGAAGGAAGATGTACAATAAAATCATAAGTTTTGTTTTGGCCTTGGTAATAATGTTTATGCACCTAAGTGGAAATATTGAATAGAAAGCGAATATCTGAATGCATTCTGCAGGCCTGGTGTCTGGGTAAAAGATAAATATTTAGAAGTAATCGACATTGTGGTTGACACTTGTCAATATTGTCAATATGGGAATGAGTGAGTTTACCTAAAGAGAAAGTCAAACCACTGAGAATATTTTAAGATACGTCTGTTCTTTACTTGCAGGTGTGACAGCAACTTTGAAGATGTGCAGATATCCAGTTTATTACACATTCAATAAAATATTTTTCTCACCCTGCTTCATCTCCATCAGATTCTTTTGGCACATATGGCTCTTTCTTAAAACACTTCAGTGGGTTTGCACTTCACTCAGAGCAAAAGAAAAAGAGCTTTAATATCAAGGATAAAAACTCTGTTGTCCACAAGGATTGCATCTACTTCTTTCTTCATCTTCCCCTCTGCCCAAGCAACACTGTTTTACTCCTTTCTCCATAACAGTTCCCTTACTTTATTTTGTGCCTTATTGTTTTCCTCCCCTTCCTTTCAATTCTTCACCTCAAAATCCTAAAGCTGCTTGGGTCAAAGAACCTAGGACTCTTCCAATTCAGGAGAAGACAATGGAAGAGAAGAGGTGGGACATCCCACCCGAGAGGACAGGTCCTCAGGCAGTCGAGGAGAGTAGTAATTGGTTGTTCCTTCATGTAGGACCTGAATTCCATGAGGAGTGTTTTAAGAACGAAGATGGGCCCTTGTCATTGCTGCTGAGGAATATTGATAAGTGGCTTTTGGATTTGGTGACGTTGCAAGAGCTATTTTGCTAGCATCATGAGGTAGAAGGAGGCTGGAGTGGGTTAGGGAGGGAGAGGAAGGCAGGGACATGAAGTGAGGGGGTAGGTCTTGCACCGGGAAGTTCTGCCTTTAGAGGAGTGAACAGGCAGGAGCTGTGTGGTGCTTGGGAGAGAGGATGAGATTGGTCATTGTTTTGAAGTGGGTGAAATTGGTGTGTGTTTAAAACCTGCAATCTAGTGTACTTTGACCTTATGGAAGAGAAAAGGAGAAAATCCTCAGATCATATCCTGGGAAGAAGCAGCAGTGTCTAGAACCCAGAGCCCAGGGGGAGGGGTTTCCCTAGATTGAAGACACATTCTGGACCAAACCAGACAAGGAGGAGGCAGGACCATGGACAGAATGACTGTTGTTTTGAAGATTTGAGGAATTTAGGAATGTTACAGTTCACTTTGATTACTTTGTGTTACTGTTCGTTTTTTTCCTGATACGTACTCTTATGTATTGGAAAATCCTTTGAAATTCTAATCTATGATTAAAAAGAAAGGACTGTCTTTCCAATGTTTTTATATGACATTGAAAATAATAGTTCAGCTAACTATTTATTGTAATAACAAAGACCAGAAGCAAAAATCAAAGGCCAGGATCCTAGAGCCTTTCATGTTGACCTCTATTCTATTATAAACTTCAAGATCTGTTTTCCATCAGACACTGCAGGAAATAGGATAGGAGATCACGGGAAGAGAGTATGTCCTGCCAAGGATTTCTAGGCCAGGGGGATTGGTGATGTTACCTAAGAGAAACAAGCAGCTGTTGATGAGAGTGTTCAACGGGAGTAAAAATGCTTTGATGTTGGTGGATTTTAAAAAAAGAGAAAGGAAGATTTTAGCAAGAAAATATCAAATAATACAGATTGACCAGGCTAATGTCCAGGAAGGAAAGAAAGTTCCAGAGGGGTGAGAATGAGAAGAACAGCATGGCACAAGCACCCGGGCTGCTATTGGAACTGGTGGCATTCATGAAGAGAAATCACTCTAGTCACAGGAATGTTTTCCTCTTATTTGGGGGATCAACACAGCGCCTTGCTCATGAGTACTTTGCCCCTGAGCTGCACCCTGAGACCTCACATGAAATTTTAGATTAAGTACACTGTTTTTTTTTTTAATAGAAAATGTGATAAATTTAGAAGAATAAACTTTAAATATGATGAACTATTCAGATCCCAGTTTTCAGTGGATATTCTGCATTTCATTCAATTTTCAAATACTCTCTTTTTGCTTTGTAGAAACCATCTTAGAATATTTTTTATTACTCTCCCGGTTTCCTTCCACCCTTTCACTCTAGTCATTGATTTAAAAACTATTATCAGTGCAATGTTATTTACCCTTTCTTGACAAGGTTAAAAGCATTAATTGACCACGGGTGTCAATGGATGTGGTGTGGTAATAATTACAGTAATAAGTAAACAAGCTGTACAGCTACGAACATGATACCCAGGGAAACGATCCGTGTGAGCCAGCATTTATACATTCCAGTGGAATCTTCCTCCCAGATGCTCATTCAGCACAGGGGTTATGTCTGGGAGGCCAAAGTCCATGTCCATATTATCAACTCCACAAAAGGCACAGCTTTTCAGTTTCATAACTCAATTCCTCCTTTCCCAGTTGAGGGGATGCAGTTAGTAAGAAGGAACACAATGTACTCCCCCTGGTGAATAATACCCCTTCTTTAAAAATTCCTTCTGTGTCTCTGACATTCTATGTACTCTCTCTAAATGGCCTTCCCCTCAGCAGACCTGATTTCAGTCTCCCTTGCACTTCTACTCTGGGGAGAGGATAAAGGAGAATAAATCCGAATTACTTCAATTTATTACTAATTAAATTATTTATCATATATATGCATAATTTTAAAATATACTGATATTTCTGTTCTGTAGCAGGATCGATTCTTTGTTTCCAACAACATACTAATCAATCTTGCATTTGGAAAGTTATAAAAAATCGGCAATCAAAATCTAAATAGAGTTGACCATGTATTTTAAACTTGTAAATGAGAAAGATTTAAAGCCAAGAAAAAAAAATAGACCTAAACATCTTTTAATAATAATTCATAATTTAGCTTGCAATAAATCTCAAAGAAGTGGACCTTGGTTTTGCTTTCCTGAAATCATTCTTCTTTTTCTACTAAGGGAAAAATAGGGAGAAGAAAAGCAACAATATTCTTGAGAAATTTATTTTATTTCTTTAAGCAGATTCAGATATTATAGAAATTCTGATGCTGTGCTGATTTTGAAAACTAATCATCTTTCATGTTAGAAAAGTTTAAATTGCCAGCTTAAGCCTGTTAAAAATATTTTTATTGCATTCTTAGTAATTTCCCTTGGAAGCATTTCTAAAGGCTCAGCAAAACATTTACAATTTTATAAAACCTTTTAAATTAATTTATAACTTAGCTGTGAGCTTCTTTTTGGGAGACTCAAAACAGTGGGTGACCTTATATCCATAATGTGTATGCTTAAATGTTTTATTACAACCAAGTGGATTAGGCTGGAATTATTTAACTTTAGATATCCCATTTCATTTAACAGCAATCTGGCCCTTTACTTAAACCAATTTAATTCCATTTTATACAACTGCAAATGTATGTTCTGTTTTGCTTGATTTTCAATTGCCGAATGGCTTTAAGTAGGGAAAAAACACTGACCAAATTTAGCAATTATCACTGGCGTTTTATCCCATCAGGTGTCTAAGACAATCACTATTTCCTCCTACTCTCCATTGGCGAGACATGTTCTGAACTTCTTTTGTGCCAGTGTCGCATTTCCTTGGTCTTTTTTTTTTTTTTGGCTTAAATCTCACGTTACCATGGAAACCAAAGGTGTGCAGGTGTAACTCGACAGCACATTGCCTCAGCCGTCCTCTTTACTTTCCGTCCAAAGACAGCTTGACATTTATTTTTATTTCTATTTGTTTCCCATCCGTGCTTTACAGAAGACCCGTGTTCCTCCGCATGCACTTCAATCATATTCTCATGATGAGCTAGATGGTGCTCTAATTGTTCATGTCCAGTTAGAATTAATTGTCACCTTGGTCTCCCAAGTCAACCCAAGAGTTACTTCAAGAAGCTTTCTTAGTATCTGAGGAAATATTTGCCTTTATTTCCAAAGTTTATTGTCTAAAAATTTAGCCTGGGTGACTTCTGATTTGGAATCCTAATTTTCCTTTTGCCAAAAAATTAAATAGTCCTTTTTAGGCAATTTCCATCAATTATGAAAAATTTTCATGTATCAAGATGTGTTATAGTTTAGATGTGGAGCTGCTCAAAAGCTCATGTGTGAGACAATGTCAGAAGGTTCAGAGGAGAAATGATTGGGTAGTGAGAGTCTTAACCCATTCAGTGAATTAATCCCCTGATAGTGATCAAGTGAGTGGTAACTGTGGTGTGGCTGGAGGAGGTGGGAATTGGGGAGTGACTGGGGGGTATATAATTGTATCTGGCTAGTGGAGTCTCTCTCTCTGTGCTTTCTGATGACCATGTGAGCTGTTTCCCTCTGCCACACTCTTCTGCCATGATGTTCTGTTTCACCTGGATTCCGAGAAATGAAGCCAGCCTTCTATGGACTGAGACCTCTGAAACCGTGAGCTCCCAAATAAACTTTTTTCCTCTACAATTGTTCTGGCCAGGTTTTTCAGTCACAGCAGAGAAAAAGCTGACTAAAACCGGATGTTACATTGGAACTCATTCTACCTCAGGTTTGGCTGAGGTCATAGAAAAATTCAGTGGCATCATACCATGAGGGACTTCACCAACTCATGTATGTCTTCCAAAAGAAGTCCTGAAAATCAGCTTTGCTACCTTTGCCTGCCAGCCACCCCAGCCCATGAAACTATAAGCTCAGACTTGAACCAGAGGCAAATTAATAAACAGGAAAAGAGAGAGGCTTTTTCTAGAAAGAACTGAGGATGGCTGATGGATACTGAGCATTGAGTACCACCTACCCCTTGGTGATGGGGATTGGGATGAGGGATGAGGATTCCAAGCATCCTGGGGAGGAGATGTCACTGACACCACAGGGCAGCTCCATAGGAGTTTCCTAGAGTATCAGACACACTCCTGAGAGATTAAAAGAACGTAGATTGTACGAAGCTCTTGCAACATCAGAGTATAAGGCTGTCATGAATTGTAAGGGCAGTTCTACCAACAGAGGGTCAAAGATGTACACTTCCCATTGTCAAGGCTACATTGGTGGAGAGTGGTCTAAGACTGACATTCGCTCTGTGACTGTTGTAGCACATGACAAAGGCTCAAAGCTAACCTTTCTAAACAATTCACATCTCCCAATTGGTTTATATATCTAAAATAAAGGAAAATTACTCAACCGATCTGGACTCTGAATGTTCATATTAAACCCAGACTGGTCACATACTACTTTGGGGCAATGGTAAAAGTCCTTTCACCCTTTAGGGGGATGACATTTCCCTGTGGCAACAGATTGGGCCATGGCCGTGGAATTGATCCAGTAGCAGTGACTCTTGTTAGAATGAACTCTTCAATGTCTAGACAGATTCTTCAAGTGTTGGGAGAGGAGAGGAACCGCCAGTATCCTGCAATGGGAGAAAGTGCCTTCGAACTGTTTTTATTTATTTATTTATTTATTTTACATTCTAACAGAATAGTTGTTTTTTTTTTTTTTTTATGGATTGAATATTCTGCATTTTTTATTAAAATATATCCATGGTAAGCTATCAAAAATCAGGTGTAGTTAAAACAAAAATGTTAATCCCTTGGAACTATTTTATCTCAGGGATTTTCTGGTCCAAAGTAATGAACTCCCTTTCTGGGTCAGAAGTAACAGAGAAAGTAGGAAGTCCTTTTCTTTTATTTTCCCTTTTCCTTTCCTTTTCTTTTCTTTCTCTCCTTTCCTTGTGCCTTATTTTCCCTGCTCAGAAGCAAGGAAAAATAGAGCAGAAGTGAACACAGCCTGATTTTCCCATTGACCACTTCCCATTAAGACTGGAGACACCAGGGAGGGCCGGGCAGGGGCTCCCGTGTCAACTCAAGCTCAGGCTCCAGCAGGGCCTGGATATTCTAGCTACTGAAATAGGTGTGCATGGAGATTCAAAGTGAATGAGGCATTTTTCAATTTCCAAGACTGATACAAAATAAAATGAAATAACTTAGATTTCACCCCAGGAAAGGAAAATGCTAGTCCCACAAGTGGTAGTCTAAGGTGAAAGTAGTTGCTTTCTCCTTGTTTCCTATGGGTCACTTTCTTCAGTAGTTGTTTATATATTTACAGATAAACTTTCTTGTGCTACTCAAATCATCTCTATCAGAGGTTGGCAAATGGCAGACACAGGCCCAATCTGGTCTATCACCCAGAGTAGTGAATAAAGTTGTATTGGAACAGAGAGAGATCATGTGGCCCTCAAGGCCAAAATATTTCTGTGACTCTGCAGAGAAAACTTGCTGCCTTTGCTTTATATCCTAATTTTTAGTCGCCTAATTGCTAATTGCTTCATTTCTTTCTTTCTTTCTTTTTTTTTTTTTTGGGTATCAGGGATTGAACTCAGGGGCACTCGGCCACTGAGCCATATCCCTATCCCTATTTTGAATTTTATTTAGAGACAGGGTCTCACTGAGTTGCTTAGCATCTCGCTTTTTTTTTTTTTTTTCCTGAGGCTGGCTTTGAACTCACAATCCTCCTGCCTCAGCCTACTGACCTCTGGTATTACAGGTGTGCACCACTGCACCTGGCAGTTAATCGCTTGACTTCTGAGAGGTATGTGTCAGTGTCTCCCATTGTAACTGTGCACTTCTCAACAGGTAAACCGAAAACGACTTGTTATTCACATCAGCTTCTTCCTTTTTTTAAATTATTTTTATTTTTTAGTTTTCGGTGGACACAACATCTTTGTTTGTATGTGGTGCTGAGGATCGAACCCGGGCCGCACGCATGCCAAGCGAGTGCGCTACCGCTTGAGCCACATCCCCAGCCCCAGCTTCTACCTTTTAAAATACCCTAAACTGTGAGGCAAAGTTTCAAAACCGCTCTGTCTTTCCATTGGCTTATTATATTATCAGTATCCAGTAGAGCTCTCCTCCCCTTGGATTTCTTTCATCTGGTTGTAAAAGTGATGTAACTGCTTTCTTTAAGTTAGTTAGCATTTGCCATTATTTACTTATCATCACATAACTTTCTATTTTCCTTGTTTTTTCTTTTTCTTTTTCTTTTTTCAGGATAGAGGATCAAACTCAGGGCTTTGTGCATGCTAAGCAAGTGCTCTGCTGCTGAGTTAAATCCCCAACCCCAATTTTCTACCTTTCTATAGCATTGCATTTAAGCTTATCTTTCTTATCTCTAGATTAAAGATTGTAACTGTGTTTTTTATACCTTTAACTTGGTAAATTTAATTAGTTTCTTGTTTTGTCAATTCTAAAATGCCTGAATTTTTCCTTGCCTCATTATTACATTTTATATCACTCATATTTTTTCTCCTCTGATCCTGTGTTTTCTTTATCTGCTTTTAATTTGATCCCTCAAGATTTCTATAAATGTTTAACTATTTATAGGCTGGAGTTGTAAATCCTGTTTCTGCCTGTTGTATATCCTTCAAATCTTACCACATATATTTCTCCTTCTATTCTGCTGTTATTTGGATGAAACCACATCAACTTACTCCTGGTCGTAGGAAGAGAACCTTGTGCAGGGCTCATCTTTCTCACCTCTCCCATTACCATGTTGTGAATGTGTGGAATGCTATGACAGATATTACAGGAATATTGTTTTTTAACCTTAGCATCATTTATTTATTCATTTTATGAAATTATTTTTCTTTATTTTGTTTTGTTCTCTACATTTTCCCTTTAAGGGATCATTATTTGCTTTGCTAATGTATATTTTCCACTTTGTTTTTTAGCGTTCATGGATATACACTTTAGGAGTCTTTGCATGGATGAAAGTATTCATTTTGATCTCTCACACTTGTGGGATCTCAACCGTGTTCCTTCAAATCCGTTAACTTCTCTATAAATGTCCTATTAAGCTTTCTTCACTGAAAGTTGAGTATGTGTTGACTGTGTTTTTCCAGCACCGTGAATATGAGAGATTTTATACCTTGGAAAATCAAAGAAATTGCAATGAAAGTCATCTCCATTTTCATTTTGGTAAATTACTTGAGCGGTATTGAAAACCTTCTATGAACATGTATGAATATATATATGTACACACATATGTATGCATGCACACATATACATATATAATATGCACACATAAATGTATACTTTGCTCTCACACACAAAAAAACAGTGCTTAAGGTAGTTAACAAAATTTTCACATCACCTATGAAATAAATTAACAATAAAAGGAAAGCATAAAGTACAATTTTTCATAAATTAGTCTAGTAAACAAATTTCATTGATATACAAGGAATATGACCTTAAAAAACCACACGCTTCTGAAGAGTGTATCAGTCAGGCTGGGTTCAGCTGAAAGATGTATGATGAAATGAAAGTCAAGCCTCCTGAAACCATACAGGCACTGCTTTTCAAGATGTAGCTGTCTGTGAGCGCACAGGCCCAGATCACCTGGGGTCTTGTGACAGATGCAAATCTGAGGCTTACTTCAGAAACACTGAATCAGTGTCTCTGGAGGAGCGGCCAGGGGTCTGTGCTTCAGCAAGCCTTCCAGGTGACTCTGTTCATGCTCAAGTTCATGAAGCAAAAGTGCAAGGGATTTAGTGGCTTACAAAAAAACTGCACATTGAAAGTTCAATTCAGTATTGAATAGGTCTTTTTTTGCTTGTCTGTTCTGCCTTCAACTTGTCAGTTAAATCCCTATTCTGCGTCCTTTGGGGATCTCTAGGCACCACCAAAATGTCAGGTTCTAGACTTCCTGACTTGAGGAAGAAAGAAAGAATAGGCTTCATGTGGAAGTCACTTTGTGGACATGGGAAAATTATTTCTCAAGAACCCACAAGCACTTCTGTCTCAATGCCTAGCCTGAGTCACAGGAATCTCTGTAAACATGAGCCAGGCAATGGGAAAATACTTGATTACTATGTGTCACATTCCCCTACCCCAGAGACATAGGAGGATTCATCATCTCTTAAACTCCTAAGATGCTTAGGGAATATGTGAACACTGGTATTGACATTAAAGCTCAGGATAAGAGGAGGAGGAACAGACAATGGAAAACCAACTGCAAGCACCAATTCTGTATCATGAAAATGCCTATCCAGCTATAGAAAATCAATTGAAAAAGTCTATTGGAATGTCTATTAATACAAGTTAAATCTATTTTGAAATTTTAATAGAAAATTGCAAAAATTTTTAAGTAGACCACCCTTAAGGGAGAACTCACTAAGATTTTAAATTTATTGCCAAGTTATAATAATCAAAATTGCACACCCAATGTCTTAGTTTACGTTGATACAACTAAAGTACCATGGACTCGGTGGCTTAAACAACAGAAACTTATTTCTCAGGATTCTGGGGTGTGAAAGTCTAAGATCAAGTTGCTGGTCAATTTGGGCCTTAGGAGGCCAGTCTTCTCAGTTTGCAGGAAATACCTTCTTGCTCTACCCTCACATGATTGCTTCTTCTAATAAGGGCATTGATCCCATTTATAAAGGCTCCACCCTTATGACCTAATTAGCTTCCCAAGTTTCCACCTCCAAATAGTGTTACTTTGAGGACTAGAGTTTCAGTGTATGGATCTGGGGAGACACAAACTTTCCATCCATAGCACTGAAGAAACTGACTGAAATGAGAGCAGATGATCAGATTAATGGGAGTGAAAGCAGATCCAAAATGTGCAAGTGGGATCTTGATATATCTTAAAGATGGCATTTCATTTTATTTTCTTCTGTTAAGTGCATTTCACATAGTCACCTAGCCATATATATATAAGTAGTTGGATGATTTTTGTTACAACAGTCATCAACATAAATTCCACGTAGATTAAAGACATAAATGTAAAATACACACAGTATTAGTAAAACGTGAGAATGTTTGTAAAACCCTGTAGTGGTGAAGGCTTTGAGAAGCAATGTAGGAAAAATGACAGAAAATGACTCAGAGAATTGATTACAAAGAAGTTTAAACTTTTTACATGGAAAAACATATCACAAAGCTCATGACTGAGAGAAAATATTTATAATCTATTCAGCAACAATAAATAGACCAATAGAAAGTATATAAGCACTCAATAAATGTTGATAGTGGACCAGGCATGGTGGTGCACACCTGTAATCCCAGCAGCTTGGGAGGCAGAGGCAGGAGGATCCAGAGTTCAAAGCCAGCCTCAGCAATTTAGTGAGGCACTAAGATGCCGAAGTCTGGCTGGGCACAAATGCCGCAGTCTGGCTGGGCACACAATCACGAGCCACCACACAGCTTGTAGATTCAAACAGCAACTCTTTATTCCCAAACTCACACCAGCCGTCTACAATCACGTTCTGGGGAAATCCACGTTCTCTGCCCAAATCCACCTCCACTGGGCTTCTGTCTCCCAAAAAATACTGTCTGAATCCCATGAGAACTCAAGGGGAACTCAGGCAGCAGGATACTCCCTATTCCCAGCAGGGATAATCTTAAACCTTAAACCTGGAACCTAAACTGGGAACGCCCTAAACCCGATTATCCTAAACCGGGAACACCCTAATCCGCCCTGGTCCTTGAGCAAGGTCACCTACACTCAATGTCACTGCAACATGGGGTACGCTGGCAAGGAAATTGTCATACCTACTTGGCTAATGGCTCCCAGCACTAAAAAACTCCATGAAACCCTGTCCCTAATAAAATACAAAATAGGGCTGAGGATGTGGTTCAGTGGTTAAATGCCTCTGAGTTCAATCCCTAGTACCACCCCCCTCCCCCAAAAAATTGACAATGGCATAAACCAGCAAGTCATAGAAGAGGATCTACTAATGGATATTAATGTATGAAATGATGCTTAATTACACTAATAATTAGGAAAAATGGAAATTCAAAGGATAACGAAGATTAGCTTTTTCAATCAATGAGATTGGCAAAATGTGTGTGTATGCATGTATGTGTGTCTAATGGATTTCTGACCTAGGAGGCTGTAAGAAATTGAGAATACACATGTCCTGGTGAAAGTAGGAAATGTATGGCCACTTTGAAGCAAGTGTGCAAGTATCTATTAAAATGAAACATGCACACACACACAAACACACTCATCCTTTAACCAGGTAATTTCAGTGTCTGGGAAACTTATCAAATAAAAAAACTACAAATACATAAGGAAATATGTATAAGTATATTTATATAGCATTATATAAGTGGCAAAAATAAATCAGCAAATGATATTGTCAATTAATAGGAGACAGGTTGAATAAATTAAGGTACATTCATGCTGTGAAATGCTATGCAATTATAAAAAAGGAACGAGCTTATTCATTATTCATTCAACAAACATTGAATATGCACCTACAATGCTCAGGTCCTGTTTTAAGTGCAGACATTAAAGTGAGTCAGAAGGGAAAACACATCTTTTGATAACTCTTGCCTTGTAATGAGGATGAGAAATAAATAAGTAAACAAAACAAGATTATTTCAGAGAATGATTATTTCAGAGAATGATTATTTACCAAGAATAAAATAAAATGAGGATATGACAAACAATGATAGATGGCAGGATAGGCTGGGATCTAAAGAGACAGAAAGATAGTCTTGCAAAGATAACAGAAAAGGAATATTTTAGGCAGAATGAACATTTCCCTTACAGCCCTATTGAGAGATACAGTGGAATTCACAAATTATATTAAAAAGAAAAGTCACAGGAAATTATAGTATAGTGTGATCCAATTTTTGCTTTAAAAATATTTTTAAAAAATTACTCTACCTGGGAAGGTTGTGTAGAAATTTGTTAAAAGTGAACATAAAGCAAAGAAGAAAACACTTTCGTTGAACACTAATTAATGCAGGTGACAGTATTGGGTTGGAGAGGTAAAGATAGACTTTTTTCCTTTCACAATCTGTCTTTTGGCTCATAACAACAAGCAGATTTGTACTTGATAGTCTGATGTAAAACATCTAATCAAGAATTTTAAATTATTTTTTAAAAAATAATTTTAGTACCTGGACTATCTCAACTTTCACTTATTTGGCAACAAAAAAAAAATAGTTTTACTTCTTTGTTTACTTCCTCTCCATCTTCTCTCTGACATTCCTTATGGAACACATCTATAGATAGGTGGGTAGAATCAAGCAGCTTAGCGACTCTAAATTCCAATGAATTATTTCCAGTTAATTTTCTGAGATTCCACTAGAGCTGATTACTGTTTAGGGTCCTGTTGAGGATGTTTTGTCAAAGCCTCCACCAAGTATCTAGTGTAGACATTTTTTTTTAACTATGGGTTTTTCTCTTTTCAGAACTTCTTCCTCAAAAGTCATTTTAACCATCTTTCCCTGCTCAATGTCCTGTATCTGTTTGTGAAGAAATAAAATACAGTCTCCTTGAATTTTCTGGCAGGGAAGTGTATGTGACCCCCCTACATTGTCTTTATCTAACTGCACCCACTCCTTCTGCCACCTTAGAATGTTTCTGTTAGCTTTGAAGGACAGTATTGGCTAAGCGTGAACACTTATAAAACTGAAAGTTTTTAGAATGCAAATAACTCCATGCACTTTCTGAGTTTCAGCCTATTGCAGTCTTTAGTTTTTGGCTATTTTTTTCTCCACACTATTGGTTTTTAAGAGAGATAGGCATGACTGCCAGGGAGTAGCTCCTCAGCATACTGGGTCTTTTATTTCCCTTTCAACCAGATCCAGTTAGTTTTTTATCATTATTATATTTTGCTTATCTGTTTAAGGTCTCATCACAAAAAGGGTAGTTATTTATTAAATGTTGAAGCATCATTTTTAGAAGAAAAGCCAAATCAGTCAGAAGTCATGAGTTTATCTTGGCTCTCTCCCAGTACTACCCTCAACCTTTGCTCATTTCCACTCCTCAGGACCTGCTTCCAGTGGCTTCCCCACACGCTGTCCTCAAGTCCCCAAGCCCTGAGGTTCAGGCTTCCATCACGTGCTACCCAAGGAATCCAGAGTAACCTTTCCTTCTTCCCCAATGAAAATGTAAATTCCACCAGTACATCAGATCTTATCAAGATGTTACAGGCTTATTTGATTAAAAATTCACAGGTAGATATTAAATGTGGAAAGGAAACCACCAGGAAGTTTGCTGCATTTAAAAATTAGATTGCATTATCCTTACTTATCTTGCTGGTAGATGATATGCAGGTGTGTCTGTGTCTGTGTTCCCTTCTCTCCCCTGTCTGCTCAGGGATTCAACATAGTCTTCACTTTGAAAAAAAATAAGACATGTAACACTACAAACTCCTTCTATGTGTCTAAACTGGTGATTCTCAAATTAGTGAAATTCTTTCGATGAATCTTGGGTTCATCAAGAACCAAATAAAGAACGAAAAAAATAAGAACACCAGAGTGCCTTTACTTACAACCAAATTTACTCAGTTTGAAGCACTACCAGTTATTTTGTGAATTTTGTCCTGTTTTGATGAAATAGTCATTATGATAGAAAATAATCTTATTTCAGAACGTCCTGATCCTGATAAAGCAGGACTCTCAATTTTGAAAACAATTCCTAAAATGCCAACACTTTGTGAGTGTGAGTCAGGTTTTTGTTGCTGTGACCAAAAGAATTGGCAAAAACAATGTGGAAGAGGAAGAGTTTACTTTGTCTCATGGTTTTGGAGGTTCAGTCCCTGCTTGACATAGTCCATTGTTCCAGGTCCAAGATAAAGCAGAACATCATGGTGGAAGGGCATAGAGGAGGAAAACTGCTCAGGTCATGGAGAGCCAGGAAACAGAAAGAGATTGAGTGCAAGGAGCCAGGATAATATACTTCCCAAGGGCATGCCCCCAGTGACCTTCTTCCTTCAGCCATGCCCCACCTTCCTATAGTTACCACCCATTAATCCATTTTAATTACTAATCCACCAGACGGGTTAATCCATTGATTTGGTTACAGCTCTCATAATGTAATCATCTCAACTCGGAGCATTCCTGCATTGTCTCACATAGGAGCTCTTGAGGACACCTCAAATCCAAGCCATGATACTTGAGGCACAATACATTCTGGGCTCTGAGGCAGGGGATGACTTTGTATTATTTTGCATGACATTCTTCAAGCTTCCTTATTTTGTGTCCATTACTTGGAGAATTGAACCATGAGGTGTTTAGAAAAAGCCAGGTCTTTCGATGTTATTCTCAGAGTTCAGGCTGTACTGCCTTGTTTTAGCAGAAATCCTATCAAAGTTACATGTGATGAGCACCACTCTATAAACCTCAGATGGTGGTATAGGGCTAGCAGTGCTCTCTTTTATTTTTCCAATTAGAATTTTACAGTTTATCCGCCTGATCCCAGAGACTCAGCAAGATGCTTTAAGTTTTCTGCCTTCCCACTTGTCTATATCTTCATCTCTAGAAAAGGGCCCCTTAAGGCAGGTTACAAACTTCTTACCATTGTACTAACGAATGTTCTCAGCCATCAACACCTTGAGTCCTCTTACTCTCTAGCTCACTAGCTCCTCATCCATCTTTATATGTAAATTGTGCTAAATTTAACTAAGAGACAAAGGGGCCTAATTAAAAATTCCTCTGGCTCATTAGTCACTTCTGATGGTGTTGGAAGTACTTTCCAAGCAATGTCTTTCAGTCCTGGGAAAGTTGAAAAGACTCAACGTGTCTTGTTAGCAGTGATTCTTTTTCCCCTTGGAACTTTAGCAAAGGACTCAAAGAAATATACGTGATATGTATATGTATATTCGTGATGTGTATCTTACCCTGTATTAATTAGACTTTTGTTTTTCTCCAGTTTAATAATTTCATTCATATAATTTAACTTGGGCCAGTGGAGCTTTCTGGATGACCATCTCTAGAAGAAAACCTTATTTCTTCAGTTAGAAGCCTGACTTGTAACAGGCACATTTCCCCTCTGCAATCATGCCAAGTACTTCTTTTTTCTGTTTTAGCTCAGTTTGTCATCTCCTGACAGAAACAAGTCACCCATCCTCTTGGTCCCCTAAAACTGCCCCAGCCCATGGGAATACGTGGCAGTGATTCTGCTTAATGAAGACTCTCAATATAGAGGCAGAAGACAGGTAAGACAGTGGTTAATAAAACTATTTATCTGGAATATTTGTCCCAATGCAAATGGGTAGCATAGGTATATAGCATAGTTCAGTATCGGTGGTTAAAATATTGCAAGTTCCACCTTGTCTTTCTCACCAGCTGCAGCTAATCATGCACGCAAATTTCTGCTGCTGCGATTCTTGGCTTTTGATCTTTAATGAATGACATAAAGGACAGGTGGATAGCAAAAATGTCCACCGGGAAGCACGATGCTTCAATACCCAGGGAAAGACCCAGGGAAAATACCTTCAAAGTTGACCTTGAGCTCAGCTGCACTTCTGCTTTGAAGGGTCTCCACTATATGGACATGAACTCAAATTGGGCTCTTTATCGATTCTAGTCAATCACACACCAGTTGTTGTAATTATTGGTAATTTCCAGGACTGCCATGCTTTGTTTTCTATTCACAGAATAGATGGAATAGACCAGGAGGATTTAGTTTACATTTATGCCAAAAAATATATCTGTGCTATCATAATCATGTATGGCAGAGAGTATATATGTTCATAGCTTCATTTTAAACATGGACTTTTTATTCTAATATGCATTTTCTATTGATTAAGCATGTTTTGTTTTTGATACCAGGAATTGAACCCAGGGGTACTTGAACCAATCAGCCACATCCCCAGCCCTCTTTATTTACTTTTTTTATTTTGAGACAGGGTCTCACTAAATTGCTGAGGGCCACCATAAGTTGTTGAGGCTGGCTTTGAACTTGGGATTCTCCTTCTCAGCTTCTCAAGCCCCTGAGATTACAGGTGTGCACCACTGTACCTGGCACATTAAGCACGTTTATCATTATATTTTTCCTTAATGACTTGCAAAATATTCTCTTTAATTAAATTCTGAAGTCTTATTGATGGATTTTTTTTTTCTGTATTGGGAATTGAACCCAGGGATTCTGAGACAATCTCCAATCCCTTTGCCCCCTTTTTTTATATTACAGATTTTTAAGAATATCTGCATTCTTGCTATCAATTGAATCTTATTTTTTTTTTGTATTTTTTATTAGTTGTTCAAAACATTACATAGCTCTTGACATATCATATTTCATACATTTGATTCAAGTGGGTTATGAACTCCCATTTTTCCTCCGTATACAGATTGCAGAATCACATCGGTTACACATCCACGTTTTTACATATTGCCATACTAGTGTCTGTTGTATTCTGTGCCTTTCCTATCCTCTACTATCCTCCCTCCCCTCCCCTCCCCTCCCATCTTCTCTCTCTACCCCATCTACTGTACTTCATTTCTCTCCCTTTCAATTGAATCTTATAAACCTTCTTTATATTCATAATGGTAAGCTCTCAAAATTATGGAAACATGTCGCAGTCATATGAATAGTAAAAGTAATAATTTCAGAATTGTGAGAATATCATGGAGCTGGTATCCTTAACTCAAATACATTCTTTTCAGCTACTTTGCTTTCAGAAACAGACTGTTTATCATTTCCAGTTTCAAAAAAATGAATCAATCTTTTGTCTTAGTAGGAAATATTAAAAAATAATTTTGTAAGGAAATAAATATTAAAATTAACTCATTAATTAATAAGGGTACAAAACTGGTTTAAAGAAAACTCAAGATGCCCTAAATGTTTAGCCAGGTAAGAAATACTGAAATAATGTGTTAACCAATGTATGAAAAATTCGAAAAATTGGTCAACATGCACAGGTCAAAATATACTGGTGAAATATATTCTACCAATCAAACTTATGTATTTGCAGAAAAATTTTTTGCAATCCTACTAGATTTTTACAAGTTAAAAACATCTATCTCTACAGAGTTGAAAAAAATGGGATAATTCAAAGACAAAATAAAGTGCATAGATTTGCAGGATCAGTTAATACACAGAAACTATGATCCTCATAGATAAGACATGTAGTAGTTTCTCTTCTCCAATTTAAAGTTGTCTATAATTTATTCTACCATTGTGATTATAATAAATGAAAAAAGAGAAGGAGAAGGAGAGGGAGAGGAAAAAGAAGAAGGAGGAGGAGGAGGAGAAGGAGGAGGAGAAATTATTCATGGTCACAACCTAAGGAGGGATTCATTAGATTTGGCCTAATTATTTGCATAAATGCAGCAAGAGTAAAACCCAGAACCCAATGGTATTGAGCAATCATAAAATTAACTTCATAGAGATCCTCAGGAGGAATCTCAGACTGGATTTTAACTTTAAAGAACTTTATTACTTGCTATCCTGAAATCAGAAAACCAAATCTAAACAATAACAACAACAAAAAAAACCTCTTTAATCAATTTCATCTGCAGTATATGAATATTGGATGATTTTTTTTTCTTTTTCAAATCCCCTGTGCATCTGTAGTTTTCTTAACCTGTCAGCAAGTGAGCTTTGTTACCACCAGTAAGGCTTCAACTCTACATTCAGATACCAGGGCCGTTTCCTGCAGAGGATTTTGTAGGTATAGGCTTCATAGGTAAAGTCAACAGTTTCATAAAAGTGATTATCACATCTGGTTAACTGAGCTTTCCATGTCCATCCATGTCAAAATCTACCTTTGTTGAAGTAGAAAACTTCAATAGCCTTTAGCAGATTTGAAAGACAAGCAGAAAAGTAAAATAAAGACTATTGTAGATGGTAGGCACTTAATAACTGTTGTTAATCTATTACTGAAAACTTTTAAAAGTCAAAGGATGAATAATGAGAGTTAATAATAATGATATATAAGAATGAGGCTTCATAATAATAACAAAATATTATTGTTTCCATGGCATGCAAAAAATAATTCCAAAAATAATTTATTTTGTTTGTGTTGGGGATCAAACTCAGGAGCTCATGCATGCTAGGCAAGTGCTCTACCCCTGAGCTATTACCCCAGCTCTCCAAAAATAGTATTAGATAAACTTTCTCTAGGAGTAACTCATTAGCCCATTTTTAAAAACTTAGTGAACATTATACTTGATTTATAAAACTAGATGAGTCTACTTTTTATATAGAACAGTTCTGAGAAATTATATGCACAATATACAAAAAAATGTATCTAGAATATAAAGTAAGTGGATGTATTAGGTAAGGAGTAAGAATTAGACATCTGTATTTTTATATAACTCTGTGGGTAATAAGTTGTATCCTCAACTGAGAACCAAGAATCTAGCTTTGAAGATAAATTCAGATTAAGGATACAAGATTGTAGTCAACATTTAGATAATTACTGAAATTATGACCAATAATGCTATTGATACTACTGTCAACTAGTATCTTCAGATAAATCATCAAGACTATGAAAAATATTTTAAAAATCAAATGAAATATTTCATAATATCTTAAACTAGTGTTTCCTTCAGTATAAAAAATTATGATTAGTGAGGATATTGGCCATTTGATCCTCATTATTCACTGATTTCACACCAGTGAATTTACCTACTCACTAAAATATATTTGTTACCTTGACATCAGTGGCAAGTTACCTTCTAGGGTCAACTAAGACAACCCTCTGCTTTCTTCTTCAGCTGTCATATTGCATATTTCCCCTTAAGGTCAGCTTAAGGTAAAACTAGTCACAACACGCTAGTGTATTACCTACATAGTGAAAATGGAAATACTTCCAGACGTTGCCAAGTTGGTCCTCAGTTGAGAGTCACTGGCCAAACAGCTTTGCCACTCACTAGTCGATAAGTAATCTTGAGCAGGTTGCTTAACCATTCTGAGTCTTAGAATACTCAGAATACTATTGTCATCTAGTAAAACGGCACTAACGAGATAAAAGCTAATACATTTCAAGTCCCCAGCACTAAATCTGACATGAGGACCCAAACAGAAGCTTCTACTATATTATTATTTATGGTAGATAGTTTGGTGAATAAGTAATCACCAAAAAAAATTTGCTACTTCAAAAAGTGTTATTCCATAACAGATATTTGCAATGACTAATAAGACAAAAGTAGTTGTTTTCCTAGAAGGTCTGTCGCGACCCCTCGCCGGCAAGGGAAAACACGACACAGGATTCTTCCTTCAGGAGTTTATTCAGGCCTTGATTCATGTATCATCTTCTAGCGACCCGTCGCCGAGCGCCCAAGCACAGCCTAATAAAGCCTCCAGCATACCAATCTTAAGCTGCCACGTGGACCTTTCTCATAGGGTGGTAAGGGATTGCGTGCCAATTCTCCATATTAGGAGTTGTTTATCACAGGCCACAGTGGAAGCCGGCGCCATCTTCTAATGGCGGCCACGGTCTAATTAGAACGGCTCACCACAAAGGTCTATTTAAATTATTTTATTGATTCAGTTCCGTTAGCATCAATGAAGTGATAACATTTTTTTCCCAATACTTTTTTGAGGGCTGTCATCAATTACCTAAGAAACTTTACACTTTATGTGCAGATTTGTCACTGAAATATTGCCATGAAGAAGCCATTGTCTGTTTCCCCATAGTTAAGTAGGCTTCCCTAATAGAAGAAACAAGTTCCCTCATGCCGGTTCTGTGTTCTATTTATTTTCTATGCAGTAAGCAGACCACTATGACCTTTAATGAGTTCAATTGGGTCGGATGCTCTCTTCTGGGAGAAGCTTTTAGAATTGACATTAACTCTTGGAGAGTGCTCACCTATTATATGAGCTACCTGAGGTGGCTAAAGAAAATCAAGTCTTAATACAGGTAAAAGAAGGAATGTATGAAATGAAGGATGCTGAAATTCCTGCTCACTTCAAAATAATGCTACTTCGGAAGTTCTCTTTCCACTAAAACAGTTCCTCATTAGCATATATTAATAATAGACAGTAAGAGAAGGGGGCATAGGAAGGTGGGCATGTAGCTCAGTGGTGGAATGCTTGCCCAGCTGCCGTAGTGCAGCTGGGCTAAATAACCGAGAGATGACAAGCAACTTGAAGGTTGAAGCGGGAACTACTTTATTGCGAGTGAACTCAGCAGGAGCTGAGCGAGAACTCAAAGTAGCAGGAGCCGCCTCTCTGCCGGACAGCAGAGGTATATATACTTAACTAATTACACACAGCTTAACTTAATTAACATCATCTAGATACAGCAGTCAGCCAATAAGGAATCCTCATCATCTTAATGGCTCGCTGGCGTTGCTTCACAAACCACTCCTCCTGGCAAAGTGCCAGGTGCCATCTTGACTTGATTTGCATCCCCAACACCCAGCCTGTGTGAGACCCTGGGTTCCAACTCTAGTACAGAAAACCAAACACAGAGACTGCGGTGTGGGGGAGGTGGGTGATGCTGGAGTACTCAAGGAAGGGACTTTTTTTTTTTCTCTCTCTCTTTTTTTCATGAGATTTCATGAGTGAGTGAGAGCCAGTGGCATTCCAAACAGAGGGCGGAGAGGAACGCAGAGCGAACCATGGCCAGTAAGGCTGGGAAATGAAGATCCAGGGGAGCAGATCTGGGAGATGGTGGAGTAAGCAGAGACCAGTCCTTCAGGATCTAATGGGCCCTCCAAAGGCTCTGGGTTTGTATCCTAAGCTTAACAGGTAATCACTGAAAGTATTGAGCAGACAGTGAATGATCACACCTTTAATTTAAAATTTCTCCTTGATAACTGTGGTGATTGGATGGTAGTCTGTTATGATGGTTAATTTCCTCCTTGACAAAGCAAGGCATACCCAGATACTTAAATGTGATTCTGGGTGTGTCGAAGGTGTGTTTTCCACGAGGCTAATGTTTAAATCCACAGCCTGTAAAGCAGATCTCCTCCCTACTGTGATGTTATCTCTTCCAGTGAAGGCTTGACAGAAGGACAAGGGAGAAATCCCTGCTCTGCCTGGCCATCTCGGTGCTGACATGTCCATCCCTGTGCTCCCACTGGAACTTAGACCATCCGTTATCCCATTTTCTCAGGCCTGAAGCCATAATATCGGTTTGGCTTCAGGCCTGAGAAACTCCCTTGGGTTTCCAACTTGTCAATCACAGACATTGGACTTCTTAGTCTCCATAATCATGTGAACCACTTTTTAAAAGTGAATCTCTTACATCAATATAAATGATTGAATATCTGTTTATCAGCTGGGTGTGGTAGTGCATGCCCGTAATCTCAGCAACTCAGGAGACTGAGGCAGGAGGACTGCAAATTTGAGGCCAACCTCCATTACTTTGTGAGGCCCTAAGCAACTTAGGAAGATCCTGTCTCAAAATTAAAAAAAAAATCTACTTATTATCTATATCTTTGTCAATCACTATACTCTTGATTGACATTCTCTGGAGATCCCCAAGAAAAACAGGAAGAAAGAAAGGTTATAGGAAGTTCCTCAGTAGGCTGTGAGGCTGCTTTAGTTCTAGTTAATTATACATCAGTTTATATGAAGAGCCTTGGATGAGTGGCAGATATGGTTCACAGGCCTACCTGACTGGATTTGGTGATGGATTAGACTTGGGTGTGAGAGAGGAATGCATTGTGTTGATTCAAAGAATCCTCACTTTGAAAACTGAATAGATGGTGGTGCCCTCTGGTGAGGTCTGAAGATGAAGATCAACAACACAGAACAGTCTAAGGACTCTGAGTACCAAGCACAGATGTCCAAAAGGCAGTTTTGGCCTGGAGATATAAATCTGTGAGCATTTTCCTAGTAAGATATCAATTTAAACCATGGACCTAAATGAGATTTCTTAGTGCAAGACAATAGAATTAGAGGAAAAGAAAATTGAAACTGAGCCTTGAAAACTTCCATTGAGTAATAATTGATTAGAAGCAAAAACCTCAGAAAAAAGAATGAAAAGGAGAAAACAAAGAAGTAAGAGAAAGGTAAGCAAAGTGTGGCACCAACAAAGACTAGAGAAAAGTGCTTTGGTAGAAGAGAGAACCTCAAGTGAACAAGATGAGCTGCAGAGTTAGGAAAGACAGGGCTTCTTTTGATCTTAGGGCAATTGTAGTTACATAGAACTCAGCAAGAGATGTTGTGCTGAATGTAGGTGCAGCCTCCTGAGGGTGTTTGAGTCAGAAAGGGCCAGAAACAACAGTAGTCAGGAGTTTGTAGAGAGTGTTAGGAACCTAGGAGGGGAAGGGCATAGGTCACAGGGAAGTTACAAAAAAACGAAGTAAGAAGAAACCTGAGGACATTTGAACATGCACAAGGACGTTGTGCTTAAACATGATTCATAAGTTAGAATTTAAAAAAAAAAAATGTATCTGAGAATGGAGAAAATTTGCTTAGAACGCTCTTGAAAAATTATTTGGAATTAAACATCAGTGGCTGAGATGCTATTCAAGGGGCAAAGGGATATGGATCCCTGTGTTAGTCAGTCATCAATTTCTGTAAGAAAATAATGGAGATAAATAAATGCAGAAGGAGGAAAGTTTATTTCATTCCATGGTTGGTTGGTCCTGTTCCTTTTGGGCCTGTTGTGAGGCAGCTCATTGTGGGGGCAGCACATGGTTGAGGAAGCAAAGAGAGGAAGAGGAGGGGCTGGGTCCCAATAGCCCCCTGGGGGTCACATTCCAATGACTTAACTTCCTCCTACTACATCTACCTCCTGAAGATTCCACCACCTCCCTATCTCACCAAGCCTTGACACATGGGCCTGTGGAGACACTTATTTGAACCACACTATACCCCTTACTTCTTTTCTTATCATAGATCTATGGACATGAATTCTTTGCATTCATAGTTTTGTGTTCTTACAGAGAACCACCCCTAATTAGGTACGCATCAGGCCACACATAGTCTAACTCCACCCCTTTTTGAAATTCATTTTTTTTTTTAACTCCACCTTATTTTTCCTCCAAACTCACTAACACAGCAGAGTTTACAGTCTGAACAGGTTTCCTCTGCTACGATTTTGGATTTCACTTTCCTCATTCTAATGGTCTGTTATTTTTGCTTGGGTTACCTTCCCTTTAAGTAGAACTAAGTACAGTATTTTACAGGAATCCTCCAGAGAACAGTTTTCCTGGAAGTTTTCTTTAACATACAATGACAATCCTATAAGCTCAGCCAGAGCTTTGAAAGTTAAAGATCTGGAGTCCCAGCTGAGTAGTTGCAAAAGCAAGGCATCCATATACTGTCAGGATTTGCTGGTACCTAAGCAGCAGGAGGGATGGGAAGAGAAAAAGAAAAGGAAAAAAAAAACACTGGATGACTGGATGGGTTCATCAGGCAGAGAGGAAGAACCTGAAGCCTGAGCTAAAATGCTGGTTATTTTTTAAAAAGGAAAATGGTAGCGAAGGGACCTGCCTATCACTGAGACCTGCTGTTTTATGTGTATGCAGATACTCTTTGCTGAGGGCCAAGTTAGGCCGTGTCCCTCAGTCTGCACAGGAGGCGTGTGTTTCCAGGTGGGTCAGTAATGGAAGAGGAATACTGCTTCTATCTGCAAATGCCATGCAGAATCGCAAGGGTTCTTCCTTGCAGGGTGATAGCCAGGAATGGCCAGGACCTTCCATGTCACCCGGCCTCTCTAAAGCTTCCCTGTCTCTGTCCCTTATCCAGCTGAGGCGTTTCCCTGTCTTTACCACATCTGGTCAAAGTGAAGGAGGAATGAAGAATGTTTTCATGGGAACTTCTCTTTGGCATGTTATAATACTTGAAAATGTACATTTGTTGCTCAAAGTACATTTGTTTTTGAAAAAAAAATTTTTTTAAAGTGGGAAGAAGAGTCATTACTGGAAAATTTATGAAGCCAAGCAGCAATTTAAAAATTTCTGTATCAGATAGGGATGACTGCCTATCTATGTAGTATGATCATATGTATGTATCTATCATCTGTCTACCTACACACACTTTAATGTATCATGTATTCTATTTCTCTATTAGTTACCTATTCATTGAGGCATTGTCAGGTATATTAGTTAGGACTCTTTAAAGAAAAAAAAACAACAAAGATTAGTGGTTTCATATAACTAAAAATTTCTAGAAACAAATCTGGCAACTTCAGACCCATTTGGATCCAGGGTGACAAATTTTATCATTTATAGTTACTTCTGCCACCCTCTGTCATCTCTCTCTCTGTTTCCTCCTCTCCTTTTCTCCCTCAGTTCTGATGCCTTTTGTATGCTGATTTTGTGTTTCCTGAGGATTGTTTCTTTCAGGTATAGGATACTACACAGCATCTTTTGGAATTATAACATATAAAATTTCCCACCCCACTTAAGATTGCTCTGTGAGCATAATTTAGTGAAAGTTATATTACCAGAATTTCCTCATGACACTAAATATTAGGTCAAAATTTTTAACTTGACCATTTTATAAATTATCATATAAATTGAAAGCTCATAGAAAATGCTTCCTTAATTAATAAAGAAATGTTACTTTTAAATTAAAATACACTGACTTATTTTTGACTTATTCTTGACAGGCATTTTTTTTTTTTCCAATGAGGAAATTTAAGAACAATATAGAGACCGGAGAGTGGTGATATGCTATTCTTTGTATATGAAAATGACAGTCCTGACCTGCCATTAGTGGGGGCACTTATGGTTAGGATAGATTTTTCCGGATCTATCTGCTTTTCCTTCCAGGCACCCCAGGCTTCTCAGGACCAAAGGCATAATCAGTGGCCTCAGAAGAGAGCAACACTAATGAGGATGACCCTGACCTCATGAGCATAGTGTTCTGACCCCCTGATCCCAGCAAAAATAGAAAAGCTGGAGCAGTACATTTAGAGTAACTTTGGGATTAGCTCTACGAGTATAAAGATAAATGAGAAATAAATTCAACTCGCAAGTAGAGAGACTTAGATAATTATGTGATATTTGAAACATAAAACTTAAACCGAGGACTATTACACGGGTAAATTGAATTACATTATCATTCCTTTTAACTAACATCAGAATTACCTTTCCTTTAATGTTTCCTTAGTTAATAAGAGCCAAATCTTATTATAATAATTAAAGCTACCGAAGTGCTTTAAACCATTTTTTTTTCATTTTAAGAGGTGCATTTATTATCATCTATTTATTAAGTCTTTCTGAAACATTGCACTGTTTTTAGAAATTTTGAAATACCATTTTCATCAATTGATATATATATTATGATTATAATTGCATAGTATCAGAGAATTCTTTTCCAGTAGAGGCTGTGAAGAAGGCCTCTTCAGGCTGTAATTAGACAACTACCATGCAGCTTATTTCTATTAATACTGATAGTTCTGAATTACTATCTTGACTCTGTATTACTACAATGCTTATATGATAAATCCATTAATATTTTTATTACATGATGGTGTATGGAAGATCTACTAATAGCAGAAACATAAAATATGCTATCCTTACATACAAATTATGTGGCAGCATACAGAATGAAATTATTGTTCATCTTTTTCCTTTTTCTTTTTTTACTTAAGTAAGTAGTAGGGTTAATTTTCACCATCAATCACCAGCATTTGCATACAGCATATTTGTTGACTTGGGGCATAAAAAAGAGAACTGTCAGCTGGGGTAAGGGGCTATAATCTTTAATTATCCATTTTTTCTTATAAAAAATAAAATTCCTTCACCAGTGCATTTTGGTTGCACCAATCTACTATTTGTTCAGCTTTTTTGTTGTTGTCACTGTTGTTTTTGTTTGTTTGTTTTTCAAAAATGTCAGCTTCAGCTCTAGATTGCCTAATAGTATGGGAATGTGAAGCAGTTTTTGACCATGGGCATCAGATTTCTGATAAGATAGAAAACCAGCGTCCTGTGCTAGAGCTTTCTGGAAGAGTGCAGGCACAAGCTTCAGTGTCCTGGCTAAATTTCATTTTGGCTAATTCAGTTCTGCTTCTGTTAAAGGCTCCTAGTTGGCTCAGTTTGATGAGGAGCTCTTACTTCTGACCTGAACAGTTACAGAACAGGGCTATGCTGGAAGGGACTGCTGGGTTTGTTCTTTAGATTAGTGAATGTCAACTCTGCAGATACACATGCACGTGTACACCCATGTGCACGCACACACACACAAATATGTGAATAGTGAATTGAAATCTCCCTATGAAATGTGTGTTTCTGCACACCTCTATATTTTCATAAGATCAAATCTTATGTATCACCCGCTGATCCCATGGAAATAGGTTCTTTTTGTGTCATTGCAAAAAAAAAAATATTCCAGTTATTTAGGAAGTTAATGATTATCTAATTTTAAAAATTCTAATCTATTCTAACTGGAGCCATACTATGTAAAGTGTTGGGTGCTCCATCTTATGGCTCTAGGGATAACCAAATTGATAAATGCATTACTGTGGCTTGCACAGAGAAAGCTTCATCACACGCGCAGTGATTTTTTAAAGAGATTTCCAATAACCCCTAACTACTCCAGGTTACTATTCACAATAAGAGTAGAATTTTAGAAGTCTCCCTAAAGAGAGTAATAGCAGGATTTAGTTCCTAGTGGATTACGGCCCACATTATGAAACTACTGCACATTTGGTACAATTATGCACCACTGGCAGCCTTTTCTCAAAGGAAGCCTCATGTTAAATGAACACTTAGAATCATTTTGGAACTCATGCATCTTGCAGCTAACACTGTGCTAAGTTGAGCAGCTAACACCGTGCCCATCTGGTAGAGAGAGAATATCTGGGCTGCAATATCAGCAGTCCTTTCCCCTTAAAAGCTTTGATTTCATTAAAGATGATCTGTCAAAGTGCTTTAGAAAATGAGATACTCTGTGAAATGTGCTGAATAGGGCGGAGTGGCATTCAGTACGTAAATGACCGTCTTCCCCATTGTTGTTTTAAAGAGTTCCCAGGATCATGCAGGTTGGCAGTTTTTCTCCTTTGGTGTCCCATGAAGTACAGATGGGCCGAATAGTGCATCCTTGCAATAAGATGTCCCGGCGGCCATGACTGCGCAAGGTGTAATCCCATGGGAGGTTATCAGAGAGGAATCTGGGAGCCTCACCAACAAACTGCAGGCTTTGATGATCCTCTAGAGCTGACCATTTGGGGGAGTAAATTTCAAAGGATGAATATGGGTTTATTTCATTTCATATACGGTCAATACTCTCACCATGAAAAAGTACTTTAATAACTCTGCCACAATTATTAAAGAAGAAAAAAAAATAAAACGAAAATGCAATCATGCCATCACATATCATGAATTCTAGCCCAAGCCACCTCAAAATAATATCTGTTTGGAACCTGGTACAAAGTGTGAATCAAGAAATTAAGACTCCTGCAAAGAAAACCAATTAGAGAAAGTTCAAATTGACTAGTACTTTAGCAAAAAGCCTCTGGAGCTACTGCTCAGAGATGATTTATTTCATTTACTTTTTGAAATGACTTATTTTTTGACTTAACTCATAGTGCCCTCAACTTTTTATCCAACTTTTAAGTCAAATTTAGAAAGAAAAAATTACAACAGGAGCCGCCAGCACCAAGTAAGTCTATGACTATTAACAGAAAATGATCACACTCAACATTTCAGAAACTACGGAAAACATTTAATTTCATTAGTAGATTTTGCTAGTGGATTCCAGCAGGGGATAATGTAGGATAATCTCAGCTACCACAGTTTTGTTTTGTTTTTTCTTATATTTATTTATTAATTTTCAAAATACAAGGTTGAAATTGAGATGCAAGTTTAACATTAACTTTTCTTTTCAAATCTTTGCTTAGGCTATCGTCTGTACTGAGCCATTCAGGAAGAATGGTAGCTACTGTTTCATAGACATAGATACAGGACAAAGTGGAAATTTATATTTTGACAGGTTCTGAACTTATCACTATCTTATGTAATAATAACAGCAGGACCACATTTAAAAAGTCAGGAGACTTTATATTTTAGAAATATTGTTATTTGAATTAATTAAACTAAATTTAAACTGTTGAAAATTTTATGGTGATTTTCAACTAAGAATGAGTTTACTCAGACCATCATGATCCTCAAGGGTTCCAAAGAGTTTACATTATACTCCACACAATATTTTAGCTTCATTTATTTCTTAATCCTTTAGCAGATCCCTGGAGAAGATAAAGAGGAAGAAGAAAAGTCATACACACCATAGGTATTTGTTTTTCTCTTCTATTCTATTAGTTTTCAAAATACTGACAGAGAATTAAAAGCAGGCTTTAGTTCATGTTTTATTCATATTATATGCTGTAATTTATTTATCTTATATTTATCATTCCAGTTTTAAATCTTTGTTGAGTTATCAATTTTAAATTTTTTGCCTCATGAACTTATCACTTAATCTTTTTGTAAGTTATAGAATGTAAATTTATGTTATCATAATTGAAAAATTGATCCACAAATGCATGCTCATCATATACATTATAAATATTAAGAGATTAATAAGATATTAAAAGTCCATTTTTAATCCCTCCCTACACTAATTAAGTAGCCACCTCAGAGTTTGGAGTTTTTATACATTCATATGAATGCTACATGTCATTTATTTTATATGCCTCTCTGTAAAATTTATGTTTAGGCTTACTTGATACTGAAAATATTCAGACTTTAAATATAGTTGAAAATGCTGTATCATTGCATATGAACTTAATTAATTTTTAAATCACTAAATAGTGTTAGATTTTGTTTTATAATAT
This sequence comes from Marmota marmota marmota, assembly GCF_001458135.2. Taxonomy (NCBI): domain Eukaryota; kingdom Metazoa; phylum Chordata; class Mammalia; order Rodentia; family Sciuridae; genus Marmota; species Marmota marmota. Next base: position 17,162,129 of record NW_026000240.1, on the reverse strand, counting down.
ATATAAATAGAATATTTTTAAATTACCTTATGATAGACATCTTAATTTTAATAGCTACTAAATTGCCCTCTCCATGCTTCTCTCAATTAGTAGTCTTTCTCTCCAGTATATGAGCATGAAAGTATTTTTTTAACTGAGAAATATTAATCTTTAAAATATTCTTTAAACTGAGGTAAATTATGATTTTATTTTTGTTTTATTTCTCATAAAAATTTTATTGCTAACTGAATAATGCACATTTTTTTCTACCCCGTATGTATTTGTTTGGACTGCTTATTTGTATCCACTTAAATTTATGCTTTTGTTACTGTTATGGCTTTTATAATTGAATTTATTTTTAACAGATACACAAAGCAAAAATTGCACATATTAATCGATCACCATGTAGTGTTTTGATTCATATGTACATTGTGTAATGTTTACATCAGGTTAAACATATTATCTGCTCCAACATTTACATTTCCTTAGGTTAACAACTTTTAAAATCCTTTCTTTGAGCTTTTATAATATACAACTCGGCATTATCATCTGTGGTCACCCTACTGAGCAACAGCACACCAGAACTTCTTATTCCTACCTCACCGTCATTTAGAACCAATTGATCACCCTTTCCTGCTCCCCTCCCCAGCCCCTGAAACCTCTATTCTATTCTCAACTTCTCTGAGATGGAGAGAGATGATGCAATACTTGTCTTTCTGTGCCTGCCTTATTTCATTAAGCAAAATGATCTTGAGTCCTGTTCTTGTAGTTGCAAAAGGACAGAGTTTCACTTTTTGTGTTCCACTGTGTATAGGAACCACACAGCCTTTATCCCTCAGCAGTTCATGATTGCTTCCATCCCTTGGCTGTGGTAGACAGTGCTCCTGTGACCATGGCAATGCAGATGTCTCCTTGGTGTACTGATTCCATTTCCTTTGAATACGCACTCAGTCATGGAATTGCTGGATCGTGTGATAGTTCCATTTTTAATTTCTTTGAGGAACCTCCATGTTATTTTCCATAGTGGCTGTCCTCATTGACATTCCCACTGACAGTGTGGAAGGGTCCCCATGTCTCCACAGCCTTCCAGCACATTCTATCTTTAGTCTTCTTCATAATGCCATTCTTACTGAGGGGAGATGAATCTCACTGCAGTTTTGATTTGGATTTTTTGATGATTAACGATGTCAAAAATATTTTGATAAATTGTTGTTCATTCGACTGTCTACTTTGGAGAAATGTCTATTTAGGTCTATTGCTCATTTTTAAATTTGGTTATTTGGACTTTTGCTATTGAGTTTTTGGAATTCCTTATGTATTCTGGGTTTTGACCCCTTGTTAGATGTTGTTTTCTCCCATCCTTTAGGCTGTGTCTCTTCACTCTGTGGATTGCTTTCTTGGCTGTGTAGACTTTTTATTTTGATGTATTCCCACTTGTCTATTATTGCTTTTATTTTCTGTGCTTCAAAGAATCTTGACTAAAAAAATACCTTGTCCATTCCAAAGTCCCCAGGCATTTCTCTTCTGTTCTCTTCTAGTAGTTTTGCAATTGCAGCTTCTCCGTTTAAGCCTTAATCTGTTTCAAGTTGATTTTTGTAACTGTTAAGAGATATACTGGTTTCTTTCTTCAGCATGTAGACATCCACTTTACTAGTACCACTAACTGGAAAGCCTTTCCTTTCCCCAGTGCATGCTCTTAGCTATAGATGTGTGGATCTTGTGGGTTTATCCAACTGCCTAAGGGAAAATATGAGAAGATAAAGAAGTAAACCTAAGGAAACTCTAAAATATGAAGTCCACACACTTGCCATTATTGAAAATACAAATTATTCCCATTCCCAAACTCTCCAGAGGGACAACAAAGAGATTAAATCCAGGAAGCTGCCAGAAAGTCATGATCTAAATACGAAGCCACCAACGTGTCACTACTTTGCTAACACCTCAGTTAAGATAGGGTTTCAATTCGAATAAGGTTCTTCTAAGGATCTGTGTTCACAGGTAGTCCTTGTTAAACGACAGGAACTCAGGATTTAAATGACTTTTCCCACAGCAGCCTTGGAAGAATGCCAATGTTTGGAAGAATCTCTCTAGAAGAAATGTGTATATGAGGCTTTCGTCCACTACAGCAAAGACCCCACTGAGATTAACCAAAAATTCACACCGATTGATTTTAAAAGGATGTATTGTTTATTGGAAGCCCCTTTAATTCAAACTAAAAGAGGCAAACTAACTACAGATAGAAAAGCCTTTAGACTCTGAACCACTGTGACATAAAACCAGACTCAGAAAATTACTCAGCAATTTATTATAGAAAACAAGGGTGACCAGATGGAGAAGATCAAGACTCGGGATGTGAATTAATAGTAACTTACTAAGTAAATGGGAAAATCCCAACCCCACTCTAAGGCCATGGGCCACTTAGGCTCCAACTAGAGCACAAAAATGCCTGGAGCCTTAATAGTACATGAAATTTTGGGGTAAGTGGACTTTTCGGGTGGTAACGTTGACCTTCTTCCAGTAGCCAGATGAGCTGCCTCTGGATCCTTGGAATCACGGTCAAGAACTTTTGAGCTACCACACTATTGTCACTTCCATTCTCGTTCTCTACTGTGAAAGTCACTTTCACTATCTCCAAACCTTTGGCAAATTTCCATGAAAAGTTTCCTCTGGTATTTGCTCTTGTGTTTGTGAAATTAAGGGAAAAGACCTGTTCGATAGTTGAGGACAGGTAGATAATCAGCCAGGAGCCATAGCACATGTTTGTAATCCCACAGGCTCGGGAGGCTGAGGCAGAAGGATCACGAGTTCAAAGCCAGCCTCAGCAACAGTGAGGCACTAAGCAACTCAGTGAGATCCTGTCTCTAAATAAAGTACAAAATAGAGCCAGAGATGTGGCTCAGTAGTGGAGTGCCCCTGAGGTCAATGTCTGGAATCTAACCCCCATCCCATATCACCCTCCAAAAAAGAGAAGACTTCAGGGTCTGATTCCTAAGGGGAGATGGCTGTGCAGACTCTAGTGAAAAGGGGTACTTAGCAGAAGCACTGCCTCCTGAAGTTCACCAGAAGTAAAGGGATCATCTGGGTGGCATGATTCTGAAGACTAGAATTGGGTGATCTGAGTCCTGCAATTGAGGGTGATTAAGCCAGCACTTTAGGAAGTCCTTGAAGAAGGCTAATTTACATCAGCAGTGTTTCTGGGAAGTCTTTCCATGTTAATGTGGATAAAAGCAGTTCACATGCTGTTTATAAGATGATTGACCAGGTATAATGGCAATACTTCCCTGCCTCCTGATATTCTGGGCAGAATAGTAACATCTATGTCACGGAATTAGTGCCATAATTAAAAAATTACTGTGAGTGCATTGTTTCAACAAAGGTCTTCTCTTCTAACCGGGCAATAAAATTAATTTCAAAAATGAGTTCAGTGTAACATTAACATGAATCACTCAGAAGAAAATATAGACACCCCATCCCCCAAACTTGGGTTTGAGAAGGATTATGTGCAAAGGGGAAGAAGACACTAGTAGGGGAAAGATTCATATGACTTCCACAAAATTATAAAAGACAAGAAAACTTTTAGGTGGTGCCTACCTGTAGTCCTAGTGTCTTAGGAGTCTGAGGCAGGAGGACTAAAATTTTGAGGTCAGCCAGGGCAACTCAATGAGGACCTAAACCACTTGGTGAAACCCTGTATCAAGCAAAATATTTAAAAGGTTGGAGATGGAGCTTAGTGGTAGAATGTCCCTGGGTTCAACTCCTAGTATCTCAGAAAGTATAAACAAACAAACAAACAAACAAACAAACTTTGATGTTAAAAATTAAAAAAAGAAGAAGAAAAGAAAATTGACAATAGAAAACGTGCCAACAAAGAAATGGGCAAGGACTGAATTTACATAATTTACTTAAAAATCAATCTGAATTTTCAATAAGTATGAGAAATGTTTAGCCTCAATAACAAAGAAATGATTATCAAAATTCTCCCACTGAGACTATTTTGCTGTGGGAACTGGCACATCCCAAGCCAGATAGAGCAGGAAATGAGAGTGTTCTCACTTTGATGGAAAAAGCACAAATTGATGAAATTTTTCCAAACTATTGAAATATTCTTGAATCTAGAGAATAGTTAAAACCTAAGAAAATCTGCAAAATGGCACATAGATTGATCCAATGTACTACTTGAAAGAATACATTCTAAGAAATAATGAGAGACAAAGATACAGAGGGATTTTACAGTAATTTCAATTAAAAAATAATACAGAGGTACAAATTGAAAATAGTACAATAGTTCAAATACAATACTGATATAATATCATGCTGTCATTACAAACTATTATAGTGATAGAGTAAATGATTAAGCAACAGATTCCTGATAAACAGAATAAAGGACAAAAAGAAAAAATGTAGGACACCATTCCAAAATGTGCCTAAGACAAAGACTGAAATCAAATGTAACAAAACAATTGAATGATCTATTTGATGTTCTTTAATTTTTTTATAGTTTATGAATTTTTACAAAGAATTTATATTACTTTGTCAATCAGGAAAAAAAAGGTTTAAATATTAAAATTGCTAAACATGTTGGAATAAAACACAGAAGATTTAAAGAAGTTTTACAATTTCTATGGCAAACACTTTGATTTACAGATTAAATTGTTATTTAAGTGCATTGAAACTTGCTCAGCTGTGATAATTGAAAGTCTTGTTGTATGGCCCAAATGCCCCAAGTAAAATTACAATTTGAGGGACCCGACTCTTGAATAAGAAATAAAAAGGGCATTCAGCTGATAAATTTCCACTGGTAATAAGAGATCTGACTTTTAGTATCAAAGTATATCTGAAAACTGCTGAACTAAAAGGTTACCTGAGTAGAAGAAGTCAGGTTTTGAGAGCATTAATTTTGTTCCTGTTGCCAAGACAACCATTTCTTTTCACTATATGTTCAGATGGTGGCTCAGGTGGAACCTGCCTTTTAGGATGTCTGGACTTCCCACCCACCCCCACCCACCTCCAGACCCCCATGGACAGAAGAATAGACAGTGTAAGAGCTGAAGAAATGGCAAATGCTTATGGGTATATTTAACTGTAACCTTAGCAAACTATAATCTGGCAGAATATCGACATCTATCATCAAGTCAATATTAAATAACAGTACACAGAATTTTATGTATATAAAAAAGTTCAACATTTACCTGTATATAGTTATGTAGATGGAAAATCAATTTTGCAAATATATTTTGAGTAAAGTTATTATTTAAAGTGTGTATATTTTAAATTTCCAAAAGTCTTTTAACTATTCATTAATTTAAAATGTTCCAAACATTTTTATATATTATGACTCCCCAGTGAAAACTTGAATTTTACAACTTTCTAGAAACTTAAAGCCAAACACATTAAGCCCATAATGGGGTCAGTCTGGATTATCTCAAAGTGAATTTTTCATATTGCAAGTATTCTTAGTTATGTTTCTAAAATAAGCACAGAGATGTAATTTCTACTTTCTCACTTAGATTTTTTTGTGTGAAATTACTACGATATATAATCTATAACAAAAAACACTTGTGAATAAATACTGAAATTTTGATGTGAATGAGATCTAATCAAATGTTATTTTGGATTTTGTTTATTAGAATCCTGAGTGAGTCAAATAAGGGCCTCAGCACGGTTGACATTTTTAGAAGCCCAAAAGTTAGTATCTTCTTCTCTATCCAAGTTTACCCTACAGGGAAAGTTAAGGGCAATTGGGAACTTTATTATTTATATAGATAATGTTGGAGAATGTGGTTTATAGCTGTAGGCAAGTGAAATACCTAATATCACACCCCACATTAGGATTTAGACAAGAGATATCTCCCAAAATCTTCCCAGGTGTCTCCCCAGGTATAAGGCAGTGTAAGAATTCTCAAAGGCAAAACATTATGTTGTGAGAGGTGTTAATCTGATCCGTGGATTAATCCATAAATAGGGATTAAGGTAGGCAGGTTGGGTGTGGCTGAAGGCCTTTCTTCTGACAAGGCCACTTGTTGCTGGTCACTGGGGGTGTGCCTTTGGGGTTTATATTTTGGCCGTTGGGGAGTGAGCACTCTTGAGCTTCCCCATTGCCTGGTCCTGAGCAGCCCTCTTCTGCTAGGCCCTTCTGCCATGATGCTGTGACTCACCTCATGCCCAGAGGTACAGAGTTGGCCGACCCACACTGAACCTCTGAAAACATGAGCCAAAATAAACTTTTCCTCCTCTAAGTTGTTCTTGTCAGGTTTTTTGGGTAAGAGTGACCCAAAAGCTGAGTAAACATACCTCAGAATTAAGCATCTTTTTATGCAAAGACAAGAGTTGTTCCAAGGATGATTCTGCTGTGTCTAAAATCGCATTACATGGACCACTAGAGCTAACTGAATACTCATTGTGGGTGACGGCTTCAGGTTTACAAACTTGTCAGTCGGGTAAGCCATTCCCTCTCTAAGAAGGGAAAGTGAATGGGGGGGATGGGAGAGGCTGGCCAGTGATGTCATCGCAGTGGGCTTTCCCCCACATGGATGAGGAAGAGCATCAAGAGAGGAGAAGTTCTGCCCTGCCCTGCATCCTGCGACAGGAATCTCATAAGCTCGTATTTATACCTGGCTTTTCAACCTCCTGGCTGAGTAAACCTGAGGGGGGAATTTTTTTTTTTTTTTTTTTTTTTGGTCTTTCGTGCCTCATTTTCACATTTGTAGTATGGAAATGAGAGTAGTTACGGTTGCCTCTAGAACAATTAATTAAGCTTCCATAAAAATATTTGACATTTCTTAACATGGATAGATGAAAGAGCTTTTATCTGTTTTACTACAGCTACCAATACTAATGAGTAATTAAAAGTCCTAGAAAGGCAAATTAATGTGGGTACAGATATTTTACCTACTTATTCAAAGATTTTAGTAGTGTATGTTTCAAAAGTTAATAGAATAATAATATATGATCTGTTTCTATATATGGCCAATGAGGAAAAAAATAACTAATTCTTACATAGATATTCTTAAACAAGTTTGTATCTTTAGAGTAAGTGAAAATTACATCCCAGTGCCTAGAAATATGCATTTTACAAACAAACTAGTTTGCATCTTCAGCTGAGGCAGAAAAATTCAAGGCCTTTCTAAAGGAGAGCTGGGTATGTGAGAGAGCACATTGCTGATACAGGGGACCCATGTTGTCTGTGTGTTTGTGTTACCCCCACATGGCTCCAAACACCTACTGCTCAAAGATAAGTGGGAACACAGGATTGTGCAAAACAGCAATTTTCGTAGCTAAGATAAATACCATCTTTAAAGAAAAATGATAAAATAGGAGTATGATTGAACCCAGTCACAATGGGGAAAGAAATTTAGTGGATTTTTATGCAACAATTCGGAAGAATTCTAGACCCTGTAACAAGTGCACGGTGTGTGTTTACCTCCTAGAACCCATGACCTCTGCTTTCTAAGGGAATTTCTTTCTCATCCTCCCTTTTCCTTGTACCATGTGTTCATCAGCACTGATTTAACACACCGTCATCTAAAGGACTTGATAAGTTGGTGTTTATATCTGTCAAGGGACCAAGGAGATGAAAACTAGGTATCACCAAAAGATGTAATTTTAGGTTGGTGGATACTCCTGCATTTTTCTTAATTATTTCTGACAGTTTATCTATTTCACCATGAGTTCCTTAGACACTACAGATAAAGAAAAAAATGTTCTTCGTGACCCAGGAGAAGAAATACATCTTCTCTTAATAAATCCCACCTGAAATCTTGTAGGGGAAGGGAAGAAGGAGTAACAGTTAACATTTATCACTTGTACTGTTTCATTTGCTAAACTCTTCTTGGAACCTGAAAGATAAGTTTCTTTTCAGCCTGAAGGAGATTTGAGATAAAAATGTGAGGGTCTGAGAAAAAGACTTTTAGATAACTAGGTGGGGATCTGTGTCAGGGAAAACTGAAATGTGAAAGCTAATGCTCTATTGGGCCTCGTCCTAAGCTCTCTGAAGAGGATAGCATCTCGTCAATGGGCGATTGCTCTGCACTCAGCATGGTTTTTGGTGCACAGTAGGTATCCACTAAATGTACCTTCAAATACTTTGGATTTTCACATGGTAATTTAATTAAGATACCATGAACCCTCCCAGAAAGGAAAATGTGAAACTACAACAACAAGTGCAAGGTACAGATGAGGCCACAGAGGGAGGATCTTTATGGTCCACCATTCTCATTTGTGCCTAATGTGAAAGGTGCTATGGTAAGCAATAGAGCATGTTGTTGAAATCAGATTTTAAAAATTGGAAATGTTAAGGAAATATTAGGTGGCATCTCATAGATGGTCAGTGTTAGCTGTCCCCTGCTTAAAAGAGCGTGAAAGATGGCCCAAACTCATCAAAGATGGCCCCAGCCAACTGTGCCCTAGGTATTGACACATGTGAGTAATCCCTCCTTTACTGAATCTATATAGGCTAGAAGTAACCAACAGAATGCAGTAGGTGTGTTGAGCAACCGTTATGGGCAGGTCATAAGAAACCTAGCCATTCTTGATCTCTTAGAAGGAGCAATCTTAGAGATGCCAGCCACTGTGAAAAGGCACCTGCTGTACTGTGAGTCCAGGTTGGACTCAGGGAATTTGCATTAGAGAGAGAGGCACCCACCCTGTCTCCTCTGGTTCTAGCCTATCAGCAGAGGAAGTAGACATGTGAGAGAAGTCCTGCATCTCAGACATGCAGCCTGGTGCACCCTCAAATGGCTCCATTTCCAGCTGCCATCAGACTGTTACCAAGAGAATTCAGGTAAGAATCATATAGCTGAGCTCCTTCAATTCCTAGAATTAATTTTGTGACGGTTGTTAAGTGGTCATAGAAACTAGGACACTTTCTTATACAGTCATCAGACTATAGTAGAGTCCATCCATATTTGTGGATTATAATTTATTTAATGGAATACCAGAGAATTGTAAAACAGTTTTTTTGATTTTAACATGGAGCTAAACCAAATATAAGGTAGACATGCCAAAGCATGGAATCCATCATAAAACCTGCTGGAACTTTAAATGAGGTGGTTGAGGGGTAAAGAGATAGCTAAGAGGAATTTCAATTGCTATGAGTTGGAATGCACTTAGCCATGTGCACCAGGGCCAATAGGATACTGAGGTTGAAAAGATGAGCAGCCTTTCACAGTGTAGGTACCCAGGAGTTCAGGTATGACTTAGAAAGTCCCTATACTTGAATTTAATATTTAGATTGGTATTAATTAAATAAATGCCTCTTTTAAATTATTTTTATTTCCATATGGTGGGTTGAGATTTCAATTTGTTTGATTTTCAATCATATGATCTTATGTTAAGAATATATGGGGCTGGGGATGTGGATCAAGTGGTAGCGCACTCGCCTGGCGTGCGTGCGGCCTGGGTTCAATCCTCAGCACCGCGTACAAACAAAGATGTTGTGTCTGCCAAAAACTAAAAAAATAAATATTAAAATTCTAAAAAAATAATAATAATATGTGGATGTCCAGTATTAAATATGGTTTATCTTTTTTTCCTTCCTGGTGTGTGTTTGGGTACATGGATCAATTGAGGTACAAGATTTTCCTGACTCTGTCTGACAGGTGACCTAAAGCTGAGAGACCAAAAGGATGATATACCTATGAACAAATATTTTACTAATTTCCTCTTTGTTTAGAGGCTGAGACTAAACATGATTACAAAGAGCTTCAGGAATTGATTTGAAATGAAACAAAAAAAAATACTTATTGGGAATATATTTTTCAGCCTGACTGGTTTTATCAACAAACTCATTCAAACATTTTTCCCCAAATTCTAATGGAGTATCCATTATCTGTTAAGGAGTGTGGGGGATATACCCAAAAGAAGGCAGAGATAGCCTCTGTCCTTCAGTTTAGTGGTGCAGCTGAGGAGTAGGGCAAGAAAACAGACAAGGATGTGGAAAGTCAAAGTCAATCTCCTTCAAGAAGCCAGATACTGGGGCATGTTAGAACTTCAAGGTGATCCTCATGTATTTATTGATTGAATGATCTCAGAGATAGTATTCCTTATCGATCGAGTAATAAAAGCAATTCATTTCTAAACAGACACTGTATGTACATTTGATTCCAAAATACACACATGCATGTTCACACATGTAATGCTTATGTATGTGTCCATATATGTATATTAATGAATAACATGCCATTTTTCCTGAAACTTGACCTTTAGTTTGGATTGAAATTTTATCTTTAATTTAACCTGTTCAAATAGACACCAAAAGGTTCTGTGAAGCATTTCTAACAGGCAAACTGACTTTATATGAGTTTCTAGAAAGTCATATAAACAGATGACCATGTCTTGTTCTCTAGTCTCTTTCATGGTCAGCACTTGTTTTTAAAAGGCCCAGTGTTTCAGTTCAAAATCCCTCTGCATAGCTCTCAAAGGTCCCACTCCCTTTGGTTGCCTCTAAGGAATCTCATCATTTTCATCTGAAATTAAATTCTCATGACATTTTCCCTTTAGTAAAAACATCACTAAACCTCCAATCTCACAGCTTTACAACCTCAGAGTATTTTTCTTTTAACTTTTTGCCCTTATGTCAAATCAGCTGCTAACCTCTGGACACAGTCATCTTTTGTCTTTTTAATTTAGGTCATTCATCTATCTCTGAAATTCTGCATTCATAATCACTGATCTGCACCACCCCATCCTCCTGGGACACGCCCAAATTACTTTTACCTCCTTTCTCTTGTAGTCATTAGCTTCTAGCATACCCAATTATAAATGCATTATTTACGTTGTTTACTGCATGTTTTTCCCTGCCAGAAAGAAATTTCCACCAGGATGGGAATTTTGAAGTATTTCAAGCAACTATGACACCACTAATTGCATAGTAGACCTCACTAAACATTTATTTCTTTTTTCTTTTTTTTTTAATTCTTCCCTTCATTCTTTTTTAAATTTTTTTTTTAGTTATAGGTGGGCACAATATCTTTATTTTATTATTATTTTATTTTTATGTGGTGCTGAGGATCGAACCCAGTGCCTTACACATGCTAGGCAAGTGCTCTACCACTCAGCCCCAGCCCCAGCCCCAACATTTATTGAATGAGCAGAAACTAGTGTACTGATGTCATGCTGCTTTCTGTAAGAATTTAAAAAAATATATTTGGTCATAATCTCTTCTGTCTCTCACTTTGGCAAAAATGATTTCTACCCAATCATGTGTCCAAGATGTTTGCTTGAGAAAGTGTATTTAGGCTTCTGTTTCACAGGCTTGCAATGAACCAGTGATTTTAGTCTTTAAAAATGTAACTCTATCCAGCTTTAGCTCTTCAGTGAAAGGTATCATTTAAATGGCAGATCAGTGCTACAGTCTCACATGATAGGTTTGTTTTTTTAATGGATCTTATGGGCTTTCTATTTCTCTCACTATTCTTAGGTTTTTAAAGTTATTATCATTATTATTTTACTTAGCAATGATTTCTCTACTCTTTTGTCTCAGTTCTTATAATTCTATCTCATTACCTCTTTCTCTTCGTAAGTGCTTGTACTTAAATCACGATATGCTCCCTGCCATGGTGTTCTGCCTCACCACAAGCCCAAAGATAATGGAGCCAAGGGGACCCATGGGCTGAGCCCTCTGATACTATGAGCGAAGATAAATCTTTCCTCCTTTAAATTGATTTTTCTCAGGTATTTTGTCACAGCCACAAAAAGCAGACTCACACAGAAGGTCCTAATTAGCCTGAGTCACAGACTGAATTAAAAGCTAGAGAGGGCTGCTGGCTTGATACTTGTGCTCTGAGATGGGTGAAAGTCCAGGTAAAGGTTTATTGAGGGCCAGCTCATTTTTTAACAAAAACTGTACAGTGGAGAGGGAATGTAGAGATCATCTCATCTTCTTATATCCTGCATATTATAATATGCTGAAGTTGAAGTCCAAAGAGGTTATGCAACTATATGGGTGCATATTTATTAGCTGAAAGTTCTTATCACATATAACCCAGTGTGCTATAATTTGGTATACCACCCTGCTCTTCCTATCCTGTATATTTATTACTTTCAACTTGACATGGCCTCTCGTTACAATTCTGTTGATGTAGTTTCATGTACAGAACAGTCACTATGATTGCAGTATTGACAGTTTACAGCAATAACTCATGATAAGCTCATTTATTTATCATCTTCTACTAAGAATACAAAAGCAAGCAAAATGATCTCTAAGCTAAATTTTCTGTTTTGCTTCTGCACCATAGTTCTTGTATTGGGGAATCAAGTCTGGAAGAGTTAAGGAGAACATTAAATAAATTAAAGAAAAAAATTTTGTCTGCTTATACTCTGTCCATTAAAGTGGGTGATTTTTTATGTCTTATGAAAAATAAGAAATAAAACATAAAGGTATCTGTTCAAAATACTATGACACAAAGCAAATACCCTTGTTTGCCATGAAGTAGAACATGCTAGGATTCTGGAAATCTCATTATGGCCCTTCCCAATCCCTAGTTCACCAGGGAACCTCCTCTCCATACATAGAAACTATAGCATATTACTGTAAACATTTATTATACTCCCCGTTGAAAAGCAATGTATGTTCATTACATAAATTTGAAAAACAGCAGAAAAATAAAAAGGAACAAAGTTAATCACAGTTCTATCGCTGTTCATATTTTGTTATGTTGATTTTTTTCTGTTGTCTTTTTGTAACAGCTTTACTGAGATATATTTCACTACTGTACAATTCATCTGTAACAAGTATGCAGTTTAAAGTTTCTTGGATTTTTCAGTTATTTTCACACACTGAAAGTATATTTGGAGTTGTAAAGTCATTACCAGGGCTGCATTTAGAACATTTTTATCATGAAAAATCTCCCTGTCCTTCAGCAGTGGAATCCCTACTTTTCACTCGGAACCTCAAGCCCTAAGCAATCCCCATCCACTGTAAGTCTCTGCAGACTTGCCCACTCTGGACATTTCCTATAGATAAGATCATAAAACATAGGATCATCTATGACTGGATGTTTTCACTTACCCCAACTAACAGTGGAACCATGGAAGAGAATAACTCTTGGAAACCCCCAAAATTATAGACGTGGTGGTACATAATCAGTATGCTACTCCTGATCGCCATGCAGTATTCCATTATTAAGAGCCACAACGAAACCACATTTTTGCTTATTCAAGTGATGGACATCGGGACAAGGTACCACATTTTGCTTATCCATTCTTCAGGTGATGTCCATCTATTCAGTTAGACATTTCACACAAAATAATTTACCCTGTGAAGTATAACTCCAATGAACTGACAAATTTACCCACTGTACTATTTGGTTTCACTGTTTTTGAAGTTCATGTTATCTTATGGTCAGTTCTTTCTGTGACCTGCTGAACTAATTTTTCCCTACCCCCAGGTCCTGAAAAAGGCTTCTTGCCTGTGTCCTAGGATTCCCAAATCTGTACTGTGTGGAAATTGTATTTTAAAAAATGTTTGACAAAGGTTGAACTTCTTTTTTGTTTCCACGTGGGTATCCAATCCATCCAGCGTTCTCTCTGGAACACATATGTCTTTCTCCAGAGCAGGCAGGGCCACTTTGGCTGTGACATTTGTGCCCTGTGCCCAAGGGCTACTCTGGGCTCTCTGCTCTCATGGCTGCATTGTTCTGCCTTGAATCAGTCCCATCCTGTTCTAGTTCTGCTTTTGCACAGGAATCCTGAGCATCCAGTAGAACAAGTCCTCCTCTCTGTCTTCTAGGATATCCACTGAATTCCATCCTACAAATATCATGTAAATTTTTAAATGAGTCATTAATATATGCAAAAATTAAAATCTATTGGTATTTCAATGAATAAATTGATTAACTCAAAGAAAACAGATACCTCTAAACTATTAAGTCTTCCAGATGGAGAATATTGCATATCTTCTATTAGTTGCATATTCAATAATTTTATTGTTTTATGGTTTATTTTAAATAACTCAGATTCATCCTTTGCTCAAGTTATTTATAGGCCTCATAGCATTGGTATTTCTGAAAACTATATTAACTATTTAGTTTTTTGATGCTTCTGAGTAGAAAAAGCAGTGGGATTTTTAAAATTTATACTTCATTTTGTATCCAATGAAGTATAAAAATCATTGCTAATAATTTACTGTAGACTCAGTTGCATTTTCCATGAGTTCAAATAATATGTTCTGAGAATAATGATAGTTATATTTCTTCTTTTAGTAATTTTATACCTCTTTATTTCATTATCTTGCATTACTACACTGCACAAGACCTCCAAGTACAGCATTGAATAGAAATGTTAACAATGAACATCCGAAGACACTCAGAAAAAGGAAGTTTACAACATTTTACCTTAGTATGCAATATTTGCTGGAGATAGTGTGTGTGTGTGTGTGTGTGTGCGCGCGCACACACACACACGTGCAAGATCGAGTGTGTAGGAATTATGTTCCATAGAGGACTCAGCCCCTCTAAAACCATAAAACTCAGTCTCTTATTGTAGCCAGTGGCCATTTTCCCTCTTGAAAAATATGCCCCTCTGCTGTTTAATAAAGCATTGCTGATCCCTTGAGATCCGCCTCCATTTCTTTTTCTTTTTGTATTCTCTTTCATTTATTTTCAGTATCTAAAAAAAATTATTTGGAATTTTTTTTTTCAAAGAGAGATTCATCTTGGGGCTGAGGAGATAGCTCAGTGTTAGAGAATGTACCAGGCCCTGGGTTCAATCCCCCAGCACAAGAAAGGGGAGGAGGGGGAAAAGAAAAGAATTGTCTTATCTTCTCTGTTTATTGTGTAATCATTTGTTTCCATTGGCATACCCTCAGAAATATTTGTTATAGTGTAGGTGTGGTTCAACTCCACATCATTCATTAGGTTGTTCAGTGTACAACATGTTGCATTGTGGAAAGTCTAAATGTGGGGCCAATTAGAATATGTGTTACTTCCAAATTCTTCCTTGCTTTTTTGCGTGGTAAGAATACTTGAAGTACCCTATCTTGGCAAAGAATACAGGTATATTACTATTTACTATTGTTATGGTTTCTATATGAGGTTTCCTCCAAAAGATCACATGTGTGAGGCAATGCAAGAAAGTTTTGAGATGAAATGATTGAGTTATGAGAGTTTTAACCAGATCAATTAATTAATCCCCTGATAGGGATTGACTGGGTGGTAACTGTAGGCAGATAGGGTGTAGCTGGAGAAGGTGGGTCCCTGGAGGCAGGACTTTGGGGGTATGTATTTTGTGAGCTGAGCTTAGCTCTGTCTCTGCTTCTTGGTGCCACTAGAGAGCCTCAGTTCTCATTACTGTAGAAAGGTATTTAGGAATGAAGAAATAAGTGCTGAGTGTGCTCACTGGTATGATTTTATTAATCTTATTTTTAATCCTACGTGACTATCTTTGTCTTAGAAATGGAGAACTCAATTTTATTTTTAGTGTAATTGATATTGTATTGAGATTTAAATATATTATGCTTTTTCATTTCTTATGTTATTTTAAATATATTATGTTTTTTTCACTTCTTACGTTATTTTCATTTGATTGAATGTCTTATTGTTTAAGTTTCATTAATGTGTAAGTCATGCACCACCTATGGAATTCTAGTGTTTACCCTAAGTTTAAAGCATTCATTCTTGACTCATCAAAGCTTAATAAAACTCCATATATTTTCCTTTTTTTTTTGGATAATGTGAAATATTTCTAACACTTTTTCTTCATTAATTACTCCCAGGCTGTTTCTATTGCTTTAGACAATCTATTTTCATTTAACTTTATCCATTTTTATTTATCTAGGTTTTGGTTTGATTTTGTTTGTTTATTTTTAGTTTACATTATTAGGGGTGAATTCAGGGCCTCATGGATGCTAAGCTCTTTCATCATTGTTCTTTACTTTTTTTCTGCATATCTGAGTTGCACCTGAGAGGATTCCCTTTGATGAAGTTCTGCTGGTGATGAATGTTTTCATCTTTTCGTTTTATGCTAATATATTTACTTTGTGTATATATTTTTTAATATTTATTTTTAGTTGTAGTTGGACACAATATCTTTTATTTTATTTTTATGTGGTACTGAGTATCGAACCCAGGGCCCTGCATGAGCCAGGTGAGCTCTCTACCACTGAGCCACAATCCCAGCCCACTTTGTGTATATTTTTGAAGGATACTTTCTGTGGAAATAGAGTTCTAGACAGGTTGGTTTGTTTGTTTTGTTTTTGTACCAGGGATTAAACTCAGTGGCACTTGACCACTGAGCCATATCCCCAGTCCTATTTTGTACTTTAATTAGAGACAGGGTATCACTGAGTTGCTTAGCACCTTGCTTTTGCTGAGGCTGGCTTTGAACTTAAGATCTTCCTGCCTCAGCCTCCCCAGCAACTGGGATTATAGATGTGCCCCACCACATCTGGCTAAATATTTTCATTCAGGTTCTTAAAATGTTTCATTATCAATGACCAAATTATATTGTTATATTGTGTTCATATACAAATATGCAGCAACAAAAACCACCACTAATGTACAACTATAATGCTACAATAAAATAATGTGGGAAAGAAGTTTCATTATCAAAAAAAAAAAAGAACAAAAAAAGTTTCATTATCTTCTGACTTCTCTTATTTTATTGTTAAGTCAATTGTGGGCAAATTGGTAATTTTTCACAGGCATAATATTCCTGCTCCTTGACACCAGCTGCTTTGAATCTTTTCTGTCATTGTTTTTTCAAAATATTTAACATGATTTTCTAGAGGTGTGTGTGTGTGTGTGTGTGTGTGTCTGTGTCCTGTTGTAGTTTGTGAGGATTTGGTGAATTTGTGGTTTGCTATTTTTTGGAAAAGTCCCCACAATTATATTTGAAATCATTGCTTTAACCTTCCTCCCCTCCAGATCTCACCCCTGTTCCTCCTCTTTCTCTTTTCCCCTCTTCTTTCTCTCTCTGTCAACATCCTTATCTATAACTGTTTTATATTTCTACCTGTATCTGCATATTTATGTATCTACATCTGAATTGCGTCTTTTCCCATTTCCCGTTTTCTCTCTGTTAGGACTTCACTCTGAATATTTTCTTTTGATTTATCTTCCAGTTTATGAACGCTCTCTTCAATTATGTCTTATTGACTAATAAATTTTTCATTGTTTGTGATATGATTTACCATAATTTTTATATCTAGAATTTTGTTATATTTCATAGTTTTAAGTTTCTGAGCATCACTGTTAATTCTCTTATCTGAAACATAAATTGCAGACAGGTTACAGTTTGTAACTTCGTGCTCCATATTCCAACAGTCAATGAATCTGTTTGATCAACTCTTGATTCTCCCACTTTTCATTCACTTGCTTTTTCTCAATGAATGTGGAATTCATTATTGTTTACGGTCAAATATTTATCGGAAATCTTGTAGTCATAATTGAGATTTCTAGGTGGAATTTACATTTGCTCCTGGTAGGTAGTTAGGACTTTTGCAACCCCAGGTAACCTAACTGAATCCAGAATTGGAACATAGACAAACTTTAGCATTTTCTAGGGAGAATCTTCTTTAAGTTCCCTCATTCTTAGATAATCGCCTCTCAGGGTCAGAGTGTACTTATAAAAATGTCTATTCCCCACAAAATCACACTTCCTGGACACAGGAATCCAGTGTTGACATTTGTAGTTTGGAAACTTTTATAAGTATTAATTAGGTTATTAACTTTAAAGTTTGTGACTCTGGTGTAAAAGTGACATTCCCCCATACACTGCTTATTGGCCTGCAGAGTTTCTTTTTCTGTATTGCAACTTGGTGTATCTTTCCTGCCTTTTTAGTTCTCTGACGTATTCAAGAAGTATTGTTTTTTAAATGTTTCATATGTCTTTCTCTTTTTTCTCAGTGGAAGAACCGGTCAACTAGATTATTCCAATATTACTAGAAACAAAAATTCTACACCTGTGTTTCTTTATTCCAATGAACATTTAAAGAAAAAGCAAAATCTGGCTTGGTCACAATTCAGAAATTCTCTTTCATACATATAGATGCTATTTGACTATGATTGGGGTACATGCTAATAAATAAACCCACTCTAACTTGGAATATCATAAGTTGAAGATGCGTTTAATACACATAACCTATAAAACATTACCCTTAGCAACACAGTGTGCTGCAGTTGTTAATTCTGGCAATCATGAGGCTGCTTGAGAATTGTGGTACAAGAGCATCCAATCACATACCACACCAGCCTGGGAAAAGATTACAATGTGAAGGACAGATCCTATTGAAAACTTTTACTTCATCACTTTGACAACACCATAAAATCAAAAACTTGCAAGTTGAACCATTGTGTGGACTGTCAACACAGTATAGAAATATAGGTATTGTTTTTTGTAATGAGATTATCTTTTTCATAAGAATATTTTAACTTGTTTTTATGATTGTCCATAAGTTCAATGTCCAGATTTTAAGGATATATATCACTTGGGTTCAGATTAACACATCTCTCATGTTCAACGGTCAGGTTTCCTATATATGAATTATTAGTTGAGGATCAAGGAAGGTGATTTACAAAATTTTTCCATGGCAAATTTCATGTTAAATTAAAAGTTCAAGGTGCTTTGGTAACATACAATAGAAACTATTATGATTGTCAAAAGCTTCAGGCAATTCTGAGACCTTAAATGTGGAACTAAATTCAAAGATTTCCCAGGAGCATGAACTGTTTGAATAATCTCCAAACATTTTTATACAGTGAGTCTCTCCACTTTTTTAATCTTGGATTCCTATGAACAAGGAACAGCAGCACTTGACCTTTTTTTACATAACATTTTACTGAATATGTTCTTTTCTAGATACTGTTATAGGTGCCTTGTTTGATTGCCTATTCATAAGAATATAAATACTATAATTTTCATATTTTACAGAATTTAACTTGCCTAATTATCTTCTGAGTCACAAAAATATGAATAATACTGGCCTCATTTTGGAGGACAAAACAGGGCTTAAAAGTTGAAATCAAGTTCCTAAAATCATAGCATCACAAATAGTATGTGTCTTTCTTTGAGGCAATATTATATCTTTCCATTTGGGTATAGCCTGTTATCAAAAAATTCATAAGGAAGAGTTAGGATAGAAAAAAATATAATTCTTCTGTTGACCACAAAAGAATGATAAAAAATTAAAAGTAGTCTTTCTACTGTGTTCGGTTTTTTTTTTAAACAACATCTTTAGGACTCTGATTTCTGTGGACTCAAATGAATCTTACAACTATGTTAAAATTTACAAAACACCTAAGAATATAATACCACAGTGATCTGCATATTCTGGAGTGGAACTATTAAACCAAATTGCTAGACATCCAGAGAGTGACACTGCTGACAGGTAGTGACAGCAGCCATTGGTTAGTGACAGTGCACCATTAGGAGGCCATTGGTAAAACGTCTTTTCCACATTGGACAGATCTCTCCAGGGAAACTTTAACATTAAAAATATATGTTATTATTTAGCTGAGTAAAATCCTTTTTTTGTAAAGGTTAAAGGAATTATGTAAGCAATCAGTAGTTCTTGCTAAGAATAATGCTAGAAATCCCCAAAAGTTAGACTCCAGCCACGTTTATAAGAATTTGGAGTGGTCTCTAGTGTTATCTTCACTGTGCCCCGTGACTAGCTCCCAAATATTCTTTAAAAGTCACCTACTCCCACAGCTGAATTTGATTTTCATTTCAGATAAGTTTTTCTCATTTACGATGAAGGAAATTTTGGTAATCTATAACTGAGCCAATAATTCTAGTAATTCTTGTGTTACCTTATTTATTTGGAATCTCATTTGTAAACTGATGTTTGAAAATCACGACCTAGTCTAAACAATAAACATGGTAACTGTTTTGTTGTTGTTGTTGTTCCTTTTCATGAAATTATGAACACAGAATTCTCTAAACAATTACTGTTAGATGCTTTATTTTGTCATATCAAATGATAATATTTGGAGGCATATTGGGGATCAAACTCAGTGCCTCTTGCATGCCAAGCAACTGCTCAACCACTAAGCTACAGCCCCAGGCCTCATTTAATTTTAGCATTTATTCATATTTTGAAGACTGCCATCATGAGTGTAATAATATATTAAAATTATTCTTTTCAAATTTAGCATTGTGAGACCCTCTTGGATAGTTATAGACATTAAGTCTGTTCTCAAAATCTGCAAGTAAAAATTATAGAATGCCAGTGTGCAATTACATGTAAGTGCTTTTTCTGCTAATGTAAATAATAAAACGTACCTGGGCTGTTATGAATGCAAAACTAAACTATTGAATACTGAGTTATTTGGTAAAAATACATTGATTCAAAAATTACTAGGAGGGTTTTGTGTGTGGGGGGGTACATGTGTGCATATGTGTGTGTGTGTGTGTGTGTGTGTGTGTGTGTGTGAGAGAGAGAGAGAGAGAGAGAGAGAGAGAGAGAGAGAGAGAGAGAGAGAATGACCACTAGGAATGGGTACCAATTGTTATTAAAAGATGGGATGGTACCTAATCAGAAAATTCTCTTAGCAGGCTTGGTGCACCATGGTGGATATATCTAGTATGAACCAGGTAGAAGATGGAAGTCAGCACAAGTAGTGGGTTCCAGAGACAGATGGAAGACGTACATAAGCATCTTTCATACCAGCCAGTAAAGTAATGCAACCTGAAAGGATGAGGGGAAAATACGGGGACTTTGCGCACTGAGATAGCCTTAGGATTCTCACATTCTAAATGTTGTCCAAACACTGAATACTTGATTTTTGTGCTGTGTAGTGTTTTAGGTTGATTGAGGTTCTCTACTGTTTCTTTCTTTTGTGTTGCTAAGGGCAATATTATTTTTTTATTTTTATTTAGAAGGTAGAGATTTTTCTATCAAGCAACAATGTGTGGGGCGAATTACACGATAATTTTAATGTTTCACCTCCCTGAGACAGTTATTGCCTTAAGTTATTCCACAAGGTCATCTCTTGATCCTCGAAGCCACCCCTCAGGCGCAAGTTGTCTCCCTCCCTGAACACCAACCTATGTGGTGAGGTGAGGTCCCCTCACCCCAAGTATTGGCATTTTTTCTGATCCCAGATTTTCTGACTAAAATCTATCCTTTTTCAAGTTATTACAATGCAAACAATAATTGGTTTCCCCAAATCCAAGAATATTTACACTCTGAGTGCAGACTCTTCCCTGTGCATAAAGGTTGCCTAATCAAGTCATCACCATAGCATGAATCCATGTTCAATGTCATTTTTTTCTGTTCCATCAGTAGCGACTCTATTTTACTTCTAATTCCTTGTTTCTTACGATTTCTTATTTCTAGTAATTTGCAAAAAGACTGAGTAGGCAGTTACACATCAGTGAGATCATACGTCTTACAGGAGCTCAAGTCTGTATGCGTAACCTCAAAACACCCTGCTTTGTCCTTAGTAGTACTATTTTTGCACCAAACCATTACACACATTTTTGGCTATCATAGAATGCCTGAATTTGGACAGCCCTTAGGAAAAATGTATGTTAGGAATGCATGTTTTTTTTTTTAGTATTTTCTATATTCCTTCATGATTCTATTTTCTTTTCCCAATCTATTTCATTCCATGTCACATATTTTTCAAAAGACTGGTTATCATTTTCTAAGTATATTAACTGATCACCTTGAAAACAAAATACGATTTTATTTAAAATTTAGAAGAATGGAGCCAAACACTAAAATGTCAAGTGATAGAGCGTAGATTTTAGCTGCCTTTCTTTGTGTCCACCTCAAAGAACATCATGTGTGTGGTTGCCAAGACTGCTAACCTGTGGATTTCTTGTGGAAAGAAACATATTTGTTTTTGTATGAATCTGTATATGTGCACCTGTTAATACACATATAACTACTTTTATGCATCACCACACGTACACACACACTAGTGAGTGCTTGTAAATATCCCTGAATAAAAACATTATCTATCTCCTCTGACTATTCTGAAACGAATCCTAATTTAAATGAATTTCAGTGTGAACAGATTGATCTTTAACTCTTTCAGTATACAGAAAGAATAGTTAATTGAAGCAGAACATCAGAATACATATTATACAAAATTATCAGAAGTTGAATAACCATAGATCTTTCAGCCAGTTCCACATTAAGATTATTAGCAGCAGCAACCACCTAGATTTGACTCAGGCATTGTTTGCATGCTATTATATTGAGTTTTAGTAGCAGCACCTAAATTAAAGATAATTAACTTTTTTAGTATAGCAATTTGTTAATAGCACTCATGAGTAAAAAATTGTACAAACGGATAAAACGCAACATTTTTTTTTTTAATCTCAAAGTTATTTGCCAACAGGAAGTTAAAAGCAAAACCATATGCAGATGGGAAAACTATACCAACTAACTACTATATTTAAATGAAATCTATTTACCTTTTATCCAGTCTGAATAGATGCTTTTTAATTATTGCTAATTGTTTAAGATGACTTTGCATCCCCCAGAAGATTTAGTCTGAATAAATTTAATTCCTTTAAAGTCTCCTTCAGTTACAGGCAAATACAGTAAGAAGCCCCATAGGTATGGCAGTAAAATAGTCATAAAGGCAGAAGCATTTAAATGAGCAGAGGGAGGAAGTATTCCCCGAAAGAGGAAGAAAAGCTATATAGCTGGAGATGCAAGAACTGAACATGAAACACACAGTCGAAGCATTTAGGACGACTGTGGAAAAGGTCGCCGTTCACTTGCTAAGGAATGTGCAGGGGCCCAGTACAGCGTGTGAATGGTTCTTTCACAGGTCACGGAGTCCATTCAGCTCACGGACATTGTTATGACCCGGCAGAAATAGATGGGCCTAATTAATATTCTGAACATACCTGAGAGAGCATTCTTAAGGAAATCATCCTCTGGTGGTTTGGAAATGAAAAAAAAAAAAAAACTGAACAGTAAGCATTAAAAATTGGATCAAGATAGCAAAGTCAACTGCTCTCAAAGTGTAGTGCCAGCTGCAAACAGAAGTCTTGTTTGTGTATGTTTTGTGGTGCAAATGGCTGTGCCTGGGGAAATAAAGTCGAACACAAGTTTGAATTTACTGGTAACAGTGTTCTCCCTATTTCATTGAAAAACAGGCAAAAGTCAGCTGCAGAAAACTTGTCATACATGCTTGCAAATTCATATGCTAACGAATAATGAAGTGATTTATGAATCCTGTATTGATTAATGTGAAAAGTATACAATGAAAATACATTATCGGGAAAAAATTAATATTTAAATGAAAAAGTAAGAATGCCATTGTTGCAATAATCACTTTTTACACAAAATGTTTGAAGTATTTAAAATATTTTCTTGGTAAATTATTAATTTAAGTGTTAATTTTCTGTATGTGATGAAATGCACATTTCTCATATGAATGCTTGTGGATTTTTTTTGAACATTTAAAATGTTATTTATGCAAGATCAGCTATAACTCATAAAAAATTCACTGCTGCATATTGGGATATTAAAATCATAATTTTGAAACACAATGAAAAATACTTGACTCAAAATAGGGGTCAAAATACAATATAGAAGAAATTTCATGAGCTACTTTAGTATTTTCTGAGGAGATGCTCCTAACATATATATAAATATGCATGTCTTCATGAAGAGATAAAGGATTGCTATATAAAATGTTCAATACGATGTAAGTACTTACTGAAGAAATTAACTGCTAAAGTCCCTATCTTATTTAAATACCTACATTTAGCAAAGTAATTCATTCTGCAATGAGAGTCAAGTGTTTGGCGCTGGAACCTAATACAGTCCATATAAAACAAAATCCCCCTGGAAATGAATGGAGCCATTCAGTTCCGAGACACAAAAAGCTGTCCTTTCTTTGTGTGGCTACTTTAAAACCCCTTGATAGTCTTTTTTCCTTTTTATGGTGCTTTTGATATAGATGTTTCTCTACTCAAAAAAATCACCAACAAACTACAAGTAGCAAATACCTAAATATGTACCAGATGTGCAAGTGCTCCCTGGGACAGCTAGATCATGGACAATTAACTGTCATCCCATCCCTGCCTGTGTTTCCTCTCGCTCCTGTAGTAGGCACCTGTGGCTTATTAGGAATAAAACCAAAGTGGTAACACGAATTCCAGGTTCAAAGGTAACCTGGGAAAAATCTCCTCTCTCACTTCTCAAGTGTTCCTTATGAAAAAAACAACCAAAAAAAAAAAAAAAACAAACAATAAAATAGGATGTAGACAAGCAGTGGATGAATATCATCCAAGAGAACCATTACCAAGGATCCCATCCCCTATCTTTGTCCAGTTGTAAGTGTATATCAAGTCAAATGATCAAAGGAGGATTTGACAGCACTTCCAAAGTGCTAAGTGCAAGAGCTGGTCCTTGTTTGTATTCTATTGTGATGCAAACAAACCAGACCAGTTGTGAACAATGCCTAGGGAAAAAAAAATCAAGAAAAATTGAACACTGGATACTTGATAACACTAGATAATTATTAATGTTTTAGGCGTGAAAATGATATTATGGTTTTGTTTTTAAAAAGTCTCTATCTTTTGGAGATATGCATGGGAGTATTTGTAGATGAAATGGTGTGCCGCCTGGAATTTCGTTCAAAATAATTGGCATTAAACAGGCAAAAGTCAGCTACAGAAAACTTGTCACAAATGCTTGAAAATTAATATGGTAATGAATAATGAAGTAATTTATTCGTCATGTATTAATTAATGTAAAAAGTATACAATGAAAATACAATATTGGGGAAAATTAACCTTATTAATTTTTTGAGGATGAAGTGGGTGGACATTATTGCAGTGATCTTAAAAATATGTCCCCAAAATATGTCTTTTTCTTTCAGGAAGTGGAGATTTATTCCTCTCTCCTGTGTGCAGGCATTTACTGACTGAGTTCTAAAGAACAGAATGAGGCAGAAGAGACAGTGTCTGATTTCCAAAAGGAAGTCTTGAAAAGCATCAAGGCTTCCTGTTAGTCCCCTGAGGGAACACAGGGGGTGCGTTCTGAGAGTATTCCAGAAGCCCTGGGTGGTGGACAGCCCAGAGCCTGTCAACTACTGGGGAGTGGGCCTCCTGCCAATGGCCATGGGGAGAGATACCTCAGAAGTGGATCTGCTGTCCAGGTGTCATGTCACCTCTCAGCCAGAGCCACAGAGCCAGGTCCTTGTCAGTTGCTGAACCTCAGAGAATGAGATTATGAATACTTACCGTTTTAAGCCACTGGGCTTTGCTTTTAATTTTTCATTTCTACCCTTCTTTCCTCCCTCCCTCCCTTTTTTCCTTCTTTCTTTCTCAGCAATGAGTAACATGTGCAGCGCCTATGAAGCCAGATTCACTCTGATGAGGTTTCGAGGCAGGATAATGAAAACATCAGGGATCACCATGATATTTTTATCTACTTTCATGTATATTTGAATAATTCTGCAATAAAACTTTTAAAAAACTCATTTACATTTTTCTCTATCTTGAAAAGATACACTTTAGATGGTAACTATGAATATTTTAGTTAATATTTAAGAGCTTTTAATGTTTCTAAAAAAATATTTTTCAGACTCCTTAACAATTTCCCTCCCAAATATTTACTACGTTTGGATTATCCTCACCATGCTCCTAAAACTTTCTAAAAAGTAAATCTTAATGGAAAAGTCACACTAACTAAGACACATAGATTTTTAAAATAGAAACAACACTAAGAAGAAGTTGAAGAAGTGATTTCAGTATACCAAAATCTTTACCATTCTCTCAGATAAACACACTCTGTAAATAAAACAGATTTTTGGCAAATACAGTTTATAGCTAAGACCCTTTGAGCTTATTGTAGAAGAACACAACTATAAATATGAAAAGATATTATCTTTAATGATGACCTAAATCCCTATCTAAAATGAATATAATCAATGAACATATATTTAGTAGCCTTGAACTAACTGCCAAGTAAAATTGAAATATATTATATAGTTTAAGAAAACTTTTATTTTTCTTCTCATAAAGTAAATTCTAATGGAATTAATGTTGAAAGCTTTGAGTTTGGGGATCTTAAAAAAATACATTCTACAAGTAATGTTAATATGTCAAAAAGTACAAGTAAATTCTTTGTTCTCAAGTGTAATCAGGCATTTATAAAGGAAAAATAATGTGTATTAGGTACGCACCACCTTCCATGAATTTTATTATATTAAATTCTCTTTTTTTTCTATTTAGTATTTTACACATTTACAGACAAACCAAAAACTTAGGGAAGTAAATTCTCTTGATTAGAATTACTCAGTAAGATATACTGAATTTAAGATATAGTGACTGCTCATTTCCGATTGAAATTTGTGTGAATCTAACACATGAAGTGATGTGCAAAACCACTGTGTGCCTCTCATGATGCACACAGCCTCGGCTTTCAATAATCATCTGAAATTTGAGAAAACATTAAATGGAAAATATTAGGGCATGAAAATATAAATGGTAATTTGTGTCGAACTATTATAATTGAAGTGAAAATCTATAGGAATTGGAGACTTGCATGTTCAGGAAGAGAAGGGAGTTCAGAGAGGAGGAGAAATTTCAGGTAAGCTTTGAAAAAAAATCAATATAATTCAGATATAAAGAAGAAACATCGTGGATATTGTTGGTTGACTTAGTGCCTATCCAGGTACCTTTCGGCTGAGGAACTTCAAGGAAGGGTTCTTGATGAAGGCCTGCAAGTCAAGTCAGTCAGCTGTGGATTCCCTAGAAGCCTCTCCTTTTCCTCCTATTCCTCCTGTTGTTGCTTCTCCTTGTGGGACAGTATATGTGCTGATGGGAGCCATCCAAGAAAACAAGCAAAATCTGGGGACCACCTCAGCAAGCCCTCCTTCAGCACCAGTGGCTGCTTATCTCCAGGCTGGATGCTCTGTGACAAAAACAAACCCTCATTCACTCAGGGCTCCATGTCTAGTGATTTAGCACTTATCACCAAAAGTGTCCCTAAGAGACACAGATATGTTGTTCTAGAAAGAGGAATGCCAATGAGAATTCACTTATTTGGGGAATGGAAGGTAGGCTTCCATAACTAGTAATATTCGAATACACTTCATTCTGATTCCAAAGTCCAATCTTTGTCCAATGTGTCCTAACACAGTGCCTGAGAATCAAAACCACTGTTTCTTTTAAGTCCTATGTTTTAATTTTCTGCATGGAGTAGTGTCTGACATTATCAACTGAAACACAGGGCAGACAGAAGATTATGAGATTGTATATATAGAAAAATAAATCCCAAAGAACCTCTATGGGAATTTGAGTAGAACGCTCATGAAATGAAATGAAAAGATGGGTAAGTTGAAAGTTAGGAAAGGTTTATATTGCTTTTCAGAGGTAAGTTCTGTGCTTAACTGTGGTGACTTGATTTAAATTGGGCTTTGTGAATTTTCTTATTTCTGATACATTTACATGGAATATAAGAAAATACGAAATTGAGGTTTATATAGGAAATGAAGGCAAAACTCAGTGACCTGTGCTTGCTAGATTTGGAGATTGGTGGCACTCAGACTTTGGACTGAAATGAAGCTGTCTGGAAGATGTTTGTTTTGGAGGGAGGGAGGCAATTTTCCTGAGGAATGATCAAGTACCAGCTCTCTCATGTAGATCTGTCTTTTGGGGGGATGAGTACTGGGGATTGACCCAGGGCACTTTACCACTGAGCCACATCCCCAGTCCTTTTTTCAATTTTTGAGACAGGGTATGGCTAAGTTGCTTTGGGCCTAGACAAGTTGCTGAGGCTCATCTTGAACTTGAGGTCCTCCAGCCTCAGCCTCCTGAGTCTCTGGGATTACAGGCATGCACCATGGCTCCC
Organism: Marmota marmota marmota; assembly: GCF_001458135.2. Taxonomy (NCBI): domain Eukaryota; kingdom Metazoa; phylum Chordata; class Mammalia; order Rodentia; family Sciuridae; genus Marmota; species Marmota marmota. Next base: position 17,134,384 of record NW_026000240.1, on the reverse strand, counting down.
AGCAGACTTGTTTTATAAACTGTTCAGAATAGACACAAACACAAATGCAATTGGTCATGAGTGGATTCTACATTGAGAAATAGTGAGTGAAATGAATGAAAGCAATATGAGGGGACCATTTAATCAAACTGCTAAGCTAAAATTGCAGATTTGAAGAATGAACGTGGAGCTGTGTGCTTGCCTAGTGCGCTTGCCTAGCATGTGCAAAGTCCTGGGTTTGGCCCCCAGTATCTCAAAACAAAACAAACAAATACAAATCTGCAGAATCTCAAGCTTCCATAACAGGAAGGTAGCAGTTAGTGTTGAGGGCCATAGCCGAGTCAGGATGACTCATGGCATTTTTGACAGAAGTAGTGGTTGAGAGGTGACTCTAGGAGCCATTAAGATGATGACTTTTGAGTTCTGGCGGAGTTCCCCATTGAGTTCTGCTTGAGCTCTCGCAGGGATTCCAGGAGAGTTCCCATTGGTTGGGAAAGTGCCAGAGGAGGGATATTTCCGGTTGTTGGTTCCTGGAGGAGCCACGTGGCATTCGGGGAAGTTCCCAGGAGCGTGTGTGGAGTGTGCTGGTGGAGTTCAGAAATAAAGTTTGTTCCTGCTTCAGTGGCTCATGATTTGTGCCCAGCCAGACTGCGCCAAGTTAGAAGGAAGAAAATCATGGATGGAGACAGAGGGGTGTAGTTAGGAAGGGAAGCATCAGGAAAGCCAAGGGAGACAGGTTTGGGACTGAGGAAATCAACAAAATAAAGCACAGGGTTGGAATTCAGCAAAGACTCTGTAATGAGAGCCCAGCTGATTATAATGAGGAGGGCAGTTCAGGTACTGCTTGGGTGATAAGAGCTTGCATCCAGGAATGAGGTAATACATGGCAGGAGAGAGTAGGGAATGTTTAGGAGAAATAGTGACGGTAGAAATATCCTAACCCTGATTAAGTAAAGAGCCAAACCCAAGAAGCAGGTGTAAGATTGGCAAGAAGGTTCTGGAAGGTGGAAGCAGGTTGCCCTTATTCAAGAAGTTTTGGACATTGCAGTTCAAAAGCACAAACTCCTTTTGGCTTAACAGTTTAAATGAATACTTCAAAGATCCTTTGTTTGGTTTCACTATGATAATTGCTTTTAAGCTTTTGCAAAAAACTTTGTGAACATTTTTTGTGTTGTACAAAGATTATAGAAAATATTTTCTCCATTTGATAATAATTGTCCTGAATGTGTTAATGCAGAAGTTGCACGTATTAAGCTCTTAATGAAAAAGTTTCTTCCTACTTTTTAAGATCTTACAAAAATTTCCACAGTATGTTTAGACAGAAAAATGTCTTTTGTTCATAGAGAAACTTTAAGTGTATTTTACTAATGCCTTTATATCCAATTTATACGAGACATAATGGTTCTTTGCTATCTACATCTTAATCATTATTATACAGCATCAGAAAGCTATAAATCCATATCTTATTATCATGACTCCCTACAAAATTGCCTTTATAGGATTATATGTAATTATTTTATTTTAAGTTATCCTACTACTTACATCTAAGATCTATGTAAAAAAATATGAGCAAAATGTCTACATTAAATATTAAAACAAGAATCAACAATTAAAGTGACTACAAAAAGATAGCTTGCCATATGTTATTCATTATCTTCTACGTATAATCCAGGTAATTAATTCCTTTTATGAAATTTACATTAAAAATAGATAAAAGCAAAAAAGTCATTAGAACAGTGAAAAAAAAAAGTATGCTTCAGATTTCAGTTTCTTAAGACAAAATAAAAAGACACTAAGACACCCTTTGTGCCAAATGAAAGTTCTGCAAATGATCAAGTTTCTCATTTCCTCTTGAATCTCAGGAAACTCAATTTGAAAATGAATAGTCTCCAATAGATTATTTGCTTGTAGCAGAGTTATTTATACATTTTGTGTTTACTCCTTGGATCTTCTATTGTTTTTTGCAACAGAAACAATATTTGATATTTTATGATACGTATATTAATGACATCAAATTTATTATAACCTCTTTGGACATAGGTAGAAAATAAATGATAAATATAATTTATATCATTATTAAAGTTCACTAAGCAAGTGCATTTCAGAAGAAAATGAATGACTGTAAAAAGAATTAACTTGCCTTATGTACATATTTAAACTCTGTGAATGTTGAAATTGGCCCTTTTGGTGGATCATACATCATCGTTGAAATAATCTATAGATAAAAGAAGACAAGAGATGAATTATTAGAGATCCTCTGAACTGAATAAGACATGAAATTAGTATTAATATCAGCTAAAGATAGCAGAAATTTCCCTGGCTTGGGAGACTTGAAATTCACTTCTTTCTCTGACTATGCCATCAACAATTTACCTGACTTTGACCCACTATTAATCTTAAGTATTTCAGTTTTATTATGGATAAAATAAATAAACTTGATTTACTAACTTGTAAGGCTCCATCCAACCCTAAAATTTCTTACCTAGGTGTGGGCCTGGTGGTGTGCCCCTGTAGTCTCTGTTACTTGGGAGGCTGAAGCAGGATGATTGCTCTAATTTGAGCCCAGGAGGTCAGGGCCAACCTGGACAACAAAGCATCATTTCACCTCTTTTTAAAAAAATTCCTCCCTCGAATGTTTGTGAAGTCTCTCTATTAAATATACTATTTATCTTTTTGTTTGGTCTTAATTTGTCATTATTTGGAAATACTAATGTGTTGGGAGAAGCAAAAAAATAAATCACATAAAAAACATGACAGGATAAAAAGAAGAATAGATTTCTCTGCTTTACTTGTGAGTCTTTTGAAGGACTATACTTACTACACTTTGGTAAACTTAAATTAGAGATGTTTAACATCTACAATTTTGTAGGAATGGAACAAAGAATAAACAAACCTTAAAGCCATCACATTTTTTTCCAAAAAAGACAAAAGGTGGAATTCTTTTAAGAGCACTTACAATTCTGACATCTTACAAAGTTGCATTTTGGATCACAGATTCTGTGCGTAAAGTATCATAGAAATGCACGTCATTTCAGAATTTGAACACATTGACCCCAGTGGAAATCAAATCAGGAAAATAAAGTTCTATGAAAATGAAAACAGAGTATTTGGAGGCTGGGGATATAGCTCAGCTGATAGAGTGCGTGCCTCATAAGCACAAGGCCCTGGGTTCAATCCCAGTACGAAGAGAAAGATTTTAATTTTATCATATTTTTCTCTCAGCTTCCAAAAATTTTGGTTCTAATTTGATTTTCATTTAGAGTAATTTGGAAGTGAGTTTACCGGATTGTCTATCTCTATTTCAGATTGACAGCTGGAAGACATTCAACAACCACAGACCTAAAGCAGCAAAATAAAATCATTATTGAAGGGAAACAAAGGAATCTGTATCAGTGTAGTTTCAAGTTTCTTAACCAGCTGGTGTGGTTTCTTGTTTATGTCCTCTTTCAACTTTTTTTTTCTTTTCTTTTTTTTTGTGTGTGTGTGTGTATCTGCATTTTGTAAGCATTCTACATATTTAGAATAGTTCTGTCTACCTCTGGCAAAGGAGTGGAATCCAAGGGAGCAACATTATTTTGGCTGAAATACCAAAGAGTACTGGCAAAATCATCAGTTCTCATAATATCTCCCTGACACCATCAGACTCTAAGTTCTTTCTTAATAACAATGTATAACTCATTATAATATTTCAGCTTAATTAACATTTTTAACTGTCTTCCAACCTATTGACAGTTGTAAAGAGGCTGAAGGGTACTTAAATAGAAGAAGAAAATCACTACTTACGAACACTAACAAAGATGTTAGATCAGTTATTGAAGTAATTGATTCAGTCTCTACAGCTGCAAAATTGATATTCTCCAAATGTTAAATTAATTTATGCAACAGTTGTTTAAAAGTGAATGCTGTGTCTGGGGATGTTGCTTAGTGATACAGCAATATGCTGTGGATCTCGCATACCCAAAGCCCTGGCTTTTACTCCCAGCATTGTAATAAGCAAACAAACAAACAAACAAATAAAACCATAAATAAATAAATAAAGCAAAGCAAAGTAAAACAAAATTTAAGAAAAAGTAATTTCTGAATTTTTCTTATCTTTCTGAGGTAGAGGTATAATACAATCACCAACACCCCAGAGATGATTGTTTAATTGAAAGAATCAACAAAACCAGAAGTTGATTCCTTGAAAAATTAATAAAATTGGCAAGTCTTAGCTAATATAAGGGGCCAAAGGAGGGGGAGAAGATGCAAATAGCTAAAGTCAGAAAAGTGAGAATTCTACTACCAATCTATTAAAAAGGTACTTTGTTAGTCATCTTTCTGTTATTGTGACAAAACAATTGAGAAAGTCAACTTACTGAAAGGAAAGGTTTATTTTGGCTCATGGTTTCAGAGGTTTCAGTACATGGTCTCTGGGCCTCATTGCTCTGGGCCTGTGGTAGGACAGTATCTCATGAAGGGAGTATGTGACAAAGGAGGTCTCCTCACCTCATTTTAGCCAGGAAGCAAAGAGAAACAGAAATAGACCAGCATCCCAATATCCCCTTAAGGGCTTGTCCCCAGTGATCTAATTTCTTTCTGCTACTCTCCACCTCCTAAATGGTCCACCACCTCCCAATAGTGTCACCTTCCAATAATGAATTCCAGATCCAAACTGTAGCAGATATTCATTGTAAACCAGCAAATTTCACCATAAGGATAAAATGGACAAATTTCTAGAAACACCCAAATTACCAAACTGACTTAAGAAGATATGAAGAATTTCAATGGATGTATAATAAGCAAAGAATTTTGAAGCAGTATTCAAAAACCTCCTGACAGGGCTGGGGATATAGTTCAGTTGGTAGAGTGCTTGCTTCACATGCACAAGGTCCTGGGTTCAATCCCCAGGACAAAAAACAAACAAACAAACAAACAAAAAAAAACAAAAAACAAAAAAAAGCTCCCAGCAAAGAAAAGCCCAAGACCAGATCACTATACAGAAGACTTTTAACAATGATTTAAACACATCACCCTGAAACCAAATGCAAAGACACAACTAGAAAAGTACAGACAAAATTTCTTACGGAGATTGAGGCAAATATTTGTTTCCTCAACAAAACAATAGCGTAACAAATTCAATGATACATTAAAAAGACTATACTCCATATCAAATGGACTTATCCCAGGAAAGCAAAGATATTTCAACATGAAAAGTAAATTAATATAATACGCCGTATAATTAGAGCAAGGAAAAAATGATCATCTCAATGGATGCAGAGAAAACATTTGAAACATTCCAATCCACTCTCATGATAAAAGAAGTCAGCAACACGAGGCATGTAAGAGGGATTTACTAGAGTAAAAGTGCCATATGTGAAAAACCCAGAGCTAATATCATACTTAGTGTTGAAAGGCACAACATCTCAGCCCAGACCAAAACAGGACAAGGTTGTCTGCTTCTGCCACTTGCTATTCAACACTGATGAAATACCTAGTCAGAGCACATGGGGAAAAAATAGAAAAGAATGCCTTCCAAATGAGAAAGCAAGAAACTGTCTCTACTTGCAGATGATGTGTTTCTATACATAGAAGTGCAAAAAATTTCAAAGAATCCACAAAAATACTGCAGCAGTCTCCCCTTATATGTAAGGGAATGTATTCCAAGACCCCTCTCCACCACCCTATGGAGGCCAACACCACAGATGGTATCAAGCCCTATGGAGATGATTTTCTTCTTTAAATAAAGACTCACAATAAACTTTAATTTATAAGTAAGCACAGTAAGAGATTAACAACTCCTAATTAAAATTATACAGCCTCAACAACTTAGTGAGGCCCTAAGTAACTTAGGAAGACCCTGTCTCAAAATAAAAATGAAAAGGGCTGGAGATATGGCTTTGTAGCAGAGTGCCTTTGGGTTCAATTCCCAATACTAAAAAAAAATATATATATAAAAATATACTTTAAATAGGTATTTAGAATGTATCAATTATTCGTTTCTGGAAATTTCTGTTTAATATATTCAATACACACAATTAACTGCAGGTAAGTGAAACTACAGTGAAATTGCTGATATGGGAGGGTACTGCACTCAGAGCTAGTAAATGAATTTAGTCAAGTGTCAGGGTAGACGATCAGCCTACAAATCATGTGAGTTTCCCTTTATCTGCAATGACTAACCCAGAAATAAAGTTAAGAAAAGTTCATCTATAGTACCGTGCACAAGGATTAATAAAGTACCTTAGTACACCAAAAGCTACCAAAAGAGCTTAAAGAAACTGAGGTTGATCTAATTAAATAAAGTATCCTTACATATTCATGGATTAAAATTGTCAAAATTCCAATGGTCTTTTTTTGTTTTTTGCAGAATTTGAAAAAATCAATTTTTGAAACAAGGAATTACTAAGGACCCTCAAATGCCAGATAATTTTGAAAAAGGAAAAGGAAGCTGAAGGAATCATACTTTTCAATCTCAAAACTTACTACTAATCTACAGTAATGAACATATTGTGGTACTGGCATGAAGGTAAGCTCCTAGGTCAAGGGACAGAACTGACAGTTCAGACATAGTGGCAAAATCTGTGACCAGCTGTTGTTAACAAGAGTGTCAAGACCATTCTATTTGAAAAGTGTAGTGGTGCTTAAAAAGCAGGATAAGCAAACACCAAAGGATGAAAGTTTTTGTTTCATTTTGTTTTTGTTTGTTTTCAGGGCTGGGGATGAATCCAGGGCCTCTTGTATGCTAGACAAGTGCTCTGCACGGGAGTCACCTTCTCAGCCTCCAGGGACTCAGCTCGATCTGTTCCTCACCCCATCTACAAAAATTAACTCAAAATGTAGCACCAACATAAATAGAAAACTTAAATCTATAAATTCTTAGAGGAAAATATATGAAGAGATCTTCATGACCTGAGATTTGACAATAGATGCTTAGTTTTTACAGGGAAAGTACAAGCAACAAAAGAAAAAAAAAATTGGTCTTGATGAAAACTTAAAAAAAAAAAACACAACTTTTGAGCATTAAAGGAGTTTATCAAGTAAGTAAAAAGAAAACCTACAGGATGGGATAAAACATTTGTAAATTGTGTATCTGGCAAGGATTTCATATATAGAATAAATAATGAAGGGTTACAACTCAATGCCAAAAAGACAAACCACCTAGATTTCAAAAAGACTTTTGCATCAAAATGTTTATAGTAGCACTATTCATAATAAAATAGACATGTACTTTGGCTCAAATACCCATAAAAGGATGGATGTAAATAAACCTACATGAAATGGAATATTACCTACCCATAAAAGGCATAAATTATGTTTACATGCTACAACTTGTGTGAACTTGCAAAATATTAGGCTAAATGAAAGAAGCTCAACACAGGCAAATAAAGCAAATATTGTACTATTAATTTTTTATAATATCTTCAGTATAGGCAAATTCATAGAGATAAAAAGCAGATTAGTGCTTTCTAGAAGACAGAGGGAGAGAAGTTAAAGATTGATTACTTTAAAGGTATGGAATATTCTTTTGAAGTGGTAAAAATGTTTTAAAACTTGAAAACAAAATTTAAAAAGGTAAAACCTAGTATCTAGGGATGTTTTGTAGACTAAATAAAATAATGTATATACACTATTTTAGCCTGCTGTTTGGAACATAAACATCACTCAGTAAATATTCCCTTTGATAAGAATAGTTCTTTCAATGATTAAAAAATATTAATGATGACTTTGTAAAAATGGCATCACCTTTTTACAAGTGTAGAAACTCTTTTCTGTAAGATTTATCCATTTAACTCCGGAGGTCTGTTAATAGACATGGCTGCTGGAAATAACAGAAAATAAGCTATAAAATTAGTAGGAGAAGGAAAAACCTAAACTCCATCCTTCACATTTGGTGTTTTGTGCAACAGGAATATTCTATTCCTGAAAATATCCTAGCAGTCTAGCAGGAGCTGTAGGATGCCTATCAGAAATGGTATAATTATTAACCATAGAACTTCAGACTCAACACCTTTCTCAGGGTGTCATTGGCCACTTTAGATACCTTCTTAAGCATCCATTTTATCCCACTGTGAAACTAGATAATATTTACAAATTTCTAATAGTTTCTAAAGAGCCTATCCAAGGGAACCTGGCGCCTGATATAGTAACAGTCATGTTGTATGAATGACTATTATTTCCGGCTTGCATATAATGATGAACAGAATGTTGTTCCTTGTCTCAGAACTTTAGACACTTTCCAACAATGAATAGGAGATAAAATTGTCCTGTCAGTTGTAGCAGGGTTGCTTTTTCTAGTAATAATTGGATTATTTGCCTGTTCAGAATTATTGTGCTAAAGATCCTTTTCTTAGGAGAATGAGAGTCAACACAGAAACTGCCTTGGAAGGTCTTCTCTCAAATGCAGCAAGATTTCAAAGGCAGAGTGTTGAAATCTGAATAAGCGGTCTGCAATTCCCAAACATTAGCGATGTTTAGAATGCACTGGCTTATGATTGACAATTTTAAGTTTCTTTTGGCAGAAACTCAAAACTACGTCTTTAAACTTTTGTTACCTTCATAGTTATTTGTCGAACATAATTTTAAGAAACCTGGAAAATTCTATCAGGGAAATATCCTCAGGCATTAACTGTATATGCCACTTGTGAACTATTCAAATATCTTAACATTTCTAAGAATCTCATCAGTTTATCAAGCAATATCTTTATTCTTTCTAGCACACGCAGGCACATGCTTTACTATTATTATTTATTATCATCATTATTATTATTTTGCTTTCTTCTACTGTTAGAGTCTATAAACAAGTCAGGATGGGGCCTGACATTTTGCCAGAGGGAGTGGTTTGTGAGGTGGCGCCAGCGAGCCATTAAGTGTGGAGATTCCTTATTGGTTGACTGCTGTATCTAGTTTATGTTAATTAAGATAAGCTGTGTGTAATGTATAGATACCCCTCCTGTCCTACAATAAACGGCTCCCACTCCTGCTGTATCAATGTACACAAGTTGCTCGCCACCCCCCGGTTATTTTGCTCAGCCAGACGGACTGCGGCATTCTACCATTTTTTTTCTTTATTTTCTTGTTTTTGCATACCCTAGATGCCTCTAGAACCTTCCATCATGTTTGCTTGTATTAATGATTTTGCTTTATAATTCTCTGAGCTAGAAGAGAAGATTTAGGGCATAATTTATCCTGTTTCATTTATTCTTGCTTCCTGGTATTATAAGGATTAGTATTTATTTTTCTATTCTGGTTTCAGTCCTTAGAGAAAGGGAGCCCAGAAAGCCAGCCAGGAGCCCACAACATCTTTGGCAAAAGCTGATTATAGCTATACTATCAAAAGGGATAAGGCAAAATATCAGAAGCTCTGCTAACTGAAAGCTGTATCCAGAAAGTTCTAAGAAGGACTCGGGTCCCTCTATTGACCAGAATAAAGTTTCCTACTTGCAAAATTGGCAATAATATGGATGCAGATTAAGGGGGGGAAGTGTGGTGCAGACTTATCAGAGCCTGTGGGAAGAGCTCAAGGCCTGGAGCAGGAGGATGCTTCTGGAGACACTGTGTCATTTTGTACTCTCTAGGAGTAAGCGGTCAGACCAGCTTCCTGGGACCTGCACTCCTCATCAGCAAGTCACTGCTAAAACTTGTTACAAAACCTTTATATTGTCAGTATTACAAGCTTTTATAGTGTTTTTTTTAATATAACCGATTCTTAAATCCTACTTTTAAAGTTTATTTTCATAAATGTGACTTTCATTCTCTACTTTGGATGTACCATGATTGATCTTGATCTCTTATTTTGTAAATAGAGTCTCTAGGACAAATAATTTGTATATCCTAGCACTTGCCATAATGACTGGGTCATAGTGATTATCAAAAGCATATTAATTACCTGTTACTAAATAGTTGACTTTAAATCATTCCATTTTTCTAGAATATATTTTCAGAATATCACTTGTCAAGAAATTATCAATGATTGTGCATTTTAGTTAATGCTTCAAAGAAGCATTTCCTCTCACTTTAAGAAAATTGTATAAACAATAAAATATAGCTAGATTGTGAAATAAATCTAATTAATGAAATAATTACATTCATGGCTTAATTCTTTAAACCACAAACTGGGTCAGTACTGAAAAATATTGCAAGACGCCATTATAGAATATAAGCAGTTAAAATTCAAAAGTAAAATAATGATATTATAATGGTTACATTGTATGATTGAAGTGTGCAGTTAATAGTTATTATTGGAAGTGCTAGAACAAAGACTAGAGTTTATTGAAAATACTTCAAACAGAACACTTGAGACTTAATAAATTGGTAGTTACAAGTAAAAATTCAGAATGAGCAGTGCTTTCTAGGTAAATAAAAAGTTCCAAAGAGTTAATGTACAATGTATACTTGGAAAATACGCTATAATAGAACAAAGAATTCCTCAGAAGCCTGTAAATTAGAATAATAACTTGTTTTTGTTTTTAATTATGGCAAAACAGTGTCTTAACTGTGTTTGCATGTGAAGAAACCTTACTCCAGCCTCCCTTCCTGAGCAATGAACACGACTCGTCAGTTTGGACCAATGGGGGAATGACAGAGATTGACGGTTTTCTCAGTCCCTTTCCTTACAGGAGGAAAACTTGTGGAGTGGTTAGATAAAGGAGGCAGGGTGTCCTTCTCATGAAAACCCTTTTCCAGTGAGTGTGAGCTAGGTAGATGGAACTGGGCCCAGGAATAGAGTTTGCTCCAGAGGTGGACACCCGTGCTCCAAATAAGCCCAGTTTCAAATGACACTTGGGATCTCTTTACTTGGCTGGAGTGTAGGGAGGAGAAAGAAGTGCTCTGGGGGAGGACATAATATCTAAGCAGTCAGGACAAGAAGGAAAGCCAGGCTTATGGGCCGAATTGTGTTCCCTGTAAATACAGATGTTGAAGTCCTAACCTCCAGTGGCTCAGAATGCGATGTATTTGAAGACAGGATCTTTACAGAGGTAAAGTTAAACATGAGATCATATCAGTAGGCCTCAACCCCAAATGACTAGTGTCCTTATAAGAAAAGGAGATTAGGACAAAGACACAGGGGAGAACATGTGGACACAGAAAATGGGCATCTATGAGCCAAGGAGGGAGCCTCAGAAGAAACCAACCCTGATGATGCCTTGATCTTGGACTTGGAGCCTCCACAGATCCCTACAGTTTAATTCCTCCATTATCTCGTATTGTTCATGGTGATGCCCGCAAACTCAGGCAGTAGGATCCCTTAGGGCCTCAGTGTGCAGCTTCAGTACAGGTGTTAAAGAATAGGCTAGGTTAGTCCATGAGACTAATAAGCTCAGGTGCCTCAAAAAATTCGTTTTGTATCTTTACGTTTACCTAAAGGGTGGGGTAGAAGTGTGGTGAATAATTTTCTAAGATAAAATGAGATGGGACGCTACAGGGAGATTTCGAGGATCTGTTAATGCCAACTCTGTATATATGACATTAGAAGGTAAAGTTGGCAAATTTTATGAAAAGAAAAAAAAGAAATTGCTTTGGGGAAAGCTCACAAACGGACATCCATGATTAGGATTATCTGGGAAGGGAACAGGGGTGATAAAGTAATTTAGTGAAGCAGTTGGCTAATAGGTGGCATTAGGCCAATTGGCAGATGCCAGTCAAATAAGTGGGCTTTACATATAGAGAGGTGAGATTCCAAATGGAGTTCCTTAGGTAAGATTCAGACTCACACCATCAATGTTGTCATGGATATGGAAAAGCTTCTCAGAGAACTCAGTTGTCCTGTGACTCAGGCCACCAGAGCCTCGGTTAACAGGCAACATGGAGATGTCCCAGGGGAGGCCGCTCTGTGGGAGCGGCTCTCACAGAACTCATTGGTTAAGTATCATGGGAAACAAGGCTTTCACTAATATAAAACAAAACTTCTTCCTCCCTTTCTCTACCCTTCTCTGTGTTAAAATATAAAAATGCACTAAAAAATGAAAGGCAAGCTTGCATACCTGCTGTGGGAAAGACAGCTTTCCTGTGCCATCCTTACTGCACACCCCTGCACTGCCTTGGGCTGGTGGCAGCCATAGGGCATCAGTGGTAGTTTTCAGGAAAGGCAGTGACCAATAGAGGGAGGGTAGCACCTGCACATCACTGACATCTGCCTGCATTGAAGCGACTGCACGTCCATCAAAGAGTGGGAAGTGCTCACAGGATCGTGGCTGGCAACCACAGCATCTGCTCCTCGTGGTGCCCAGAGGAAGTGGGAGCTTGCTGTGCCGCCCTCTGACAACAGCAGTGGTAGATCAGGAGAGCTGCCAATCCGAGAGGGGCATCCATGCCTGGGAGGAGAGAGCTTATTTTGATTTTGAGCAAGTGTGAAACTCCCTCTGGGAACTCCTAGAAGCACTTGGGTTGGGGGGCGGTGCTCTGCGACACGTGTAGGTTATCTGCAATGCCTGTGAGGGGGCTGGGCACTGGACTCGACTGATGAACGTTAATGTGATCTCATTTTTTTTTTTTTTTTCCCTAGGCTGGGGAAATTTTGGTTCTTTTGTGTGTCACAGGTGTTGGGAGTGAGTCGCCAGGGCTCCAAAGACTAACTTCCCCATCCCCCAAGAAGAGCCATCCAATGGTGAGCCCCGCTGGCTCACATGATCCTTACCCACCAATCAGACTAGCCCTGCTGGCTCACATGATTCTTCCCCACCAATTAGAAGGCACCTCAAGCCAGCTGCCAAAAAACCATTAAATTGTAAAACTGTTTCAACTGTCAAACCACCCCCAGCTCTATAAATATGCAGAGCTGCCTCAATAAAAGGGCATTTTTCTCCCACCCGAAGCCTTGATAGTTCTTTCAACGGGGGGGAGCTAAAAACTTCTACAAAGAAGAAGAGTGACATCATGAAAGTAGTGTTTCAGAAAGAGTAAATTCCAGTTTATGAGGAAAGAGAAATGAGTTGAAGCGCTAGGAAAACATTAGTGACCTGGCTTTAAAAATTGAGAAAATTTCACTTTGGGTTTTAAACAAACCCACCCCATTTAGCATGCTGATTTATGTACATACCTTGAAGTAAAAGAAAATGTCCCAAACTTGAGAATAACTCATAGAGATTTACAAAACTGATTTAGGTTATTAAAAGTTCTTTACCTCAAAACAAAGGTAACCTCCATGACTTCGAATCTCTGGAGCCTAACCCTCTGAATCCTTGCTAACTTCTTGGTTTTTTGTATGTGGTCAATGTCCTCTTCCCTGACTCCATTTCTGAATCTTACTATTTGCATGCTACTGAGATGACTTCTTTATAAATGTGTAATTAGAGAAGAAAAAAACACTGGCCCAGCTCCCTCTGGATAATACTGAGCAAGTAAAAGAATGGGTCATTTATTCAGACCTAAATACTTCTAATACAAGTCACTTGGGTTTTCATTGTCTTATCTTCATTGTGTGTATAATGAAAAGATCCAGATGACCACTAAGGCCTTTTCCACCTTAAAATTTTATGATTCTATAGGAGTAATTCTATCATTGTTCAACAATTACTTCATTTTATTGCGTTGACTATTTCTCTATGTATTGTTCTTTCAGGCCAGATTGAATAGATTCAGAATTTCTCTTTGATTTAACCAAAATCACTCTCCTTTTTAAAAAGCAGACGATGGCTTTAGCTCTCAGGAAAAGGAGTGGGAAGGAAGCAAAGAGGAGTAACTTCTCCTTAAATGAAAGCTTCATTAGGAAAAATGAACTCATCAGTGTCCTCTGAGGAGAACGCCTGTGTTCAGAAGGGCATAGCCTCTGCTAGCCAAAGTGCTTAGTGTAATTTATATTATTAAAATTACTGCACAAATATATGTATATACATATGTACTTGTGTTTATGTATTTGGAACACAGCTAATGGTCCATATTTTACTCCTTAGTCTCATTTCTCTCAGGAACTAGTAGCTATTGTGATATTAGATTTGAATATGGATGAGATAACTTATTCAAGCAAATATTATGTGTGCTGGGGTACTGGGAATATGAAATGAACTTGTAAAACAGAACCTTCCGCAAGCTCCACCTCCTGTGGTGAGTGTCATAGGAAAGAGGAAAGATCAGTTCACTTCCACCCAACTGTAGTTCTCTGCGGTGTTTAAATGCCTAACGAATTTCCATTCTTAGTTGAGACACATCTGAAGAAGAACTCATAGCAAACAGAAATAGGAATCCAGATTATTTATGAACAATTATTTGTTTCATAAATACATGCAATCAAAACTTAGCAGAGGGTTTCACAGTATGTTAGTGAATATAGTTTTATTTTTCTTTTTTTAAAGAAAGGGAGAAAAGGACAAATGAAGAAGAGACAGGAAGAATTATGACAGATGTAACCGTGAAAAATTATCCCAGAATGGTGCTGTAAAATAAATATTTGAGTATAGGTTTAAATAGATGATAAAATTTACATGTGTGTTAGTCAGCTTTTTGTCATTATCACCAAAATATCTGACAAAATCAATTTAAAGGAAGCAAAGTTTATTTTGGCTCACAGTCTCAGAGAGTCAGTCCGTGGTCAGCTGACTCCTTTGGTTTGGGCAAGAATATCAGAGCAGAAGGCCGCGTCATAGGAAAGTTGCTTGGTGCATGGTAGCCAGGAAGGAGTAAAAGAGGTAAGGAGCAGGAAGACAAAACGTAATCCCCAAGGGCACACCTGAAGAGATGAATGCAGTTCCTCCTGTCACATCATGCTTGCCTACACTCACCACCCAATTCGTGTGTTCAAGTCATTAATCCATGAAAAGGATCAATCCACTGATGAGGTCATAGCTCTCGAAATCTAACCATGTCACCCCTGAAGATTCCAGAATTCACACAGTCGCTCTCGGTCGACTTCTCATATCCAAACCGAAGCAACCTGTGATAAAAAATCATAGGAAATCACCCTTAGGACCAGCGAGTTACGGTGATGCACGTGGCCAAATACAAAGACAAGAAATTGATTTTTTTTAAAATTGAAATTTTTGGTTAGGTATATTTTTTCTCTCTGGGAAACTTAAGAAAAGCAAACAGAAGAGGCCAATGATAAAAATATTTAAAATAAATATATGTATGTTATATTTATAATATATTTATATTTATAATACATTTATAAACATACATTTACATTTATAATGTATAATATATATTTATATATAAAAGCATATTACCTATTAAAATAATGAAATACCTGTAAAAGATCACTCAATGAAAAACAAGGAGAGGTCAATTTCATTTTAATGTTTTGTTTCTTCTTTCATTACTTTCTTCTTTTTATTGAAAATATCTTTTGTTAATTAAAAAAAAAAATTCAGTGTGGAAGCCAACACACCAGATGTAGAGTGTCACCAAATTAAAACAGAAAATAAATTCAAAGTATGACGTTAAGAATCTTTACAAGCCAATAATGGTGTCAGTTATATTAATAATAGTGGAAAAAGAATCATGTAGTCACAGCAAAATTTGCATGGATAGTAGAGTTTGCATCACACCGCGCACGTGCCACACACACACACACACTCACACGCACACACCCACACGTACACGCACACAGAAAAGGAGTGAACAATTATAGAAGAGAAACAAGGAATGACTTAAATTAGCTCAAAAAATTTTTCTGATAATGAGGCCATTTGTTTTATTTATTATACCATATTAGAGAAACAGTCTGTTTTGTTCCTAATAATTCCTTACTGATAATAAAATTGTTTCCTTTCTTATATTACATATTTTTTGTTTATAATACACCAAATATTCTTTGAAATAGATAAGCAAACACAGATCAGCAAAAACAGCTCTGTATTAATGAGGCTAGGCTGAGTTGTGCTATGGTAACAAAAATCCCCAAATACCAGAGGCTTAAAATGAACAAAAAGGATATTTTTTCTCTCCCTTAGGCAGTATGACCCATTGTGAATTGCTGAATTAGTCTCCTTAGGCTACCCTAACAAAAATACAACACAGCAAGTATCACAAATGACAGAAGCTAGTTTTTTCTACAGTCCAGAAGTCCAAGGTCAAAGTGCCATCAGCCTAGGTTTCTGGAGAGGCCTCTTTCCTGGACTTGTGAATGTCTGTCTTGTTGCTCTGGTTCTCAGTCCATGCCATTTCCTCTGTGTATGAGTGAGGGAGTGGGACAGGCAGGCAGATCTTTGGTGTCTCTTTCCCTTTAGCGTTTTTTGTAGGGCCTCATCCAAGCTAAGTAAGCGCTTCACCCCAGCCCATCTTTCTCCTCCTTTGGGCATATCCATCTTAACAGATTTCATTTAACTATAATTACCTCTTTAAAGGCCCAAACTCCAAATATTGTCACATTGGAGGCTAGGACTTTAACATAAGAATTTTGGAGGATGTAATTCAATCCATAATGGTTGCTTTAAAAGTCACATGACCATAAGTAATTTCAAGGGGGAGTGAGAGACAATGTTCCTGGAAAAAGGAAAAGGGCAATATTGATAAACAGCACAGATGACTATCACAATGAGTATAATTTTCTGTTGTATCATTTTATGCCTAATCTAATTAATGATGCTATGATATCTTTTGTTAATTAAAAAAAAATCAATATGGAAGCCAACAGACCAGATACCAGAGTGTCACCAAATTAAAAAAGAAAATAAATTCAAAGTATGACTTTAAGAATCATAAAACTTTCCAATGTACTCCATAAGAAAAAAATGTACATAACTTTCTTATGTACTCCATAAGAAAAAAAAAATCTGGGAATAGAATTGGTATAGTAAAGAATTTGGAACATTTTGAACATTTTATTGTGTCTTGCCAAATTTTTTTCTTGAAAAATATTGTGGAATCAAATTTTTTAAAGTCTGCAAAGTCTTAGGCATTTTTATTTAAGAAAAAAGGAAGACAAGGAGAAGAAAGAATTAGAAGAGAAAGCCTTTGTCAAAAAACACCATTTCTGAGCTGGATTTGTGGCTCAGTGGTAGAGCACTTGCCTAGCATGTATGAGACACTTGGTTTGATCCCTAGCACTACATAAAAAAACAAAAACAAAAAAAAACTAAATAAAGGTATTGAATCTATCTAAAACTAAAAAGACTTTTTAGAAAAACACCATTTCATTGCTTTAGTAATTTTTTAAATTTTATCACCACCATGGCTGATTATAATCTTTATGCTTGCACACACATTTTTTTTTTTTTTTTGGTAATATGGAAAAGTTAGTCCCTATTTTGGTTGATATTTTTACTCAAGGCAGGATTTCTTTTACTTAAAACTTATCTTACTCATTCTAAATTATTCATTGAGTGAAGGAAGACACAAAATTTTTTAATAGGCTAAGAAGAAATTTACACACACATTGACCAAAGATTCCATATAAGGAATTGTTATTGGGTGAACCCTTATCCTGATAGAATCTCAAAGATCAAGGTTAAAAAAATAGATGTAATTTTTTTCTTTTGCTGAGCCCATTTTTATTATAAAGTCAGGAACTCATATGTCACTTCTAAAAAGGCCCATCTGTAAAATCAGAAAGAAGACCATCTTTTTCCAAGAACGGTATTAGAAATTGACAGATGCATAAAACAACTTTCATCTTTACCGTTGCCTTTGTCTCACCAGAGATCTGAATTAAAGGTTGATGGCCCCTGAATATGCTCCAGGTTCATGCCCGCACTGAGCACTCAACTTCCTCCTGGCCCTCCTGTGCCTGCAGTCTTCAGCTGGATGGAAGCTCTTGCCTCTAGCTATTTACACCATGATCAGGCTAGTAATTAGCAAAATGTTTAATATAATATAGAAGCAATTAGGAGGTGATAACATGCAATTAAGATGTGTTTTCAGATTAAAGATTTTATAGTGCTCTTTTTCTTGAAAAGATAAAGTGCCTATCTCAAAATGTCAAACAGCAGTGATTTAATCTGAATTATTTTCAATTAATATGCATGTATTCTTGCGATGTGTTCACCGTTGTTATTGACATTGATAAATTAAGCTCATCCCAGCTGAATTTATCCTTGAGTCACTCTATATTTCCTGAATGTCAGCTCTTCATTCGTATTTTTTTTTTCCTTTGCCTACAAGCTGTGCGTGATCTAACTCTACGTCCCTTGATTCATCCCTGGGATTACAGTGATGTGTCAGTCTAGGGGAACAATAATCTGAAAGGGCATTGTTATAAATAGAGTGTTAGAATATAATTGTTTGTCATGTCATCTCTCCCCTTTAAATTCCCTGGAGTCCTGTTGAAGTAATTTAGACAGCGAAGATGACAAGAGTCTTGAGACTGTACTTATAGAGTTATCCAACACATCTTTAGCCTCTACTGCCTTTGAGACCATCTCCTCTACAAAGTAGAAAATGCAAATATCAAATGAGTTTTGACTGTAGTGTAAATTTAATTTGAGAGTTTACAGGGACAACTCTATATAATAAAAGCACTGCGTCTCCTAATTCATCTGCACTTGTTGGGACAATGGCTATTAAATGGCATTTAAAATTAATTAGAAATTGTCATGAGTGAGCATGGCAGCAATTGAAGATAACTTAGAGGAATTAAATATTTAATGTGTTGGAGTCCTTGATTTTTCCCCCCTTTTTGTAAAGACGATGTGCAGATGAATGTGTTGGGAGTTAAAATATTTGACTTTTAAGTAAAAGACCAGGGGAAAGTTATCATTTTATCTCACTTTAGCATTTACAAATTCATAAATATGCAAATGATGATTACAGCAGCAGTATACAGTATATGCCATATAATATGTTGATTTTTTTAAAAAATTAATATTTCTTTCTTAATAAAATGTGTGGAAATGATGTAGATTTGAGACTTGTTAGTTTTTAAGAAACACTTCCATTTGTAATCAATTGGGCAATTAAAATCCTCTCTTTACAAGTTATTAGCAAGTGGAATTTGAGAATTTAACAGTCCACAGGGCAAGGAGCATACCTTATGCCAGGGTATATTTTTGCATTCTTTTATTGGAAGAATAAATGGACACACATTAGAATCAACTGAATTTTTTCTTAATCTACACAAACTCACTAAAATGAATAAAGCTAATGATTTGACAAAAACTTTTTTTATATAGAGGAAGAACATAACTTTTTTTCTTTGGTCTAGTAGGCTCTGTGAGTTTGACATCATCAGGGATGGCAACCCAGGATCTCTGAACTGTGTGCATCCACCCAGATCCACTAAGCAATTATTTTAGGTATAAAAACACGATGTTCAAATTTTAAGTTTTTTTTAACATTTCATCTCAAAATAATAAATATATTATACTTGACTTCTGGTCCACATCTGTGCCATCCTGAGTCAAGAGTCCACGTAGAGAACATATGTTCCATTCCATGCAAGGTGGGCTGTGTCCTAAGGCAAAAGAAGATGTCCACAGCATGGAGTTAGCAAAGGAGTCACCATCAGGCATTCATTTGCTTTCAATGTATTTCCAAACAGTGAAAGTTAAGTGCATTTGTGGACTGTTATTTAGTTTTAATTAAACTAGCCTTCACCAAATTAACAAGTGACTTTCTAAAATTCCTGCGAAGAAAATGAACACACTCATCATGCAAATACAAGTGAATTTTAACAAAAATCTTTGCATAATTGGAGATGAGATTGAAAAATTAGCATCCTGATTTAATAAGAGAGACTCCTCCTATTTGGAACTAGTTGGTTTTGTAAAGGATCTGTTTCAGTCATGACAGTTATTAAGCAGGTAGCAAAATAAGTTAATTTAAAAGAAGAGCTTTAAATAAATATATATTTCAAATTTTTATACCCTAAATAGTGAATAATAGCAAGTTCCATCACTTCTGTCAAATATCTAGTGACAGGAAAAAGATTTATATCACTAATAAATAAATAATAGATTTTTAAAATTTTTGTTTATTCTTTATTCACTTCATCATCACTTTTGGAGTATGCATACCTTTGCAGAATGAATGTATGTTCATACCAATGGAATATGAAGTGATCTGTTGGCATCTACAGGAAATCTGTTCCAAAACCCACCACAGATATCAACTCCACAGATGGTCAAGTCCTTTATATAAAATGATGTAGTATTTGCATGTAACTTAAGCATCTTTTCTTGTATACTTTAAATCATCTCTAGATTAATTATAATACCTCATCCAATAGAGTGCTATGCAAGTCGGTTTTTACTATACCATTTTGAGGACAATGACAAAAGTCTGCACATGTTTAGTACAGAAAATACTTTGCTGCATCCTTGATACATGTTTAACTGTGATAAGAATGCAAAGTGTATTTTCCTACACAAAGAGTGTGACATCATATCAGACTCATGTTTGTGAGAGCTTGGAATGAACCCCATCCCCTCATGGATGTAACATCACAGCTGATCAGACACCATATGTGAGTTACAGACCTCAACTTCTGGACTTTAAAACACAGGCAGCTCACAAGTTGGACAGACACTTAGAGAGCTTGGCCGGTGGCACCTCACTGTCAACTTTCTTGCCCTCCTTGCCCACTGATGCTGGTACTGCACTTTAGCCTGGGGGACCTCACCTGTCAATTTACATCTCTCAAGATCCACTTGTATAAAAGTACGAACTTTAACTTAAGGCCTGCTTCCATCCTAATTGAGCAACTAGACTGATATTTTTGAAACTCACTTAGTGGATTAATGAAACTTGTCCATTGACTGTTCTCTAAGTTTTTTCTCCCTCTTTACATTTTTAAGCATTGTGAACCTAATAAAAATACTTTCTTTATATGACAATAAACCGTATAATTTATGAAATCATACTATGATCATCTTCTTATTGTAACCACACATAACATAAACACGGGAGAGAAAACAGGTAAGGAGTTTTGCCTTCAAAGGGCCAAAGGGCCACAGTGTGAAATTTCCCCCAGTGTGATATCTGCCCAAAATCATTTGAAGGAAACATGAAAGAGAGAATGTCAATAGAATACATAATTGAAATTACATATCAGTAAAAATCTGATAATGATCTTGTGGTATGAACTCAACATTTTTGGTATAAATTATAATGAGCAAGTAATCACTTATAGTTATATCTTTCTTGTGATTTATGGATGAACACCTGTAAAATTGAACTATATGCAGTTGACATCTTTATGGGTCAAAAATTTTCAAATATTTGTGATTTATGTTCGCTCGTCAACACAGAAAATAATTTTCTCTTAATTGTATACAGGGCCTGTCATTTTTAAAATCTGTAGTTGCCCAAATCAATGCCTGGCCCAGGATAGGTAAGCAGTAAGCACTCTTGAATAAACATTACTGTCATTCCAGAATTTCTCATGCGTCATTCATGATCAGCCATGCCCATGTTCCCCACTCTCAACCTCATTCTTGGAAAACCTATTGCTCACTGGCCACAGCTGATGTATAGCTGACAAACTGGCCCAATCCAGTCCTCTCTCTTTCCCTCAAATGAGGAACTGGTGGTTTTCTGCCAGCAGCAGCAAAGAGTCTAAGAAAGCTTGGTGAGGTCTCTCGGGATCCAGAGTAGGCCAAGGTGGAGAAGCACTTGGTCAACATGGAGTAATGTGGTGACTGAATGGCTTCTGTAACTGTCCCTTTGAACATTTGGGTGAGTAGTTTCCCAGGTGAATCCATTTGTACAGCCTGAGGCCCAAGGGCACACTCTACTCGGTGCCACTGGAAGTTCTGAGACAGACAGGCATTGGGAATCTGGTTGCTTGATTTTTAAAGTCAGTGAACGATGTCCTACTGTAAGAATTTCCAGACAGTTAACCAAATTAGACATTGCTAAAGATTAGAATGAGCTGGATTTCTAGTTCTAGAGAATTTCTCAAATGGCATTTACTTCCCAAGGAAATGAGGAGAAACATTTGTGTCTCCTTGACGAGCCTAATCTTTTCTGGCTTTATAATTACTTAGAAGTAGCCTGAGTGAGATTAATTGACAAATTATGTTGACAAGATAGTAAAAAATCATGGCCTCTTTGAGGGCCCCACTTAAACAGATTCATATACAAATACAAGTCATTTTAATAGCCATGTTAAATATTAAAATTTTGTGGATTTGGTAAAATAATGTCTTAATTTTACTTAGTTTGATAAAACACCAAATTTAAAATTTTTACTATTAAAGTTTTTTTCAGACTTAGCAAAACAAAATATATTTTACATTTATTTCTGTCAATAAAATATCAATGTTTTTTTCTACAAAACAATATACATATTTAAAATGTCTGTATTTTATCTGCAGGCCTCAACAGAATGTAACTTTTCCTATTAGATTATTTAAAAACAAGAAAACATGTTTTGGGGATAATTTCCACAAAATGTCTTAGAGGGTTCATTTTGAAATGATGTTATAAGGAAAACACCATTACGGTTCTAAAAACTTTATTAAAATACAATTCAGATAGCATATACTTCACCCAGTTGAAGTATACAATCCAGAAGTTCTTAATATGATTGCAGAATCATGTGACCATCACCAAAATTAATTTCAGAATAGAGAAATAACACCCACCAAAAACTGAATTGAAAGTTTCCAGTATTTGTATTATTTGACGATAATTTCACAGACACCTCCCTTTCTGGACCTGATTTAAAAAGAATACCAATTTCATAATTAGTATTCTCAATAGTTTCAAAATTATAGTTGGCTTACATTCAGAATAAACTAATGATTTCAATCTTATGTTTATCTCTTTGTTTTTAACTAATCATAAAAGATTTAAGTTTCTCTCTACAATAGCCAGTGTTTGTAGGGCATTGTGATCAAACATAAAAGATGAGACAATAATACTTAATCCCCTCCAAAATTTACTCCTATTGCTCCATAGACAGGAATATCTCATAAATGTGTGTGAAAATATATATAGTATACATATATATCTATTCATAAACATTTGAGAACATGAAGTTTTTTAAATTCCCTGAGATATTTCAGTTCATCAGCAAGTAAACTGAGAAACTGCAATGCACAGCCTTTTAAAATCTTCCTGATCAAATTTAATTCTATGGGGTGATGTAAAGGGCCCATTTACATTTCCAGCCCTTTAAGGAAAATTGAAAGAAGAGTTTTAACAACTGTGCAGTTTAGTTAAAACTGTTTGCTAATAAAAGACTGCTTTTATTTCTGAGAAAGTAAAAATTATAGGAAACAGCAAAGCCCCAACTGACCCCCAGACTTCATTATGTCCCACATAGAGGTATGCATGTGTTGATAAAACCTGGACTCTCTGCTTTACAATACATGGAATAACTAACGAATCTGGAAAATCCAATCTTACAACCTAATTCAAGAGGAAAACCTCTCAACCTAACAAAGGGAATTATTGCCGGAGATTAAACTGCTTGATGTTCTTCATTGTTCTAGTGGAGCCAAGAGGGAATATTAATTGAGATGTGCCACGGATTCCGGTGTGTGTTCTGCAGAGCTTCTCAGGTTTCCTGGTGGTCCTTCTAAGGGAACAGCATAAATGAGGGGAATAAGACGACCATTCTGAACCACAGTCGTTAAGCCCTTGTTCCGTTTGGCACAAAAGGTAATGGTTGGTTGATTTGCTTTATTTCTGTGCTGTTCTGATTTTTCCCCCATACACCCTAATCTCCACCACTTCCTCTGTGAGTCATCAGCAGCTGGACCCAGGGAGACCACAGGAACCGACTCCTGGAAAAGAACTCTAATGCAGCTCTTACTCAAGTTCAATTCTCTTAAAGGCTGGTAAGAACAGAGAGTTTTTAAGGGATAGAGAAAAGAATTATTTTGCATTTTCTGCTTTGAAGACACTCTGAACTTGTGGACCTTTTTATATTTCCTTGCATGATACATTTATCTCAATATTTGTTTATGAACAAGCATATTTAGATTTTTAAAGTAACAATATTTTAATGTAATATAATTAAATCATTTCTACCGGAGTATTTGTTCATTCATTTCGATTTGGATCAGTTTATTTAGTTTTGCAAATTTGCAAAGCAATGTTTTAGTACTTTTTTTCCCACTTAGAATTGATCCAACAATTTCTGCTCTCTACATCTGATGGAGTTACTATTATAACCTCCATTAGACCTAAACATCCCTGTTTTCTCATCACACAAGGGGATCTTGAATTAGATTCACAAAGAACAGCTTGATTTATAGTTGTTTTGTCTCCATTCTATTTGGAAAAAAAATTAGCATAGCATCAGGCTTTGATATGAGGGAGTTCCCACAGTCTGCTGGCAAAATCTTGCTGGTCACATACCACCGCCAGAGGTTAGAGGTTTGATTTATTAAAGAAGAGGCTCTTGGCTGTGCCGAAACTGTGGTAATGGGGTAAGCTCTGTAGCAAGACTGAACCGAGACCTCAGATTTCAGGCTTTTTGCAGTATTTAACTTCATTTGTGGAATCTCAGATTAAATAAGATATTGTAAGTTGGTGAAACAATCATCGAAGAGAGCTTATTGTTGAATACATTTCTCTCACAGGTGGCATAAAGGAACTTGGAAGGAATGTATGACATTCCAAGATAAGAGTGTCTCCTTTTTCACGGGCAGTATGAAGGAAAGAAGAGGAGACCTTACAGCAATTGTGCAGCAGATACAGTTCATGGGGCTCCAGGGCCCTCTGTTCACTGTGCTCATGCAGGTCAATTTTATTTTTTTCAGTTAGCTCTCACCTTACAGTGTCTATGTCTCTCTGCTGTCAGTCCTCCATAGCTGTCTTCCCATGGTGGTGTGTAGGGACCAGGAGACCCCACAGAAAAAGGAGACCCCACAGAGCAAACGCAAGACATCCCTCATCCCTCCTGGGGCATCCCTGAGACTCTTCATTCATTCTTTCCTCTCACACATAACTTCAATGATGAAGTTGTTGAAAAAGACCTAATGATTTGGCCTACTTAGAAATATTTTCAGCCAACAAAAGACTACAGGAGTTTTAAAAAGGGCAGTACAATTGTCTCAGACATCTACCTTTAAAATCTATTTCCCCTGAAGGGGATTAAGTCTAACCTATTGTGTGAGTAAGGAAATTACTTTTATAGCCTTACTTATATTAGGAATTGGCAGGTTTCAAATATCATATCTGTTAATATTAATTCATTCCAAAAAACTGTATTTTTAGTATCAGAGAAATGCCTGCCAGAAATGTAATGTTACTTTTGGAGAGAATTTTAATTATCTCTATCTGAATTAAAAGAAAATCTTTAGGGAATTGAGAAATATTAGGAGATTTAAAGACTCACTGTTTATAAAGCTCACATCAGGCTTCAGCAAGAGGTAGCTTTAAAAGTAACCACCTCAAGTCCTGAAAATAGCTCTGTTATTTTTTATATTATATTTTACGGCATTGCCAGATACTTTAGAATCATGATTCCATGCTGGAAAATTCCCCTACAACTATTCAATTATTATTATTATCTCAAAATGGGCAACATGGCAGACAAGCAAAGTTTCATAAGTTCAAATGTAAATGAATTTTGGTAAAGGAAAAAATAATTAAGATTTACTCACATGTTTTGGAGAAATTCACTGAGTTTTATAGCATTCCATTGCAAATTAATCCCTGCTTAATGCTCATTTGATTTCATGGTTTCATGCATGATCTGGGGTACCAGAAATGCAATTCATTCCCCCATATGTTTTAGTTTTTGCTTATACAAAATGTATTAGTTTTGCATGATAACACATCTGACAGTTTTCCAATCTTTATAAAAGAGCTTGGGATAAACCTGAAGACCATCCCAGTTACACCCTGTTGTAGCAGATGGATTTGTCTGATAATGATGGTGGAATGTGATGATCATTATTATCCAAAGTACAGGTATGAAGACATGAATTGGTGTGAATATACTATGTATACAATCAGAGATATGAAAAATTGTGCTCTTTATATTTAATAAGAATTGTAATGCATTCTGCTGTCATATATAAATAAAAAAATAAAATTTTATTTAGACCCTTAAAAAAAAAAGAAATACATTTAAGTGAGAACCATTGGTAATTTTTCAACCCTATGTGACCTCTGTTGTGAATAGAAACTTTTTCTTTACTGGAATCACAAAACATGATTTTAAAGTTATAAAAGATAATATAAAAATCAAAAAGAAAGAAAGAAAGGAAATGGGTGTCTTTAAAATTTTGAACCATTTACAGCTGCTTGATTTCTTAGGCTATCAATAATAATCAGGATGACATTTATGATACTCCAAGACATAGAAAGTGACCTCAAGGCCCTTTGTTGTACACAAAGAATAAAACAAATCCCATTGAGAATTTCTAAGAGAGAGATAGGTATTTTATGATCTATTGAGAAAACCTTATAGAAGATGGATTCTATTTATCATCAACTCCCTCTTCTTTAGTTTTTGGTACTAGGATTAAACCATGGATGCTTAACCATCAAGTCATATCCCCAGACCTTTTTATATTTTATTTTGAGATGGGGTCTTGCTAAGTTGCTTAGGCACTCACTAAGGCTGCCCTTGAACTTGTACTTCTCTAGCTTCAGCCTCCCAAACGTCTGGGATTACAGGTGTGCTCCCCCATGCCCAGCAACCACTCCCTTTTTATATCACTCATTTTTTTTTTCTGCAAAGATTTAACAAGCACTTTTTATATGTAAGGTGTTGTGTTAGGAAGTTTTTATTTAAATCACTGATGGATAATCCTTTAGCACTGTGAAAATTGATCATTAGTAAAATAAATAAATAAGTAAACACCTTGATAACTTGCTGCCCTTTCTATTCTCTTGAATTAGTTTGGAAATGTTTCATTTCATAAACTCTCCATTCTCCAGAAAACAGAAGTGAATATTCTTCACTGTATCTTCTCCAAGCTTTTCCAAATCAAAGCTTATGCAGTTTTTTTTTCTAAATTAAATATCTTGCTCTATCCATTTCTTTACAGTACAGCATATTGTGAAAAAAGCAGGTTCAGTCCCTCTCCTTACTCATGATCAAAACCATGCATACACTAAAAATGGGAAGTAAAAATGACCCTAAGAAGGCATAATTTCCTCCCTGATTCTGATTTTGTTTTTTCTTAGCAAACTTGGGATGAAAACCAGTAGAGTTAAAAAAAAAAAAATCAGGCAGATATTAGAGACACCTGACATTCAGTAGAGTGATTCCCCCCAGAAGTACACGCTTTTCAGGATCCAATCCACTTAAAATCAAATATGATGCTGTTGGCAAGTGTATTGGGAGTGGGTTTGGCAATAGGCTTGGGGGTAAAGAATTGGAAATTTGAATAATGAAAGGAAAAATTCTGTGACACTTTTGGGTCACGACTCCTAGGACATTCTCACTAGCATTGTTCCTGAAGGTCTGCTTTTCTGGGCACCAGGTATATTTGGGGATGTTCAGGTCGACTGTAGAAAATATGAGCCCAAGGGATATTTGGTCAATGGGGATTAGGGGCCTGAGTCAGTCATCAGTGCTGGAGTCAGTCTCCTGAAGGAAAATGTCAGAAACAATCACAACAAAAGAGTAAACTTGCATCTTAATGTATACAACTTTTCAAAGACAGTAAGATCAACTGGTAGAAAAGAATCTTTCCAAATTTTGAGAAAAGGTTTGCTGCACTCACTATATACTTAGAGTCACAATGACAAAATGGTATACGAAGGTACTATTAGTATATGAGTTTAGCATACATGTGTCTCCAAAAATATGAACCCATGTGAATATATAAAATCAGGGGATTTGGAGAAGCTTCATCCCAAAAAAGAGAAATAAAGATGTTGTCCAGAGTACAAATGATGAAGTTGGGCAGACCTGGGTTCAAATCCCAGCTCCATCTGTATGGGGCCTGTTGACTAGAACAGCTGCTTTTCTTCTGCTTCAACAGACTCCTCTTTGCAATGGGAATGATATTATTTCTTGCCACATAAACTGTTGGTGGCTGTCCAGTGGATTAGCTCAGTGATTAGATATTGTATTTGTTGCTACAAACACAACCTCATTATTCCTTCTCAGAATTACTATAGCACTTCGCTATGAATCTGACTCAACTATCCTATGTACATATATAAATACACCGCAATGAATCTCCATATTATGTACAACCACAAGACTGGGCCCCCAATTAGAGTGAGACGTACTCCATGTTTGTATACATATGTCAAAATATACTGTATTGTCATATATAACTAAAAATGAACAAATAAAAAATAAACCTCAAAAATGGGGTTATAGAAGATCAGCAAAGAGTGGGTTTGAGATGTTGGGATGGGTTATGTGGGCATTTTGATAGCATGGCATCTCATTTGGCATGTTTAATTGTGATGGATTGTAATCCTTGCCCTTTAAGAACTTTAAAATAAAATTCTCTCCTAACGATGAAAAAAAAAAAAAGAATTCTATAGCACTTTGGCAGCACCACTTCAAATGTCCACGTTACATTATTCTTATCCAGGTTACATTATCCTTAATTTGTCTTTTTAGCTTCCTTCTATCAAATTCCTGTTGCAATATGAATCTGCTCTGCACTATCACATGCCACTAAACCATCTTTCAATGAAGATTTGTTTGGCAATTTACTTTTATTTTAAACAACTTGTTTTCTAAAAGAATTTGCAGGAGACTGGGGCTGGGGCTCAGTGGTGGAGTGCTTGCCTGGTATGTGTGAGGCATGAGTTTGATTCTCAGCACTGCATATAAATAAAATAAAGTCCATCAACAACAGAGAGAGAGAGAGAGAGAGAGAGAGAGAGAGAGAGACTTAAAAAAAAAAGGATTTGCAAAGCTTTTTGAAAAATGTTTACAATATGGTTTAAAGAAAAGTGCCTGTCCATAGTATAAGACCCAATCAATATTGGAATTAACCAATCCAATAATCTGCATTTACATAACAAGAAGCTTGCATTATAGCTGAGAATTACCTAATTTTGAATGCAGGTAGGTAGCCTCTTATGGAGTTTTTGGGGAAAGTTTTACACTTGAAAGTCAAAAATTGAAAAAGAAAAAAATTGCAATTTGAATGAGAGGCCTTGTGTGAAAAGATCAACTGATGGTGTCTGTTAAACCAAAGGACACTTGGGAAGTTTTCATGTTACCGCCTTTAAATAGATACACAAAAATCAGAATTATTCTCTTGTGTTGTTCAGATGGTTTTTGTTGTGGTGATGGTGCTGGGGAGTTGAACTTGGGGTCTCACGTGCAGGCCAGTGCTCCACCACCAAGGTTTGTCTCCAGCTCTGTTCAGATTTTTATGCCTCCGCCACAAAGTGTGTACCTTCAAAGTCATTTCATCTGTGAAGCTATCTGCAAGTAATTTGAGATTAGTTATAGAAGGATCATAGGAAATGAAAACTATCTAAGACATAGTAAAACAAAACAGCCTTTTTCTTATAACTCCATTAATTTCCTCCAGAGTAAATTCTTCTGTATGTATTGATAATAATATTCTAAAAAATGTAAGTGAACTTAATGTGAAAATATAGCCATATCCTATATTTTATGAAACAGCTACTTATTGGGCACTGCTTTGATTTCCTAGGACTGTCACAACAAAGTCCCACAAACCAGGAAGCTTAAAGCAGAAGGAATTTACCCTGTCACAGTTCTGGGTGAGAAGACAGGGACAAAGATGTCGATGGGGTTGTCTCCTCGCTGAGACTCTGGCAGAAGTCTTCTTTGGCTCTGGAAGCTGTGTATCCTTGGACTCCCATGACCACCTCTGTTGTCACAGGGCATTCCCTGTGCATCCCCACCTTCTCTTTCTATAAGTATATCATTGTCCTGGATGAAGAGTCCCCTTTACAAACGTCACCTGAACATCATTACATCTTCAAAATACTTATTTCCAAATGGGGTCAGAGCCGCAGGTACTGAAGGTTAAGACCTCAACACAGCTTTTGCAAGAACACAATGAGACCCATATGGCATCTATTGTATCTCAGGCAATATCCAGGGCACTGAGGCCACACACTAAGAGAGGCTAACAAGAAAGCAGCCTTGCATGGTGGCCACAATTTCCATCTGTCCTTTGGCTCCATAGCTACACAAGGGTTTCTCCATACATCATTTCTCCCTCCTCACCTTTCTCGTTTTCTCAGCACACCTGTGCCAGACTCCACAAATACAGCTTCTTACTAGCAAGGCACATACAGTAGTTCACAAAAGGCTCTTTCTTTCCGTGTTCATATGAGTAGTTATTAATCCAATAGGAAACCGCGGCTACAATGCTGCAATAACACAGATCCACTGCATTCCCCTGTAGCTGTTGAACAGATGTGGAAACCCAACCATCCTGTGGCTCTGATGGTATCACAATACTTGTGAGGCAAAACAGGGGGAGCACAGCCCTCCAGTTGTAGGGTTAGCCAGGGGTCTGGCTCAGTGGGTGTGTTGTCAAATTGGATAAGGACATGATCCAAACCAACATCAGAAGGATGTGAGTAAGAATGGGGAGAAAACCCATTGAATCTTTTCATTACTGTTTGCTTCTAGGATTCAGTTACAAATGTTGAAACTCTGAGATAATTAAACAAGAAAAAATGGAAAATCATATTTGGTGTTTTCGATGAAATTAATACATGCTTACTAGAACATTTCAAGCAATTTAGAGGATCCAGAGAAAATGTTAATTCTCCCTGACTTTCTTCCAGTGCCGTGCCCATTTTTTCTGTATTATATGATTTCTTGTGTGTATGTGCATTGTTTAAAATAAAAAACACCACTTTATGAGTATATTTGCAACTTGCTCTTATTTTCACTAAAGATTCTATCACATACTAAGAGTAATATGTTACAATCTCTAACAACTATAGATCCTTCAATTTCTTTATTAACATATCAGTCTTTTTCTCCCATTTTTTATTTTTATTGGTTCTTTTTAGTTATGTGTAACACTGGTATTCACTTGGAGATTTATTATAAAGATATGGAATATAATTTGCTCTAATTAGTTTCCAGTACTCTTCTCTCCCATCCCTTCTCTCCCCCGCCCCTCCCCAACTCAATCCCCTTTATCAAGTTCACTGATCTTCTATTTTCAGGGAATTTTCCCCCTTTCCCTTTCTCTTTTTTTCCCCTGTATTTTGAACTAGTTTCCTCATGTCAGAGTAATTATCCAACCTTGGACTTTCTGTCTCTGCCTTATTTCACTTAACACGATGGTCTCTAGTTCCATCCATTTACCATCAAATGCCATATTTTCACTCTTCCTTATGGCTGAGTAATACTGCATCATGTATATGTGCCACATTTTCTTCACTCATTCATCTGTTGAAGGGCACCTAGGCTGGTCCTGTAGTTCGGCTACTGTGAATTGTGATGCTATAAACATTGATGTGGCTGTATACCTATAGTATGTTGATTTTAGAAGCTTTTTAATTTGATGCCATCCTACTGATTGATTTTGGATTTTATTTGTTGTGCTTTAGGAATCTTGTTAAAGAAGTCAGTTCCCATATTGACATGCTAGAGTGTTAGGTCTCCATTTTCTTTTAGCAGTTGCAGAGTTTCTGGTCTAATTCCCAGATCTTTGATTGATTTTGAGTTGACTTTTATGCAAAATGAGAGACAGGGGTCAAGTTTTCATTATTACACATATGAATTTCCAGCTTTTCCAGCACCATTTATTGAGAAGACTATCTTTTTTTCCCAACATATGCTTTGGGTACCTTTGTCAAGTATCATGTAACTGTGTTAATGTGGATTTGTGTCTATTAATCCATTGGTCTTTGTGTCTGTTTTGGTACCAGTACCAATCTTCAGTATTTTTTTTTTTTGAGACTATGTTACTAGGTGCACACATTAGAATTGTCATTTCTTAGTAGATTAACATTTTCATTATTTAAAATTTTTGTCTCTAGTTTTAATACTTTCTATTTTAAAATGTCCTTTGATATAACAAAACTAAATAAATTTCCTTTTTTGTTAGTATTTTTAGTATTTCATGATATAACCTTTTAATACCCTTTTCTCTAGGGCATAATTTTAAAAATTTAAACCTGTTTATTGTACACAATATATAAATTAGTTTTGTTTTTATTTTGTCCAGCTTTATAATCTGCTTTTTAAGTGCAGCATTCATATAAAATATAAT
This sequence comes from Marmota marmota marmota, assembly GCF_001458135.2. Lineage (NCBI taxonomy): Eukaryota > Metazoa > Chordata > Mammalia > Rodentia > Sciuridae > Marmota > Marmota marmota. The sequence continues at coordinate 17,102,459 of NW_026000240.1, read as the reverse complement.
GATTAATAACTTAGCATTAGTATTTGCCCCATCTACTTTTTTTTTTTTTTGGAAGTCTGCAATTTTTTTTTCAAATTAAACTTTTAATGTTGAGGTAATTGGCATGCATTATAACAAACAATACAGGAAGATTTCAAGCACCTTTTAACCATTTTGCCTCAATGTTAATATCTTGCAAAACTATAGGATGACTTCAGAATGAGGATAATGGCCTTGATAAAGTCATGACAGAAAACATTCCCTCGGCAGGAGGATCTCTTATGCATCCCTGTTGTCACACTCCTGTTCTCACACTCCTGTCCTTTCCTTAAACCCCACTAACTATACGTTGTTCTCCTTTTCAATTGTTTTGTCATGTCAATGCTTTATCAGTGAGTTCATGTAACATGCTCAGCTAATCTTGCGAGTTGCCATTTTCTTTTCCTGGAGATTCATCCAAGTTATTGCGTTTATCAATGGCTTCGTCCTTGTCATTGCTGAGTGATGTTCCACAGCAAGGACGTGTTGCAATTCGTCTCACCACTCATCAGTTGCAGGTCACATGGGCTAGGTACAATTTGGAACTACTACAAACACTCATGTACAAGTGTTTGCTTAAACATACCTATGTCTTTTCCTTTGGAGGATACAGGCCCAGAATTGTAATTACTAGGTAACATTGTAGCTGAATATTTAGTTTGGGAAAATTTTTTTAAAGTTTTATTATGTAAAAAAACTGTCAAACTTTTGCAAAGTGGCCATACTAATTTTTCAACTTCTCCAAAAAGGCAGTGATCCAATTTCTATTCCTTCACCAGCATTTGTTGGGGCAGCTATTTATTTTTTTCCCCAATTTCACTCATTCTTGCTGGCAATGTCACAGTGATTTTAACCTGCATTTCCCTAAATCCTCTCAAGTGGAGCAGCTTTTCATGTGCTTTTCTGGTCCTCAGTACCTCCTCAGTGGAATGTCCTTTCAAAGTTGTTTGCAGTCTTTTTCGTTGCAATGCTGATTTATTGACTGTTGAGGTTTTGGAGTTCTTTATGTATCCTAGATATTAATCTTCAGTTGTGTATGTGGTTTTCAAATATTTTATTCTACTCTGTGTCTTATCTTCTTATTCTACCAGGCTGTCAGAGAGCAAAAAAATTTAATGACATCCAGTTTATAAGTTTTTCCTTCTATGGATCATGATTGTGGTATAAACCCAAGAATTCTTTACTGAAATCTAGATACTGAAGATTTTTCCCATATATTTCTATAAGTTTCATTGCTTTCATTAACACTTTAGTCTTTGGTACAAGTGTCTTAAACATAGGTGTTTAAGTTGGTTTATGCATCACATATGATATTTAACATTCATCTTTTTACCAATGGTACTCCAGTTGCTTTGGTACTAATTATTGAAAAAAAAGTTATCCTCCACTAAAATTTCTTGTTCACTTTTGTCCCAAATCATTTATTTTGTGACCATATTTCTATATATATGTTCCTCCATCAGTCTGTGTGTCCATCACTCCACGAATATCACACCTTTTACATCCTTAAATCTGGTATGATTCTTAGACTGATTCTGTCCATCTTACGGTTTTTCAGAATTGTTTTGGTTATTATGATTTCTTTTTTTTCTCATGTAAACTTTTCAATAATCTCATAAAAATATATTCATATTTTTTAAAAAGTATGTTAAGCTTCTTATCTGTTGAGAGAATTGGCATCTTTCCTATATAAACTTTCAGCACAGCATATGTCTCTATTTATCACTTAATATTTTACCTCCTTCAACAGCATTGTTTAATTTTCAGCATAAAAGTGCTATACATGTAATAATGTACTTACGTATTTCATAAATTTGATGTTTTGACCTTCAGATGTTCATTGCCAGTACACAAAAGTGCACCTGATTTTTGCATATTTATCTTATATTTTGACAAATAACTGGATTTACTTATGAAGTTTACAATTTTTTTTTGTAGACTTCTTGAATTTTCTGTGTTAAGGTCTGTAAACAAGTCAGGATGGTGCCTGGCAAATGTTAGAGTCTGTAAACAAGTCAGGATGGGGCCTGGCATTTTGCCAGAGGGAGTGGTTTGTGAAGTAATGCCAGCGAGCCATTAAGTGTGGAGATTCCTTATTGGTTGACTGCTGTATCTAGTTTATGCTAATTAAGATAAGATGTGTGGAATGTATAAATACCTCTGTTGTCCTACAATAAACGGCTTCCACTCCTGCTGTATTGATCTACACAAGTCATTCGTCACCCCCCGGTTATTTTGCCCAGCCAGCCGAGCTGTGGCAGATGGTGGCCCGTTACGGGGAGCCCCGGGACACTCGTGACGAAAAAAAAAAAGCTGCCCGTCCATAGATAGGACGTCCCTAGGCAGATAGGGCGAGAGGAAAAATGGCCATTTCGAGAAAATGGAGAAGATCGATACAGTATGTTTGTGTCTTGTTTTGTCTTGAAATGTTGTATTGTCTTTGTGATAAAAATATGGAAGGGGTATTAACTAAATTACTAAGGGAAGAAGGCACCCCAGTGGAACCAAGAATAGTTAGGGCATGTGTTGATGGAAGCCCAGGAACTCTAGTCAGAAAGAAGAAAGTTCAGAGGAGGAAGGATTATCAGGAAAAAGGTTGCAGCAAAAGGCTATTACTGAATACTTTTCGTTACCGGAGGGTTTACTAAATAATTTTATATATGAACTGAGATATGAATGATGTGAATAATCTTCATTCACTTGTTAATATGGAAGACTATTTTGATTGATTTTTTAAAAATATTGAACCAGGGTTACATTGTTGAAACAAAGCCCAATTGGTCATGGTGTATAATTATATATATCATATATTTATATATGCACATAATTATATATGTACACTTTATTATATTTAATAGTTATTATATATGCACTCATATATATGTGTTTGTATATATTTATATGTGTATATATATATATACAAACACATATATATTTGTATATATATATACAAACACAATATATATATATATATATATATACACACACAAATATATATATACAAATATATATATATATATATATCTGAATTCTATTTGGAGGCCTGTATTATCAAGAAATGCTGGTATGCAATTTCCTTTTTGTCATACTGGTTTTGGTATCAGAATAATGTTAACTTTATTAAAGTATATATTTCCTGTTCTTGAATTTTCTGGAAAAGATGATATGGAATAAATTCTTTCACATTTGGTAGAATTCTTCAGTGAGATGATCTAGACCTACAAATTTCCTTTGGAGGAGTTTTAAAATTATGAATCCAATTCTCTTAAAAGTGATGAAACTATTCACATTATTTACTTCCAATTACGTGAATTGCTATGTTTTGTATTTTTTTGAGGCAATGGTCCATTTTGTCTAACTGTTAAATTTATGTGCATTGAACTCCTTTTTGAACTTTCAGACATGTGCAGAATCTGTACAGTTATCCCTTCTCCATTCCTGGTATTAGTAATCTGTCTTGTCTTTCTTTGTCTTGTCTGAAGTTTATCAGTTTTACCAGTCTTTCAAAAAAGGAAAAGAACATTTGTTTTATTGACATTCTCTGTTGTTCTTTGTTTTCAATTTTAGTGATTTTGCTCTTATCTTTTTTTCCCTCTTTTGTTTCACTCTTCTTTTTATAGGTTTCTGTGATGAAAGTTTAGATCACTGAGATTAGTCCTTCTGTCTTTCTTAGTATGCCTTTGGTGCTATAGATTTTCTCTCAGCATGGCTTGAGCTGTGTCCCACAAATTTTGATGTCTTATTTTCAATTTTATTCAATTCAATGTATTTTTAAAATTTCTGTTCAGACTTTTTTGGATCCCTGTGCTACATATAAATGTTCTGTTTCTTTCTAAATATTTTGAGATTTATTTAGTTTTTATCTCTGTATGATTAATATTTAGTTTAATCTTTTTGTCATCAGAGAGCACAATTTATGATTTCAATCATTTAAAACTTGTGGTCCAATCTGAAGTCTATCTTGATATATGTTGTATAGAAACTTGAACGGAATGTATATTCTTCTCTAGTTTTTTGGAGGGTTATAAATGTTAACTAGATTAGACAATAATGTTGAATTCTTTCTTCTTGGGTTATTTTTGTGTCCATTTTTCTACCAATTTTTGAGAAAAAGGTGTTTTGATTTTCATACATATTTTGCTATTCCTTCATTTGGTTCTATCAGTTTAAACTTCACATATTTTGCAGTTTTTTTTTTTCATGGAAACACACTTAGAATTACTATACATTAATAGATGGGCAATTTATATAAAATCTCTTTACATCTCTAGTAATTTTCTTTGCTTTGAAATAGCATTTATGTGTTTATAAATATAACTTCATTTTTCAAATATAACTTAGGGGATTCTGTCAATAGCACAATGTAGTTGGGAGAAGAACAGTAATAGAACATAGAAAAATTAAAATTACCCAGTTTTAAAAAGAGATAAAGACTGAATAGATGAATATGGATGGCAATTAAAACATATTTCTCCTCAATAATTGATAGAATCATTAGACATAAAAACCACAAGGATGAAGAACTCAACATTATTTGTTAATAGGATCCAATTTTCTTTGAATAATATTTGCATGGTGCATCTTTTTCCAACTTTTAATTTTTAACTTTTCCTTTCAACTGGTTATGTATAATGAGTTTCTTGTAGAAAGCATATAGTTGGGTCAAACTTTTAATACTACTGCTAATCCTTGCCTTTTCATTGTTGTAGTTTTCTTCTTCATATTTACGGTGATTAATAGAATAGGGCTTATATCTGTTATTTTTATTTTTTTTTTAAATTTTTTCTCCCTGATTTTTTCTGTTTTCTTCCTCTTGTCTTTTGTTGATTACCTTAAATTTTTTTTGGAATTTCCTTTTGATTTATCTTTAGTCTTTTTGATATATTTCTTTATGCAGTATTTTAGTGGTTGCTTTAAGGATTACATTATGTGCAGATAACTTAGAATCCACTGGTGTAATTTTACCAATTTTTTCCTTATCTCCTTTTATTATCCTTTCCCATACAATTGTTTTACATATGTTTAGAAACATCAGATAGTGCTATTGTCTTTGTGCTAAAAATAATAACATATTTAATTTACCTCAAAAGGTAAATTAAAACCTATTGTATTTTCTCAGATTTTTCCATATTTTTCTTTCCTTCTTGGTGTTTCAGAGTTCCTTCTCTTATTTTTTTTTTTTTAATTTTCTTTTAGAGAATCTTCCTTAGTTATTCTTTTAAGGTAGGTCTGTTGGTGGCACATTCTCTTGCTTTTCCTTTATTTGAGATTGCCTTTATGTTACCTTCATTCATAAAGGGTATTTTCTGTGGATATAAGTTTCTTTGACAGTTCTTTTATTCCAGCATTTAAAATGATTGACTACTTTCTTCTGTCTTCTCTGCTTTCTGATGAGAAAACTGCTGTCTTTCAATTTTTCTCCCTATTTATCTGGCTATTTTCAAGACACTTTATATTTAATTTTCAGATGCATAATTACAATGTGTCTTGGCATGGATTTCTTTGGTTTATCTTATTTGGGATTTGCTCAAGTTCTTCAATCTGTAGCTTTATGTTTCTTTCCAAATACAAGGAGTTTTCAGTAAATCTTTCTGTATGTACTTTTTCAGCCTGGTTCTCCAGGACGTTTGTGACAAGAAAGTTATATATTTATTGTTATTATTATTTCACAGGTCCTGGAATTCTGTTTTTCTTTTTCAAACTATTTTATATCTATTTAAGATTGGGTATTTTCTTTTTTTTTCTATGGTTTAGTAACTGTTATCCCTCCTGTACCTTAAATGTGCTCTTGTTTCAATCTACTATTTCTATTTTTGTTAAATCTATTTCTACATATTTAATATCTATAATATTGCTTAAAATTGAAAGTGATTTCTTTAAAAAATATCTATTTTCTACTTTTTGCCATTATGTGAACAAAACTGATACATGTTGGTTTGATTCCAGTAATGTTAAGAAGTTGTCTATTTAAATAATTTTGGCATAGATTATTTTGCATTTTTAAATTTTTCTTTCAACCATGATTTTATTGCTAAAAAATTAGAAAGAGAAGAAAATGTGCAGTTAACCTGCTGAACAATAAGCGTACCCCACCATCTCTACCACCATAACTACCATCATACCTATAGAGAAAACTGAGAATAAGTTGTATTTTCCAGTAGGTTTATGGTTGTTTTTTTACTTTCATTGCTAATTTTTAAAATGCAACTAGATTTAGCAAATTAAAAAGCCCCCAAATGAAGCAGCTTTATGACACATCTCATATGGACTCTGATGTTAAACTTATTTGTATATAAATATTCTATATTTTAGCCAGTCGTAGCAGTTCATAATTAGAGCTTCTATTGAATTCAGAATCTACTTTCTAGTATTTTCTCCTGATAAAATGCTATGACAAAGATAAAAAGGTTAGTTTTGAGAATTAGAATTACGAAGTTCATTAGTTTTTTTTTTTTTTTTTTTTTTAACTTTTAAATTTTGAGTTAATTGTAGGCTGGGTGGTGTGGTGCACGCCTGTAATCCCAGTGGCTCAGGAGGCTGAGGCAGGAGGATTGAGAGTTCAAACCCAGCCTCCGCAAAATTGAGGCTCTAAGTAACTCAGTGAGACCCTGTTTCTAAATAAAACGCAAAATAGGGCTAGGGATGTGGCTCAGTGGTGAAGTGCCCCTGCGTTCAATCACCAGTATCCCCCCCAAAAAAGATTTTGACTTAATTGTAGATAAATATGCAATTATGAAAGACAATACAGAGACAAGGACCCCATGGATGCTTTACCTAGATTTCCCTAATCATAACATGCTGCTCCTTATTCTCTCTCCTCCTACAGTAATTTTTGTTTGGATATTAAGAGCCACACAGTATACATTGGGTTTAATGCTGATGCAGTGTCCTCCAGATTTTCTCAATAGTCATAATTCCTTCAATTACTTATATCTTATCTCCAGGTGACATTATCATTTCATTATAGTTTCAAGTGGAGACATTTTATTTTGTGATTATCTTTTTATTATTAATTTTGCTGTAATCAAAGAATTTGGCCAGTATGAATCATGATTTTGGGAATTTAAAGCTTTATTTGTGTTTGAAGGTAATAAAAGCTGTTTTCTAGATCAAGATGATTGTTTTGTATTTCAGTTCAGAATATCCTAATATGTTTTTGTATATCTGGTGTTGAATGAAGCAAATTTAGAACTCTTGTGATGATGAGAATTTGCCAATTTTCCTTTCATTTTTCTATCAGTTTGTGTTTATGTTGTTTGATCAGATGTTAACATGTAGCTGAAGCACTGAAATATTTAGTTCATATAAATTCAAGATAATTGGGGCTGGGATTGTGGCTCAGTGGTAGAGCGCTCGCCTAATACGTGTGAGGCCCTAGGTTTGATCGTCAGCACCTCATAAAAATAAATAAATAAAATAAAGGTATTGTGTCCAACTACAACCAAAAAGTAAATATTTTTTAAAAATTCAAGATAATTGCATATTTTTTGTAAGATGAGTTCTTATCAACTTTTATATACTTGATGCATAATTTTTTTGCATGAAGACTATTTTAAATGATTTTCATTTTATTTCCCCCTTTTCTAAAATTAGTCCTGTCCATATTTTAAAAAGTATTTTAAGCCTATGTGTAATTACTTTTATGTTAATTTCACATTTGTATTTCATTTTTAAAATCTAGTCCATCTTTCTCAAATTGGTAAGAATATCTACCAAAGTCTATAAATAATATTATAATTAGTCATGGGAAACTTGAAGTTTTCCACTAAGAATAGTAAATTATTTAGATGTTCCCTCTTACCACTGCTTTTCAAAATCATATTGGAAGTCATTGCAAATGCAATAAGATAAAAAGGAGTTAAAATATACCCAGAACAGAAAGGAAGAAATGAAAAGGTATTTGTAGATGGCATGGTTGGATATGCAGAAAATCTGAAAACATAGTCAGACACCTCCTAGGACTAGTAAACCTTTGTAGCAAATAGCAGTGTACAAGATTAACACACAGAAGTCAATAACTTTCCTATATAAGGTATGAACAAATGGAATTTGATTGAAGTTAATCAATCAATTAATTAATTGAATTTAATATAATATTGTTTACATTCGTGTCTGAAAAATCTTAAACTTAGACATGAATCTAATCAAGACCTCTATGATGCAAACTACAAAACTGTGATTAAAGAAATCAAAGAAAAACTAAAAAGTTGGAAAGATATTCCATGTTCATAGATGGGGAATCTCAGTATTGTGAGTTGTCAGTTCTTACCAATAGGTAATTTCAATCCAAATTCCAGCACATTATTTGGAGGATATTAACAAATGGATTCTACAGTTTGTATGGAGAGGCAAAGACCCAGAATGGCCAATGTGGTAGTGAAAAAGAAGAACAAAGATGGAGGGCTGACACTGTCCAACTTCAACCCCATATTATAAAACTACTGTAATCAAGACAATATGCTTTGGGGAAGAATAAACAAATAGATTAATGGAATAAAAAAGGGAAATAAACCCACATAAATATAGTCAGCAGATACTTGACAAAGGAAGGAAAGCAATCCCAGAGAAAGAACATATAGTCTTTTTAAGAAACAATTCTGGAATACAAGGGCCACTTGCATGTTAAAAAATAAATAAATAAATTAACACACAGACTTTACATTCTCCATGAAAAATTCATAAAATGAACCATAGATCTAAAGCTGAAATCCACAACTTAAACTTCTAGAAAATATCAGGAGAAATATAAATGACTGTGGGTTTAGAGATGGCTTTTTAGGAACAAAACCAATGACGTGATCCATGGGAGAAAGAGTTGAAAAGCCAGACTCCATTAAAATTAAAGTTTTCTGTTTGTTATTTTTTGTTTGTTTTTTGTTTACCATTTTTTTGGACACATTTAAGATGATGAAACAAAGAAAGCCACAAACTGGGATAAAGTATTTGCAAAAAGCATATCTGATAAGGGACAACTCTTCAAAATATTCAGAAAAAATCAAAACTCGACAATAATAAAGCAAATAACCCAGTTAATAAACGAATGGAAAACCTTAGCAGACACCTTGCCAGATGTATTAGTCAGGGTTCTCTAGAAGAACAGAATCAATAGGAGTATAATTATAAAAAGGAGATTTATCAGGTTGGCTTACACAATCAGAAGCTAGATAGTCCACAATGGCCATGTGCAGGCTGGAGAGCTGGAGGATCCAGTAGCTACACAGTCCAAGAAGCTGAAGCCCCAGAACAAGAGGGATCAATGGTGCCACCCTAGTCCAAGACTGAAGGTTTCTGGAGAATCACTGGCAGAGTCCACTTTGAAAGAGTGAAGAAGCAAGAGTCCAAAATCCTCAGATGATTGCAGGAGCAATCAAGAACCTATTCAAGAAGAATCAAGCTGCCATATGCTGCTGCTTCCTTGTTCTTCCAACTTTTATTCCATCCAAGCCATCATCCAATTGGCTGATGCTGCTCACACAGAGGGAGGGTCTCCACTTCAGTTGGCTGTCTCACAGGCCAATCACTCCTAGACACACCCTCATAGATACACCCATAATCCTCTGAATCCTGGGCATCTCTTAATCCAATCAAGTTGACAATACAAATTGACCATTACACCAGAGCTGACGTACTGCACTGATAAACTGTGAAGGAAAGTTTGTATGTATGTCATCAGGGAACCGCAAATTAAAACAACAGTATGATCAACACACATCTACTAGGCCAAAATCCAGAACACTGACACCATCAGATGCCAAGATTATGTAAACCTAAAGGAAGTGTCACTCCTTGCTGCTGGAAGTCAAAACAGTCCCACCACTTTGAAAGACAGTAAGACAGTTTGTGATCTCTCACAAAACTCAACATTCTTACCATGTGACCCAGAAATCACACTCAGTAATTACCACAAAAAGTTGTAAACTTATGTCCACACAGAAACCTTCATGTGGATGTTTATAGCAGCTTTGTTTATAATTCTTGAAACTTGAAAGCATCAAAGTCGTTCTTTAATAGGTAAATAGATAAATAAACTGTGGTGCATCTTGGTTATGGGAGGCTATATACTGATAAAAGGAAATGAGTTATCAAGCCATGGAAAGACATGGAAGAAACTTAAGTGCATGCTGCTAAGTGGAAGAAGCCAGTTTGACAAGGTTGTGTGCTCATGATTACAGTTGTGTGAACATCTTGAGCAGACAGAACTGTGGAGACAGTACAGAAATTAGTGGCTTCCAGTGGTTGCAGGGATGGAGGGGTGAGCAGGAGAGCAGAAAGTTTAGGACATTGAAACCATTCTGTACCATACTATAGTGGTGGGTATACATCATTATGAATTTGTCTAAGCCCAAAGAACACACAATACCCAGAGTTAACCCTGATGGAAACTATAAACCTTGCATGAAAATGGTTTGTTAGGACTGTAAAGTGAAAGGAACCCTTTGGGAAGATACCTGGCCCCCTCGTTCAGCAATAGTTTTTCATCAGTTTAACTTTGTTTCCTGGACAGAGAATCAAATTATTGATTAATAAAAAAAAAGTTACTCATAATGCTTCATTTTCATAGATAAAATCACTAATCTGAATTTTCATAAATCATTACAAAAGGGCAGCTATAAAAATTGTTGGTGTCTTGCCCTTCTCATTAGTGGGAAGTCCTTCATACATATTAATATTTCATTTAGTTGTTTAGGTTTACTCACATATAAGATTGTGTTTTTATACTATACTCTTTGTATTTTAAAATTTTAACTCTAAAACAATGATGACATTTTATCTCATAAAAAATAACCTCACAAAAGTGTTGTAATCATCTCTGCTCCTTGTAGGTGTAAAATAAAACCCCAAAAACTCCCTTATGAAACTCAGTGCATTGCGTGATGGATTATTTTTATTGTTGTTGTTGGATGGGGGTTAATTCACCCCATAAGGTTCTTCTGTGAATCTTCTGCTGAATTTTTGGGTACACATATTTTGCCATATGTACTGTCTACTTTTGTACAATCCCGATATTCATTTTGCACGTGAGTGGTTCTCCTTTAGAGGAATGCTCACTCAATAGGAATGAGCAAGAGCCACTCACAGGGTCACAGAGAGGGTCCCATCCCATGCTCCTCTTGGGAAGGCTGTCCCCCTGCTGCTGGGGACAATGCATGTTTTCATTTGGTGTCTACAGCTGGACTCAGCAAGAAATACAGGCCATAGCATCCCACCAAAGTCAGAAGACAGGCGGAATTCAACTGGAGGGTGACACTGTCACCAAGGTGGACAACGGGAAAATACAGGGTTGAGAGGCTAGACTAGCTATTGACCTGTGTTGTCGTTGGCATATTTAGTCTCCCAAGCACTGTTGTTTCTAAGTTCACTCTGTCACTCCATAGTCCCCATGTTGGGCACCAGAATGATCCTTTACAGCCTTTCTTCATGCTGTCTGATTTCAGAAGCTGTAATTTTACAAGCAGTTTATGTTTGAGTAAATTCAATTTTGACCTCTATTTTATTATGTAATCAAAGCTGTGATTTGTTTGTTTGCAATTCTTGTAAGGCCATGATTAGCCACAGAAGTACCTTTAGTTTCTATTCTCCTCTCCTCTCTGTTGATGCCTAGATTTTTATTACTGATAAGAGAAACAGTAACTTGGAGCCAAAGGCCCTTCGGAGTGCTGCAGGGAGGTACTGAGCCTCCTAGAGACCAGATTGAGCCCATAAGGGACTCTTCCCCAGCCAGCCTCAGAGGACCTGAAAAGTGTTCCGTGGAGACCCTGGGAAGCAAGCTTGAGCACTGGGAGGTGCTGTGTGACAGCTCTGTGTTATCTCAAATCTCACCTGCAAAATCTGAATGTGGCTGTTGATCAGAGGGGCCAGGGCTCCTGTTGGGTGCCACAGGTGCACAGCTGCTTGCCGCCCTGAATGTTGAACTGGGACAATGAAGCCCACTTAAGGTCTCAATTCAGTTAACATTTACCTGAGAGCAGTGTCAACTCCTAGATTCCTCTAAGGACCCCTTAAAACTTGGCCCATCCTGTGATCAAAAGCACTGCCTATTTGACTTCTGGTAGTGACTGCAAAGCACAGCTTTGGAAGCAGAAGGCCAAATGCAATTATGAACAATTTTAGAAATGAGTCCTATGACCAGAAACCCCAGGGAATCCATAAGTGAGGATTCTGATTTTCTCACCTAGGATACGACTGATTATAACAATGGACATGTCAACAAATTCTTGCCAAATAAATAAGTAAAACATACCTTCTTCTTCTTCACCCAATTAGTACCAATGATCTTATTTTAGCTGATATTTTTGTATAGTAATTGTATTTAGAAGGTAAATAACAGGCCAGAGAGGGGCATCTTTTTTTAGGAAAGGAGTTTTACTGTTGTTGTTGTTTAACTAGAAAATACTTCTGGATTTTTTTTTCCTATACCCAAAGGAAACTTAACAAAGATTATGTTTATTGAAAACGCCTTTGGTTTATTGCAGATCACATTTCAAGATCTAGTACTTTTCTCCCCTTGTTATTTCCTCTTTTCCACATTTCCCCCTCATTCTAAATTCTCCATTGAGACTGCTTATGAAGTCGATTATCCCCAAACTCTTGCTTCATAGGTTAAAAAAAATAGTACATCCGATAACCTGAGAACAAACATAAATTTAAAAAATAATAATAATTTGCAGCGCCGGCTCTTTGGAGGGATTTTCCCCTCCTCTGTGAATGTGTCTGATGAGAGAACAGGGACCAGGAGGGAAACATACCATTCGTGTTCCCAGATTGCTTGCCCTATTTAGCATTATTATTTTTTTTTAAGTTGCAATTAGTATTAGCCTTAAGAAATGAATGAAAATTGATGATGAATGAAGAAGTTAATAGATGTTAGTATTGTAATTAGCAAGGGTCTGATCTTGCAGGAGTGGTTTTAGGACTGCCGTCTTTGGAGGCCACGCTAGTCTCCCTCCTGTCTGCCTGGAGCTCCCCACCACCGGGTGGCTGTGAGGAGGGATCAGCGGAGGGAGAGGGGATGGCCCTCTGCTCCCTGCCACCCAGGACAACAGGGAGGCAGGGAGGTGATAGGAAGTCTGAGCCTCTTCCAGCCTCACAGACGTATCAAAAACAGAAAACAAGTTTAAACGGGCTGTGGGAGCAGACTTCATGTAATTGAGATGATGTTTTTAACTCTACAGATTAAAAAAAAAGGGGGGGAGCTATTAGTTTGGAGAAAGGAAACTTTTAGTTTTGTTGCTGGAAAAGACTGATCTTCTTTACTTGGAGAAGTAGCAACATGAATTTCCTTTTGTGTACTTTGTCCACCACTTACCCAGAGGCCCTTCTTCTCTGTACAGTCAGGCCTTTGTCCTAGAAACAGGAAACAAAAGGAGTTTAGAAAAGGTACTGAAAAAGAGATCTAGAGAAAAAGGTAGAGGTCTGGGAATAAACTCTGTGACTAACATTGACTGTGAGGTAACGTGAGTGTAAACTCTTACAAACAGAAATATTTAAAACCAGCAGCATTCAGCGTCGGCAGCGGTGCAAGCAGCACAGGGTCTCTCCTATGGGCAGCTGGGCATGTAAGTTGTTGTCCTGCTCATGCAGGGCTGTGGCAAGAATGTCAAGGCATCATGTCAAAGTAAGAACGCTCTCTGCCCCTACAAATACAGTCTAAAATAACCCACCACAAGAAAACAGAGTCAAAAAGGAAGTGTGTAAAATACATGAATGTTCTTTAAAAAAAAATGTATATATATATATATTTAGTTGTAGGTAGACACAATATCTTTATTTTATTTGTTTATTTTTTTTCATGTGGTGCTGAGGATCAAACCTAGTGCCTCCCACGTGCTAGGCCAGTGCTCTACCACTGAGCCCCAGCCCACATGAATGTTCTTTACAATATTATAATCAGGAAAAAAAATTAAAAAGGAACCAAACTAAATAGACAGTGATAAGGTAAACAAATTATAAGGCACTGACACAACCAAATAGTATATGTTACTTTTAACAAAGGATGTTTAAATGCTGGGAAAACTGTGCAAAATCAAAATAATACCATCAAGTGACAGACTTTCTAATTAAGTCCCAAGGTAATGTTCACCATATAAAACTTGAAAGTTTTACCTACAGAAATACAAATGAAGAGCATCAAGAAAATAATGGCGATCTGAGGAAGGCTAATTGTCACACGTGTGACAGGCAAAATATTGTTTTACTTAATATATAAAGAGTTCTTTTAAATCACTAAGAAAAAATATCACTCAACAACAAAATGAGGTGAGTTCATGAAGAGATCATTTTCAAAGAAATGCAAGTGGAAAGTATGTATGCTCAACTTCAATCATGTTCAAAATGTTCATTTAAAATAAAACAACAATGAAGAGCCATCTTTCACCTATCATATTGGTGGATATATATATATATATGTAGTAGGCATATATATATATATATGTAGTAGGCACTGTGGTGAGGGTGAAAACACATAAGTGGTTAAATTCTATCTTTCTGGGTATGGAAAATAAGAACACATTCAGAGATCTGTATGGTAACAGTTATAAAATATTTAAATGCATTCACATTTTCACTCCACATGTTCATATATAGTTTTATGATATACTCATGCATATCTTACATTATGCAGGGATATTCATTTCAACACTGTTGATAAGCAGTCTGCTTAGGTAAATTTTAGTATGTCCTCTCAATGGAATACTATATGATCACCAAAAAAGAATGAAGTCGATCTATACTGCTGATATAAAACAATCTCTGCATAAATAAATTATTAGTGGCAAAAATATCCCAAAGCTTTCTGTGGTATTTTCCCAGTTATGCAAAGATATGGACAGTCTCTAGAAAGATAGATATACACATATAAAGAAATCCCTGAGATGAGAAGATAATCTTTCCTCCTATGCAATTTTGTTCTGTATAATTTTTTTCTACTATAAGCATTGAAATTTTTCAACCTAACCTTTACATTATAATCTATAATAATATGTAAACACATGGGAAAACATATGTAATATTTCTATTTAGTATGAAAAGCTGTATCTAAACATGATCTTCTTTTCTTCAAATGTATTTTACACTATTATTTATTGCATATTACATATAATTATAAATTTTACATTGTTATTATGTCACATATTCATCTTAGTTAAGCACTGAAAAATTGAAACAGATGTACCAAATGTCAATGATGATAAAGATCTCTAGTGTAGTGTTGCTATATGTGAATTGTTTTGTTTGTGAGCTTTTCTTAATGATGTAGGTTTGCTTTAAAAAATTTTATAATCAAATAAGCATTTTTTATAGAGTAGCTGACAGCCTCCGTGACTACATTTGGTATTTTCCATATGCTAATTTGTTTTCTTTTATTTCAGGAAAATTCTGCGGACTAAATATTTAAAAATTCTGTTCCATTATTTTGCTTATTTTCAGACTTCCTGTAGAGATAAATCCCTTTTTTTTTCTCATCATTTTTTTCCTAAGACTTTTTAGCTCTTTTTGAATGACTATTTGACTCTATCACTTTTTAAATTCTCTATTACTTTACTATATTTTCATGATTTTTCTTTCTCCTTTGTTTTCCTTAATTTTTAGTGATTTTATTGCTTTTATCTTCTCTCAAATATTCTAACATATCATAATCTTATTTTATTTATTTTATTATTATTATCTTGTCCTTGATTTTTTTTTCCCTCCTTTGGAGTTTTCCTTCAAAGAACCAATTGCTTCATTACTGGGGTGTGTGGGGGGGAAGATAGTTATTGTTTACAAATTTTGACAAGCTGAGTAGCAACATTTTTCTGATGCATGCCCTTCATCCATTAGATAGACTACTTATTGCTGATTTTATTATAATGGTGATGTTTTATCCAAGCTCTGCTAGTATTTTTTTTTTTAAAATCCCATTGTTAAATTAGTTGTGCTTTCTTAAACCAGCTGTTTGCAAGAGGTTCCTTTGGTCAGAGGGGCGCCTTAGTAGCATCCCAGCTGCTTGATTTTCATAATGCAAATCTCATTTCTTCTCCGTGGCCCATAATTCTCTGTCTCCCCGATTCCTCACATAACCCTACTTTCTCTGTTTCTCTAAACCAAACCCAGCCTAGGACTCCTGCTGCCAGCAGTTCACCTCTGTTCCTGCTCCTGCTGTTCAAACCGGGGTACAGATATTTCGCCTTGGCTGAGCCTCTCATCTTCAGAAAGCGCACATTTGCTGGTGCTTCTGAGATCTGCACGACGGAGCCCTTTCTGCTGCTTCCTCGCTCTTCTTCCCTGAAACCCTTTCATGGGGCCCTTGGAAGCCAGGGCGCGCTGCACGTGTGCGCAGTCTCTGGTTGCAGCCCTACTCCACAGCGCTTGAGGGTCAGGCTTTATTCTCCCCCTGCTTTTGGATAAGTAAGTGAAAGGAAAAGCCCCTCTGTTGACATGAACAATTGGAAAAAAAATTAAAAAAAAATGAAGTTAAATCTACTCCTTGATTAATCTATGGTTTCATTTCTTAGTTTTTGGAAGTTTAGAAAACAGTTTTGTACCTGCACATTACACCCATCTCTATTTTCTTCTGTGCATCCTTAGAAACACTTTTGATAGAAATCTTGAATTCATCAAGCACTTATGCAATTCAATAATAAAATTCATTTTTACAAGCAGTTACCTGGTGTTCCCAGAAAGTTTCACTAAATAATCTATTATTTAAACCATGAAAATGTCTTGTAGATCAAATATTATGTTTTGTATATAATGAGGTAAATTTATGGACCTAATTTAATCCATTAATCTATTTTGTGATCTATGTCACATCATTCTAATTATTATAGTTTTATGAAATATTCTAAATCTATGATAAACTTTCTTTTTCTTTTTAATTTTTTTCCCCTAAACCACACTTTCAGATATACCAAAGTTGGACTCCAATGATTATTGTATCTGAAATAAACTAATGCAATAATGGAATAAGAATTGATTTAAAAAAGATTAAACAGACCTCAGTGCTAAATATTCTCCCTCTAGCACAGGTTTGTGATTCATAGAGGACCCCTGGATCACTGTCTGATTAAATAACTTGTAGATGGAGACTCTCACATCCTGCATATTTAGGAATGTGCAAGTAGTTTACTAACAGCTTGGCTTCCTATATATTTTTTGGATAACAAATTGTTTCTCTCAAAACATAGATAAAAATCTCTGCTGACTTGTATTCAAAATGATCCAAGAGATGTTTCAGTGAAACTGAAATTTTCTTTTTTATAAGTACCTATTTAATCCCCTGATGGACGATACCATTTTTGAAACATGGGAGGTTCAGAGTAACTTTATTTAATATGATTCTATTGATGGGAATCCACAAAAGTTTATTGTAATGTACCTTTAGCTCTCCAGAATTTGTGCTAATTTTCCCCATTTTTAGAGTACATCAATTATATTGGTAGTGCTGTGGGCAAGTACCAGTTAAGTCTGTCTTCACAATGCCACCTCTTTGATATTTTTCAATATATTCAAATGAAGCTGCAGAATCTCAAAACCTGCATGTAACTTCTATTTTACAGTGACCTTCTCTGATGATAAATAGATGATATCTGAGGAGCTGTAAATTTTCCAATTTCAATAAGAAAAAAAGTTTAGTGAAGAACCCAGGAAATCACAGGAGTGTCTGAGCAAAATGAGTTTATGACTAAAATACCTAGGAAATTTCATGTTGTACCTTACTTTGAAACTAATTCCAGAGATTATTCTGAGTTTTTTTTAATTGCTGGAATCCTTGTTGAAATAAACATATACCATTTCAGTATTTTTATCTTCAAAAACAATTGTTTTCATGAGGGTTTCATGTTCAAATGTGCATAGACAGTTACTTTGTACTTCACAGTCACTCCTTGGGTGAAATACTGAGAACAGATGATTTAATACTTGTTGAATGGGGTTCTTCCAGTTTCTACACTATTTCAGGAAGATGAATAGACTCCAGTTGCCTCAAAGAGTTTATTTATCTAGAAGTGCTTGGCCTTCTCCCAGAAAGTAGTGGACACACAGACACTTCAAGAGCAGCGATAAAGTGATATAAAGAGAGACTTATGTCCCTATCAGACCCCACAAGAATGGACTTCTGCCAGTAACCACAACGGCCCTCTGAGTTGGCAGCTTTTAATTCCTTTGAGAGTGGCAAATCTTCATCTTTTTAAGATAGACCAACTTTGTCGTCTAGTCAACTAAGAGGAACTGTCCAATAGTATTTTGTTTACAAGAATTTGCAAGTAAACTAGAAATAAGTGTAGTTTTGGCAAATTGTGTTTGGTAGGTTTCTGACATGATTGAAAATGCAAACTAAGAATCTATGAACATTTTAGAACGTAAAATTAAAAAGTCTTTGTGTTTAAATACATTTTCAAAGTATAGTAAAAGATTTTATATTGGTACCAAAGATTAAATAAAAAAACACTAAAACACTAAAAGATCTACTTACATCTTTTCTACTAATAAATTTTAGTGTCATAAACTTTAACTATAATCTGTCAAAGTTAATATATAATTTAATTGAAAAATCATAAAGAGTACCTATTTATGTTTCAATTTAATTCCTTTTAACTAAACAGATACTTCTCAAAAAATATGAATGGCAAACAAATATATAAAAAATGTTTAACATCTCTAGCAATTAGAGAAATGCAAATTAAAACTACACTGAGATTTCATCTCACTCCAATTAGAATGGCAATTATCAAGAATATAAGTCATAATAAATGTTGGTAAGGAGCTGGAGAAAAGAGTACACTCATACATTGTTGGTGAGACTGCAAATTAGTGCAACCACTGTGGAAAGCAGTTTGGAGGTTCCTTAAAAAACTAGGAATGGAACCACCATATGACCCAGCTATCCCACTCCTTGGTATATATCTAAAGGATTTAAAATCAGCATAGTACAGTGATGTGGCCACCTTAGTGTTTATAGCAGCACAAGTCACAATAGCTAAGCTATGGTACCAACTTATGTGCCCTTCAACAGATGAGTAGATAAAGAAAATGTGGCATATAGACACAATGGAGTGTTACTCAGCTATAAAGAAGAATACCATTATGGCATTTGCTGGTAAATGGATGGAACTAATCATAATCATGCTAAATGAAATAAGCTCACCCCCCAAAGCCAAAGGTCAAATGTTTTCTCTGATATGCAGAAGCTAATTCAAAATAAGTTTGGGGGAATAGAAGAACAGAAGAAAAATCAGTGGAGTAGACAAAGGGGAATGAAGGAAAGAAATAAGGGATGGGAGAGGGAAAGACAGTGAAATAAATCTGACATAATATTCCCATGTACATATATGAATATACCACAGTGAGCCTCACCATCAAGTATTATCCACAAGACATTAATTAAATAATTAATATCTATAGATAAAGAGCAGAAAGATCAGTAGAGAAGAGGAAAGAGTACAAGGGGTGGGAGGAAAAAACGGGGAAGGGGAAGTACTGGGGACTGAATTAGAGCAAATTATATTCTATGCTCACATAGTTATGCCAAAATACATTCTATTGTCATGTACAATAAAAAGAACCAATAATCAAATTTCAAAAATAAATAAATAAATTTAACTACTTTTTACCTTTTGATGCATTTCTTAGAAGGTTGTATCTTTTCTCCTTTCCATAGGTATGTGGTACCCACTGACTGCCAGAAAAGAGATCTTGATTCTTGCATTGTTTCCTTTCTTTTAAAGACACTCTTAATCGGTTTCTTTTAATTGTGTTTATATTTATGCAAGCATGGTTATTCTTTATTCTGAAATACTTTTCCTGACTCACTACCACCCTCATCACCTTTAGGGTATAGACAGATGGTCCCTAGGTAAATCATTCTGAGTCTTGGATGTTCATTAAGTACTTTAGTCAAGTAATTTAATTATTCTAAGAACAATTAAAGCCTTTAAAACAGAAATGAGAAAGTGCTAAAAAGCAGAAGGAGTTGAGTGATGAGTTTTGAGGTTCAAATAATTAATTTTTCCCATAACATACAAAATTTATTTTGTGGAAGAAAAAAATGGATAGTTTGAGAAATATTTAGGAATTAAAATTTCCAAGTCTTAGTGATGGAATCATATATGAGGTGACTCAGGTTTCTAATGCACAGAGGGAGAGATGGTGCATCTGTTCCCTGCGTTAGGGAATCTAAATTTGGGGGACAAAAGATTCCAGAACATGTCAAAAGATAAAATTTCTTTGGAGATGTCTTGGTGAGATTTTCACGTGGATAGCCTGGTTTCTGAGCCTCTGGAAATGAAAATGGAAGTCCGGGATAGAAATAAATATCTGAGATTTGTTTGGATCTAGTTAACCAATTAAACTCTAGCCCTGGATAAGTTGACATGGGAAGATGTTATAAAATAATATAAGACTAGGGCCTAAGTTGTACCTTAGAATAATAATACAATGAATGGCCAGTAGAGAAGTCTGCCACAGAGATTTAGGACTTCCCAAAGGACTAGGAAAATAAAACTGTACTGTAGGTCAAGCCAAGGAAGAGTAACTTTCTAAATTATTTAACTTTTCTGAAAGTTCTCCAGAGTGCCAAATCTGGTTGAGAGTTCAAGTAAAATTAAAAATCTCTAAATTTTAGGGAAGTCCCTGTGGCCCTCAGCCTGAGTTATTTTGGCTACATGACAGATCATTTACAAACATCCATTTTTCTTTAATTCCCTGCCAGTGGAACTAAACTGATAGTTGAAAGTTCCATTCATGTGGATCAACCATGGCCAGCTCTTGCTATAATCTTCTCTCTCTCCTTAAATTTGTGATTACCGCCCCACAACCACTGCCTTGCACACCATGGCTGACCTCCTTGGCTGCCTTCCTTGGCTCTTTTTTGGTTCCTATCCTGAGTTTGCATCTCGGGGTCTCTCTTCGGCTACTGTCTTTTCGAATGTTCCTTTGTACTTGCAAAGATATTTTGAAGGCCATAATAATTGACTGATGCAATGCCATCGTTACAGGAGGGGCTCATAGAAGTGCCAGGGTATCAATCTGACACAGATAATGTACTATAAAACTTTTTAAAAGGTTTTATTTTATACCACAGGAAACCACATTTTTCATCTTTCTCATTATTAAATCATCTGTGGATGAAATCATAGCATGTAAGTTTTCCTAGTAAAAAATATTAAAAACAAGAGTCCAACTTTGAGAGGGTCTAGAACACTCTATTGGGCCAAAATAATCTAGGAATGAGAGTAAATGGGCAAAATTTCCCTTCAGATTTTTAATCTCATGATGGTAACTGCAAAGTTTAAAAAGAGATACAATTTTGTTTTTGTAGAGAATGTGAACAAAAACAACCAAGCTGAGCTTCTAATCTACAGCAGGTGCTGGGCTGGTTATTCTGTGGTTTTTCACTTAATCTTTGTAAATTTTATTATTGTTAGTTTGTTTCAATTCAGGAAATTGAGACTGTGTAATCACTTTTGCAGGGCATAGAAATGGAAACGCTGTTCAAATTCAGGTTACTGGAAGCTTCAAATTTCATGTTCTTCTCACTGTTGTACCAGCAGTGTTTTCCAAAGTTGCATACTACCCCTAAAGGTGGAGAGGATCAACCTCAGATCCTAATACTTTATTCAAGAAGTGAACTATGAAAGAATCGCCATGGATCATCATTTCAAATAATTTAATGTTGTTCTATGTGGTAACCTCTGATATCTTTGTACACTTCAAAATAAAAATGTACATTTCCTTTTGAAAACACTGCTAACCACAGGGCTCACTGTGTTTCAAATACAATGAAATCGGGCATTACACTTTGGCTCTGAAATCACAGTGCCAATTATTCTGTAACTAATCTTATGTATGGATATGATTCTAAACATCAGGTTTTAACCAAGTTCATTAATGAATGACACACTCTCTAAATACAGTTTCACCATTAAGGTAACTTGCGTATTTTAACAACTAAGCATAACAAGACTTTTAATGTACAATACAAGAATAGTGGATCATGGTGTCCAGTTTCAGTATTTCAGGATGCTTTTCTTACATCAAAAGAGAAAACATGATTATTTTGGGAATGACTATTTCCCCAAATCAATCATGATCAAAAACATGACAAATTCATTGTCTGCTTTTGGTAAGGGGAACAAAAAGAAAAGATGCATCTTAAACAGGTATGGCTATTTTTGAATGAACAGAGATCACAATTAAGAGTTTTTAGTTTTTCCAATCCTCTGTTGTCATTGCTTCAGAACGTGGGCTATTCCTGCAGTAATATTTACTGTGATTTTTTGTTTTCCCATCTTTGATAGAAAATAAAGGTTTTCTGAAACTTAGCAAATACTGAATTTAAAATAGTTCACCTATTTTTTATATGTAGAATAATTAACTATTGAGTTCATAAACCTATATTACTTTACTGGCACTGACTCTTCTAATAGAAACAGGTCATTTTAATTATTTCTGTCTTTTGGATTTTAGATGACTCGTTCTTTTCTTGGTCACAGTAAGAAGTTGACATTTAAGCCTGTTCAATGCATGCTGTTTCCTTAACGATAAACAATGATTATGTGTATACTGTAAATAGCTTGAAAGTGTTTAAAATATACCTGGTCTCTATAGTTGCCATTTTAAAGTGAAAACTAAATCAGGTTAGGAATAATTTACATTTTAGGTCTCTTACAATTTATGACTTCACCCTGCTTCTTTGTTTTCCTTTCCTGTTCCTCGGTTACTTTAAGGAATGTGAATCTCAGTAAGTTACATTTATTTTGAAATAAAAAATGTAGTTCAAAACAAGTTTCTATGCCAGTGGAAATTCTCTAAAGGAGTCTGTATTTTTTTAAGAAGCTGTAATTTATTTACACATTCCATCTCTCTAAGCCACTCTGTTTTATCATAATAAAACCTACAAATAAAGGCTCACTCTATGGAGCAATGTTGATATAATACTTGGAGTACAAACACAGTACTTTGTCAAGAGAGTTTCCAAAGACCATTTCATCTAAACAGAAGTATAACACTTAATATCAATTACGCTTATGCACTTGAAACTTTGAAGGTATTCATGGGAAACAGCAAGAATACATATTTTTCACATCTAGTTAAGGTTTTTTGTATTTATACCAGTTGGAAAAACTAGTAATTTTTATTCTATGTGATAATGACCTTGAAAATTATTCTGATGTTTCAACTAAGCTTAGCCATAATTATTTTCTTGTTGAGTTGGCATCTTCAACCATTCAGACTTTTGTGATTATCTAGATAATTGCATTCTGAATTTGGAGAGAAAATCATGGAGCCAACTTCTCTCAAATATACATTATATACACATAATAATACATATGTATATATGTCTATATTTAAGAGATAAGAAGCATAATAGGCTATTTCTATTCTAAAAAATTAACTCCTATTTAATCTGTGGAAATAAAAAATAATTTTTTTCTTAGAGTTACCAATTTGTAAATAAAAATTTTTAGCTCAACCAATTTAAATTATTACTCTCCTTTTTAAATTGCATAACACAACCAGTATGACTATTGCTGATTATATTTTTATATTTTTACATGATGTTTTCACAAACTCATTGGAAAAATGATGACTAGATGATGAATAAGAAACAGAGAAAACTATGGTATATTATTTACTAACATAACTCTCAGCAAAAATATAAAAATATGAGCAAAATTTCTTATTAAGCTTTTATGGAATGTGTGAAGTTTTAAAAGTATATAAAGATATTAACAAGGAGAAGTTGAGAATCAATGTAACATGCAAAATCATTCAGCATAGCTATTGGGAACACAGTAGGTGCTCAAGAAAGTTTGTAGAATCAATTGAAAGATGATTCATTATTGATAAGGGAAAATATTTCATGTATTTTAAATATATAGCAAGTGGGTATAGTTCTAATATATCTACATTTTTAGAGATACAATTTATATATAATTTTAATAATTTTATTTAGTTTAACTTTGCTTTAATTGATTTTTAAAAGATTTTGAAAATAATTTCTTATAATGGTACTAATTCTTCAGGGTAATAATTTTAAATCATATTTTGTCTTAGGCCAATGCATGACTTTAGGAAGAAAAAATATCCACATATTTTCTTTAGAGTGATATCTAAATTCTGTAAGAGTTTTTATGGGTAACTCTATTATACTGTTTATAGCTTTTGTACTCATAGAATCATCAATAATATAGTTGAAATTATTAATTAAAGCAACATTGAGCACAGTTTATTGCCACCGAAGTATGTTGTTTTTGTGGGGGTGAGGTGGGGTGCCAGTGATTGAATCCAGTGGCACTTAACCACTGAGCCACATCCCCAGACCCTTTTAATTTTTTTAAAATTTGTTTAAGTTAGGGCATTGCTCAGTTGCTTCGACCCTTGCTAAGTTGCTGAGGCCGGTCTTGAACTTGAGATCCTCCTGCCTTGGCCTCCCAAGCTGCTGGGATGACACATCCTGGGCCTGAAGCATGCTTTGACTGATCACTCTGATTGACCATCAGAGTTTTCCATGTTTCGATGTGTCCAACAGTGGGGTTTTGTTTGTTTGCTGCTTGTGGTAGCCTCATCTACTTTCCCAACTCGACTAGGCCAAGAACAATAATTCTTTATATCATGTGTGAAGAAACCTGGGTAAATAATATCCATAACAAGTATAAAACTTATAACCTTGCTTTAAATCTTACAGAGCAGTCTCTTAAAAAAAAAAAAAAAAAACCTAGCCTATGGACTTATGGACTTACATAGACACAATGATTGAACCCATCCCATCACACAATGGTGCTGCAGAGCTGACTCCTCTAATAGATGAGCATTACATTTTGGGGAATGTTGAAAGCTGAGTCACCAAGCATAACCATTAATTAAAAAAGAAACTGAAATGTTATAGAAATGTACCATGAAATAAGCCATACTAAAAACAAAATCAATGAAGACTCAAAAACTTACCCATTCTTGATCATTTTATTATATTTCACCAATAACTGTGCCTTTGAGGATATTCAGATTCATCACATCTATGTTAAAAATAATGTATAAAATAATATGATACACATGGAAATATTCCATTGTGTACTATAATTAATTTCAACTGTACACATCTGCTGTCTCGTCTGCATTGATGCCCTGAAATTTGCCATGGTGGGAGGATTTATATCATGAAAATCAGCAAACATGGCAAACCACAGTCTTGTGAGCATTTGTTGTCGTATTGTAGATCTCAGACCATGCAAAAGTACAGAATAGTTTATGCAAGTGGAAATTTAAGCTCAGAGAAATGAGTGGAATTGCCCCGTGCCACTCATCTACTAAGTGTTAGACCAACATGAGCCACCTTAGCCAGCAGTTTTCCACAGTGCTTTGGCAGATAGCAAATGCTAACCTCACTGAGCCCTTCTTGAGTGCCAGGTTTTCTGATAAGTACCAAGCACATCTTACAGAATAGTCCCACCCTTTATCTTCACTTTATAGGTGAACAAAGGATGGCTTTGAGAGTTTATCTTCCTTTCCATAATTAGGATTGGAACTCAGGCCTCTTTGACTTTGAAACCCCAATCATATTCTATAACCTTCAAAATGTAAAAACATGGGTGGAGAAACTGCACACATATGAGGGGATTTCCTAATATTATTGGGATAAGACTTGGGTGTCCACTTTAATTTTGGCTTTAATTCTTAACCTATGTTAAATATCAGATTGTCTGTTATTCTATTTCTACTGTTTCTTTTTGAAGCTGTTTATGGCTAAAAGGGAAAGAAAGGGCTTTTCTCTAGGATTTTCTATTTTAAAGATGAACTTGAAGGAGTGGGAGCCAAATTATAATGTAAATTCAGACATTAAATAAAAGAGAATGGAGTATTGCTTCAGGAAGCATTTTAAGGAGGTAGACTATTATAATTTAAATATAAAATATTATTTGCAGGCTGTGATGTAACTCAGTGGTAGAACACATGCCTAAAAAAGAAACAAAATGTTATAGAAAACTACCACGAAATGTGTGAGTCCCTGGGTTCAAACCCAAGCACCCCCCACACACACACACACACAAACTTAAAATATTGTGTTCTTTTTTTTACTCGTTTGTCCATGCTATTTAAAGTGCTTCCATGAAATATTAAGTTTAAATAATAAGAAAGAGTAACATATAAAATGACTGGTTAATATTATTAAAGGTTATTATTAATGAGATAGAGTCCATAAATGGACACCAAGATTTTGGTAAAAAAAGAAAAAGAGAAATAGCAAGGATAAAACACAATGAAAAAAGGAGTAGTAAGTATCATAAAAGTAGCTTGTATGGGGAGGGGAAGTAAAAGGAAATTAAAAGAAAAATGAAACTCAATCTGGAAAGAGCAAAGAGGCAAAGACGATGCCTTCAGAATTTCCCTAGAGACTTCTGTACAATCAGCATGTTGTTATTTCAGATTAAAATGTTATTTATTTATCTGTTTGTTCATTAGTTCGTTCGATCATTCATTCATTCATTCATTCATTCATTCATTCATTCATTCATTCATTTATTCGTTCTCTGGTACTGGGATAGAAGCCAGAGCATCACACATGCTGGGCAAACACTACTACTGTGGCATAACCCCAGTCCAAGACATTTTTCAAATTCATAAACTTGTACTTAGGTGAGCCATATCCAAATATTTTCTGAAAACAGACATTTAATCTTTTGTGGCTACCATATTCAGATATTTTATTCTATTTTTCCACTGGGTTACATAATTAGATAAATTTCCATTTAAAGATAAATTAAATAGCAACTTTTCATCTAACCATCGCCAGTATTTGAAAGTAAAAGAACAATTGACTTATGGAAGGTTTGTTTTGCTTCTTAGGTTTTACCTATATTACTAATGTCATATAATTTTCATCATTGAAATTAAAATAACAGGATTTTTATTTTCCCATGATTAGAGTAGTAATTTTATTAATTAATGTCAAGAAATTATTTTTAAACTATCTTTTGTTTCCTCTAGAACTGACAGGAAATATCTTAAAAATAAACTGAGAATTACTTTAAGTATTTCACTTTAATTCAAAGTATATTTAAAAAATGGTGTGTGGAATAATATTGAAAACCTTTGACATTCAGAAATAAGGGTATTGTTATGAACAGAAAAATGAGCTGTATTTTTACAATATGTATTTTAATTTTGTAACAAAATAAATGATAGTGATACTTGAATTCTGAGAAAAGATAGCCAATATGTATTTTTTTCTTTTCACAGGTAAAAGAATCTATTTCTCAGAAGCTACAAAGAAAATGGAAAGAGTGTAAACCTTCTGAAGCTTTATACACTAAACTGTTTTATTTGTTTATTTTTCAGATTGTATATACTTAGAGTAACAAAGGACTCATGTAATTCAACTTGAATTTGCTAAGAGTGGGTTCACGTAGAATTGAAATTCTGATTTTTTTTTAAAATATTTATGATTAACTATGATTTTTGATTGGCATGATATATATTTTAGTTTCAAATAAAATTCAGTCTAAAAATTACAAAGATAATGATTGAGAAATATTTCTTTGATTGGAAAGTTGATTTATTGATATTTTAAAAACTATAATTTTGTTTTATCATTTTTTCCCTAAAAATATTTTTTTCCAATGTCATTTGAAAATCATTCTTAAGGTTTATCATCTTCTCATTAGAATTTTAAATTTATGTTTCTTTTAATGAGCAATTTCATAATGCATTCTTTTGGTACAACTGAAGACCTCTGTTATATTAAAAATAGCTCTGATGGATTCTTAAAGAGCGTGTTTTACTTTAAATGTACAATTTTTTTTGTTTTTTTCTCTTACACTGTGACTTTAAATATTTAATGATGATAAATCAGTAGTATAAAATAAACTTTTAAAAATAAATAATTTTAAGTTTAAGTATTAATAGAGTATTAATTAATTTATTACATTCAATTTTTAAAATGTGTTGATGGAAATAATATACACTAATAACCCTGGGAAGATATCATGGTGACCACTTTTCACAGTATGTTCTATTAGTTAGATTCAGTTTATACTCTCTACAACATCATGAGACATTTTTCCTTATGGCACAGATATCATTGTTGATAGAAACTAATTATGAATTTTTCAAAAAATGCTTTTCAATTTTAATAAATACCTGGATAAACTAATATTTAGACAAAATACATAATTTTATATTCACAAATTAGAATGAAAGCTTTTAGTCTTTAGACAACAAGACAGATAAACAGAAGAGGAGAAATATTTTGTATAAATGCAACAATCTGAGATTGTCATTAAGCTGTTGGTGTACATAGAATATCTGGCTGAAGACATTTCTGAGTAGCCAATGTTTGACTTCCTTTATTTATGTGATCATTTGTAGTTATTCTTGAAGATGGTTTTACCTGATAAACAAATACTGAATTCTGTAAGGTGGAAAAAAAAAACTTTTAATATGTAGCCATTAGACACCAGAGTCAGCTCTTTTATGATAAATTCAGATATTGAATAATTGTTCTAAACAAGAAAGCAAAATGAGGTAGTAGAGGGAGAGGGAACATTCTCAGGGGCTTCATTTTGGCCAAGTGACAATCACATAGCAAGTAAGTGTATTTTTATCAAAGAAATCCTTTTTTGCCATAGAAAACTCATTTCATTATTAGATTTCTTTTGCTGTTTCACTATTTTCTGAATACAAAGGAGTAGGCTTGATGAATTAACTTAGACCCAATTTGATGAACATTTTTGCCATTCATTTGTAAAAGATGGAAAGAATTTAGTACTGAGAAATTACAAATTTACTGTACTCTTAATTTTATACAGTACATTTTAAGAATGTTTATGTCGTGAACTATTGCTCTTCCCACAATACTCTTGTCGACTCGCCTGTTTTTCTTAATAAAAACAGTCAATTTCAAAACACCAGACATTTTTTAAGAATTAAAAACCTCATTATTATTTGTTGGTTGCATTTTAGACTTCAGAGGTGACCTCATCCCATCCATATGTTTTCCTGGAGAAGGAACTGAGAGAAAGAAAATGATTGATCCACGCTGCTCATATACTTAAAGTACTTGGAAGATTTTTACCTCAAGAAATTTAGAAAGAAGAATGACAGCCCAAGGGGTCCCTTTTCTTTTACTATCCTCACTAGAATCACCCTGAATGTGTGAATGTGGAAAACATTTAAATAACAAAGATGTCCTCTTGCAAAGAAAATAGTGAGACTTTACCTAGGTAAATCTGTGTGCGTGTGCACATGTGTGCACTGTGTGTCTCTGGCAATCAGTGGACTGACTGAATCCCTTTTCTGTCACCTCCTTTATAGCTATAAGTATAAATGACAAATATTTGTTTTTGTTGAACTATTTTGAAGCTTAATGTACTTTTTGTCAAGAATATGAATTTTATTCTTTCTCATAGTTTTTTACCTGAAAAACTGTAAGAAATAAGAGGCTCAAAGAAGAGGCAGGAGCCGTGCATCCAGTTGGTTCTGTAGCATGACTGTCCTTCAGCTGCTCTGGAGATTGGGTTCTGAAAAAGAAATTATCTCAGAGAAATGTGGCAAAACTTCATTGTATATTGTGATTCCCCTGTTGTAACCATATCTGATGCCAACACATGTTCTGCATAAGTAGAGAAACACAAATTGAACTCAAAATGCCCCGAGAGTATTGTCCTTCATAACACCCTAGTGTCCCGTGTGTGGCTGAATGAATAACAAATGACCAAGCTATTAAGATACTAAACAAAGTCATCTAAGCCCATAATATTGATGGAACAGCATCTCAATACTGTATTTGCCTCTATTGGTTTGTGTAGAATAAATCTTTCCATCTTAAAAAAAGAAATCACACTGAGCTTGATCGTGATTTGCTCCTGGAATTTTTTTTTTTTTTTTTTTTTTTTTTTACAGAAGGAATCCAGCTGTAGCTCTTTTAAGCAGTGACATATGTTTAAATATTACTGGCATATTTACAACTATGTGATTGTGCAACTTCAAAGTTTTTATTATTTTTTTACAAGCTCTAGTTATAGATGTTGGTGTTGCTCTTTAAAGTTCAGCTTCTTCGTGATTATTATATGTACAACTAAAATGAAATCTGTCCAGTAGTTGAAATATGTATATTTTATGGTTGTATGCCCAGACCCCTTTCAGTATAATTAAAATGAAAAATTTTAAACTGATTTGAGAGAACATGAATCAAGAGTACTCCAGTTTACTATGTAAAGCACCTATATAAAATGTATTCATATATAATATATAATGTATATATTCACTATATATACGTATATACATTATATATAGCTTTATTGTAGTATCTGTATTATATAACATGCATATATATGTTATATGACATAGATTATACAACGTATAGATAGTATCTATATTATATAACATGCATATATATGTTATATAATATAGAATCAAGTCTTGTATTATATAAAAGATATATTATGTGTATACACATACATACACACACACACACATATTGACAGAGCTCATGTTTCTCATTCCAAATGTAAATTATGGTCCAAGTGATAAGTTTGTACACATGCATGTGTCTTATATATGGGAATTTGCTCACAGAGAAATTAGAATTGCATTGCTTCCACTCCTATTTCCTACATTATCTATCTTATTGAGATCTAGTAAATTGTAAATTAAGAATCTTCCGTTGCCCACATTTAAAAAAGTTCATCTGTGTTTTAACATAGTGGCCATCTCTATCATGAACATTTTTTATAAAAAAAAGGATTTGAGATGCATGGATGCGGCCAGACTCGAAAAGCCCCAAGATAGCTCTGTCAATTAACATGGTACAGGCAGATGTGATGTGAGTACTCCATTATAGGCACGTCATTTTGTGTATTTTCCAACACCCTGCATGTTAGAAGAAATCTCTTAGTTTTAATATAATTCAATTATTACTTGGGCTTCAGGTTCACTTTTTAAAATTATTTTTGTGATGGGGGATTTTTTTTTCCCTCAAATGAACACATATGAAATAGTGAGACTAAGACACAGAAAGGCCATGGCTGCCTTTTGCAGGGGAGATGTTCTGGTTGAATGAGATCTGGGATGTGTGCCAAATTAATAGGAAAAAAAAATCCTGTTCTTCCTCTCCAATAGCCACAATGTTCATTATTAAGAAAAGCATATGAACCACAGGATTTGATTTTAATAACACCAATGTCTTCATTAATCTGTATGTTCCATTTAGACTCATTATTGAGCAAATGCTGAATTAATGCTGTACACATTATTGTTGACTTTACT
Organism: Marmota marmota marmota; assembly: GCF_001458135.2. Lineage (NCBI taxonomy): Eukaryota > Metazoa > Chordata > Mammalia > Rodentia > Sciuridae > Marmota > Marmota marmota. The sequence continues at coordinate 17,071,205 of NW_026000240.1, read as the reverse complement.
TGCAAAATCTCTCTTCCCTCTTTTATCACTCATTCAGGGTCCAATCTTGTGATTTGTTTTAAAACAGGCCTGTGGCCCTTGAGGTCTATTTTCTTACCTCCAGCCTAGGAGGAGGCTTTAGCTTTGGGGCATCTAGAAAGTGGTGTGGGAAATGGAACTGCAGATTTTCATTCAAAACCATAATTAATTTTCTTTCATTTTAATGCTATCATGTCAAGAAGGTCTCTCTGTCACCTGCAACTGAGATGATATTTCCTCGATGGTCTCGGGGCTTCCTTCTAAATCAAGAGTGGTGATAGCCAACACTGCTTTGTGTCTGCGGAACAAATGGTGGCCTTTGTCCAGCACAAGTCCCTAAACAAACTTAATCTCTCTAACACTGTGACAGATGACATTTAGATGTCCTTGTTACCCTTAAAATGAGTTTTATTGACAATCAGAGAACAAAAAGAAGGCCCAGATAAAGCCCAATGTTTTATAGGCTTGCTAACAACATCTTAGTGCAGAGGGTGAGGAGAAAGCCTGAAGTTGCCCCCCGGTTTCCCCCTGCTTTGCTATATCACCATGACAACAGATATAGAAATCACTTAGTGACTCCTAGAAAGAAAACACAGTGACACAGTACCCCTTGTATGGCGAATCAAACTAAAGCCTTCATTCAAATGGCTATTCAGCTTGGGCATTCATGTAGAGGATAGGGTGGATTTTACACAGGTAACTACAAGAGAAAGGCCAGCGAGCCCTCCGGCCACAGCATATGGCAAAGTCTCTGTCTAATTAATGCATCCTCAATAGAATTTATCCATTTTAAATTTGTTTTCTTTTACTTGAAACATCATTAATGTAAAGGGCAACATTAATCAACATCGGGGAACTTAAAAGGGCATTAAAGAGTGATCTTTTTCCCTATGCAACAAGGATCTTTTCAAGTAGTTGTGTTAACTGCCGCGGATCCAAGGCGCACTCTGAGTTCTTAATCAGAAGGCAAATCTAGAGAGGCCTCTACTGGCGAGTGTCTCTCTGTGCAATTGTCCTTGTGGAACTGCCCTGGCACAGAAAGCGGAGGGTGACTTTCAACCGCCTTGGAAAGTTGCACCCTAGCACCCTGCACAAAACACCGAGCAATGCCATTCACATTGTTCAAGTTGTCACGTCTAGCTGCTTGTTCTCTGGTAATAAAAGGAGCATAAAGGTGTGGTGTACAAGCCTCTCGGCCGCTTTGAGATATTTTAAGATTATTCAAAAAGGAAGTAACAGATAATGTTTTTTTTTCCCCCTTCATACACAAGATTCCCATGCAAGTTTAACATCTAAAACCATTTTAATAGGAAATTATATTTATTAAAGTGTATGTTTGGGGGATTGGGCACACTCTTCATACACATACCCATATACTCCGTAGATGAATAGACAAAATTAAATATTTTTAATAAAACTAAGGTATTTGTAAACGATTCTGGATTAATTGAAAAGCAAAAGTTTCCAGCAAAGATTTCCTAGTTATGGTGAAGATATGTACACAAAACAGTCAGCTCCTTTAAGTAAGATTTAACATGAACTTATCTTTGCAGCTTGCTTTCATCAAGCCAAGCCAAAATCAGCCTCACTGGTTTTTAAAGATTTTAGTTTTCCAGCAGACATTGAAAATTATTTAATATTTTCTAGGATGAGGGTATTTATTTTCTGCCTTTTGCATGTAAAAATCTCAAGTTCTTTTTTTCTGTTTGAGAAAATGGCCTGACTCCACAAGTGTCTTTGTTCAAGTGTGGAATATGAGGGTGAGACTACCTCTAACCTCAAATTTTTCCAAACGGCAAAGCCCTGACCTTTCTCGTTTATTTTTTTTTAACATTTATATTTTTATACTCAATATTATTTGAAATCTGACTATAACAGGATTCTGTGTAATTATCTTTATTCTTATTATGTCTTTCAAAAATCCCATGAGTTCTTCCTTTGGTTGGATTGACTGATTTGTTTTACCTTAGGATTCCTCACCAACCTATTTTCAGTAGGGTTAGTTCACATTTCAAGTGGTTTCGTGTTTATTTGAGATAAATTTTAGTCAAGTTATTCATGGGGTGGTTGGGTAAGCTTGGCTGTGTAAATTACCTTCTGGATCCTACAGGTAATGCAAGACCTTGCAAGTATAATCTCTTGTACTGAGACCACCACCTTCTAGTCCCAACAGTGACACCTACTGGTAGAACGAGAATCAAAAATAGTTTTGCTTTTCTGTTTATTTTGGAGAATGCTACTAAGGATTCTGTTGATATAAACACACCCAATTTACAGGTTTTTTTTCCAGGTCTTTTAGAAATGTAACTAATTCCTAATATCTTATGAGTGAGTGAAAAAGAATGTAAATATATAATTACAAAAAGAAAAAGAAAACTTGTTTGCAGAGCTGTGTATTCTAAATTAAGACCTAATAGTGTGTAGATACGAAATTACAGTCTTTTGAGATTTTTATAGCACAGAAAATGGGAAGCCAAAATTCAGCAGCGTTTCTGAAAGCGTCCATATTTCAGAATGAAATCAGAACAAGGTGGAACACTGGAGAAAAAATAGTTAACGTTTTTCATTTCTATAAATGTTTATTAAGCATTTTATATGTAAGAAAGAGCAAAGTTGACTCAGGAACAAAAAAAGGGCACATATTTCATAGTACTCCAATAGCCAAGAAACTTCGAAGCTGTATGATAATTTAATTACAAATGCCTTTCCAGAACATGATTTTTCATATATCATAGAACACTGGAATCACACTGGAATGCGATCATTTCTCCATTGAGCTAAAAGCACATGGCCTGCAGCATGCTGGATACAGTAAGGATGTATTCTACATCAGAGAAGATTCAACACTAAAACAGTATTTGCTAAAACAGATTTACAGCTGTGGAGAAGAAGTGCCCCTGCACTTTTTTTTTTTTTTTTTTTTGAGGCTACAGTGAAGTTCCTTTCTAAATTATATTTTTTCTTAATTTATAACATTTTTCACTCAGCACTCCAAATAATTTCCAGTTATTCATAAATCACATGAGAACTTTCATAAGAAATTATTTTATCCCATGAGAACTTTCACAAGCAATTGCTTTAGGTAATTATCTGAAGGCTTACATAACACCTGTATAACCCTTTTTCCTTGGTAAGCTCTGAAACATAATATTAATAATTTTTTAAAAATTTTACAAGCACAGGGGGAGAAAATGGTAGAACAGAAAGAAATCACTTTTAACCCAGGTTCAATCGAAGTGGGCATTATGATGCAAAATGTGACTGGTATTTCTTTTAGAAGACTCTTCTTCACTGATATTTCAGTTTATAGAAAAAAATATGGCTATAGGTTCCCCCAAATATTCTTTTGCCTTAGGGATTATGGTCAGGCATATGGTGAGCCAGTGAATGATGTAATCCCCGGTACACATTTAGGACTACTTTTGTCACTGTGAGGAAACCAGAAAACGCCTCACAAATTATTGGGGAGACAGTTCTATTGATATCTTTGAAACCATCTTTGGCTCTGCTGTGTACTTTTGTTTGTACAATTTGAGCACATGCTTCAAAATGTCACCCAGATTACAAGCATGCAAGGAATGAAGTATTGCTTCTGTATCAATTTCAGAAGCATACTGCTTTTATTTCATTAAATAGTTCATCAGACAATTGTACTCGGTAAAATCCCAAAATTCCTTCTTTTTTGGAGTTTCTTTTTTCCTTCCTTTCTTTCTTTTTCTTTTCTTTTCTTTCTTTCTTTTTTTTTGTTTGCAAGAGCTATTTCATGTTGCTATTTATAGTCTGAGGGGAAAAATATTGAAAAATTGACAATGAATTTTGGAAACAAAAGGCTTGGAAGAAAAACCCTACATAAATTACAACATAAAAATCCCAAAGCACAATAGTTACACAAAATCATATGGTCAACACTCTGGCAATTAAGTTGGGATACAATGCTCTCGAAGTAAAAACAGAATAGAAAATTAAAAAAAAAATAGCCTCAAAGATTAGAAAAGTTATTTTTGGTTTTGTTTTTGGTTTTCCTGAGTACCTGAACTGACAATTCAGCTGATCATTAAACACAACCATAAAGACAGACTCATTTTTCCTTTAGAGAATTAGTTCATCCAGAGATTGCACAAGGGATTTGTACAGAATAAAGCTTCCCAAAACCCAAGGGCTGTCAGAGGGAAATGCATCCAGGAGCACAGGGCAGGCCAAGCATCCCTTCAACAGCAAAGCCACACAAGAGAGCCAGAGGCAGCTCTGCGGCTGCCAACACAACTGCCTACCACGTCTGCCAAGGAGCCAGAAGCCGCTTGTGGGAAAATATCACTTACCCTTAGCATCTGGGTCCTGTGATTGTTATCCAAAGAGACAGAGTGGTAAGATATAGTGGGATAAACAGCATCCCATTAAACACACACACACACACACACACACACACACACACACACGGCATTCTCCGTGTACACAGAGAGATAAGCCATACATGGCCTTGAATTAGGAAGACTTTCTATATTTGAAATTCTTTCAAATGAGATTAATTCTTCATTATATATTCACACTTCATAATGAAAGAAGCTTCAGTAATTATTTTTCATCAACAGCTTTGGTCTGTACAAACCAGAATGTGAGTTGTATCTGGGATATTTGCAGATGTGTATGGTCCCTCATGAAATCGGTAGTTCCTAGGAGTCGTAGGAAGGCTGTGGCTTCCTGATAGAATTACTGGGATATTTAAACTTGATCATGGTTAAGCAAACTAAAATATGCTTTGATGTTAAACTTCTTTTTAATTTAGTAATTTATCCCCATTTATATGAAACCAGGTTGCAAAATATGTACTCATAGGATTTAATTGATAAATTCTTTTTTAGTATATATATATATATATATATATATATACATATATATATATATATATATATATAATGTATAACTATGACATAAAATTTTACATATGAATTACATATGTATATTTAACTTTCATAAAGTCCCTTCTAAAGTATACTTTCTACTTACATCTGACTGAATATTTTTGAAATTTCCAAATGAGACAAGTGACCATATAGATTCATTCTGAATTAAAATGCAGGCATGGAGGAGAGGGGGGGATCTACAGAATTTAAGCATTAGAGACACCTTGTGGTTAATGCCATGTGTTTAATCCATTCTTAGGTGGAAAATTTGAAGATCATTAACATTATAGAAAGTAAGTAAGAGGCTTTTGGTTTTGAGTCTTCAGTAGATGGATGAGAAAATTATATTCTACTTTTAAATTTTTGTTCTCATATCAAGAACACAAGGAGTTTTGTGTGTTGGTAACACATCCAAAGAGAAATTTTCCCTATTAAAATTCATGACATGACAATTCTATTAAACAGGTCAATGCAGAATATTTGAAATAATAAGTCCACTTATAAATCTGATTTTGTATGAATGAAATTAGAATTTCAGCTGCTTCAGGTGATGAGAAGATGAGTATTTCCAGGCCATTAAAACAAGTTGCTTATTTATACATGTGATGTGAGGTAAAGCATATGGTAAAGCATAATATCATGCCCTCAACTACTCATAAACTATTTCACATGTGAATAAACTGTACTACATGGACATGTGATTTTTTACATATACAAATATCAAAGTAATTTGGGAATGGATACCATTTAATGCTAACATGAAGCCAATGTTCAAGGGCGATGATCCTTGTAAAAGTACAAAACCTCACAGGAAATTATCAATTGTTTTGTTTATTTTTGTTGTTTTTAATTATCACACACACACACACTGAGAGAGAGAAAGAGAGAGAGAGAGAGAGAGAGAGAGAATTTGATTCTGATAGTCCTTTCCTTAATAGATTATATATTTTCTGGAATCAAATACTTTTCAAAATGATCCAAATTTTAATGCAAAGTAGAAATTATGATAAAAGTGTTTCTTCTATACTGCATATCTGTGTAGTGATAGAGGAGACTGAATTTAAAATGAGGCTCATTTATGGGAATGAGAAAAATATAAAGGATTAAATAAATTCTAAATATTTTATTTCACTTAAAAATTTAAAATTCTAACTGAAATATCAAACACTCCCTCCAGTTTTTATGAATTCATAATATAACTTAGGGATGAATACAAAAGGCCAATGATTCATTTTAAAAGAAAATTTTGCTTATGTAGATTTCATTTCCCTGAAAGGAAACTAATAGCCACACACACACACACACAAATGTGCATTAAATCAGACTAACTTTCTCTCAGGCATTTAAATCATTACACTCTAAAACTAGGATCTGAAATGCAAATATTTAATCTTAATTTTGTGACCTAACTACTTTTCCATATTTGTTACATTTGTTATATCTTTTCCTTAAAACTCTTTGTTTATTTTCTTGTCTATTTCCTTATTCCCCCCATTTCATTTCTCATCCCTGAGGTTTGCACTGAAGTTTCAATTTTATTTCTTTTAATTTATACCATGCCTTGAATCTTTACTAGTTTTTGAAGTTTTGTTGGTTTATTAGTTGTTTCAGTCATGTTAATTAGATGTTCCTTACATGCCTAGGATATAGTATTATATTCAAAGCATTTCACTCACTTCTTAGTATATTAAAACTACTGAATGTCAACTTATCCCAATGGCATGGGGCAGAACTACTTAACCCTTTATGATCTTAACATTCTAAAACGTGCAAAAGAAGATGACACTCGTTTATTAAAGCCAGCACAGTTTGCATCCTTAACTAAACACATAGCATGATTCCCAGGGATTTTTCTTCTCCCTCTAAGAGACCAGCTGAAGTTGCAGAGGACAAGTTAGCCTCGCACTCCCAGCGTTCCTCCTGCGTTCTTTACAACTGTCCAAATTGTATTAGAATTTGCTTATAATGATGTTATATGATGTCCTTGTTGTGAAACCTGCATTTGCAGAGAACTTAATATTGATTTACTGTGTCTTTTGCCCATCTTTGAGCAGCCCAGATAGCAATTACAGCTGTTGGTGGTATCTATTTTGTCTTTTCATAATTGTCATTTCTTGTTCTACTTAAGATTAAAATATGAAAATTGTACCACGTGCACATCAGCAGTGCATTAGCCAAGTTATCAGCAATGTCTGTGAAACACCATCATTTTAACCATGGCTGTTACATGGCCTCTTCATTTTATTTATGAAAATTGCATACTACAATATAAACTTGAGCAAGAAATACATTTGCAGGTGAGCCTCCCTGACATCAAGTTCTCATCAGGATCATTACTATCTTCCTAAGAAATCACTAGGGCTTTCCCAGTACCTGCTTGCCTCTGCCAAGTGCTCTCTGCCCTTCAGTCTGGGATTTCTGACAAGCAGGAGCGGCTTTGTTAGTTCGCAACTCTTACTTTAAAGAGCCCTCACAGTTTTTGAGCTCTCTCTACTACTCTCATTTCAACCCCCATTTCATGAAGAAATGGTATTTCACACAAGGAGAAGCATTTATCTATGTAAAGCAGACTTGAAATGAGTTCTTCCTCATCACAGATAGGTCTACGAGTATAGATTGCTTCTAAGCACTATGAAGAACTGTACCAAAATTCAAAACTGTCTCATTTTTAGTCCAAAGACACTGACGTGGGGCAGGGAAGTGGGGGTGGGTATGACAGTACCTGTGCTCCTTTCATTACGAAATTCATCAAACAGAGGCTGTACAGAAATTTATTGAAATAGTGGAGTGGGAAAACTCTGTTTTCAACTAATTTGAGATTTTTTTTTTCCTGGCCATTTCTATAAAAGCCACAGTTAAAACAATTGCACTGTTTCATGATTCTATGTCCACTCAACAGATCTTGAACTGCTTGAGAAGGATATTTGTGTGTGTACGTGTGTGTTGTGCCTTGAAGATAAACATCAGATTTCAAAATGAAACTGGATACATATTTGAATACCCTCTCCCCGACATATACATCTACTTTCCTATCCGCAGGCTACATCCAGCTAGTTCCTGAAGCCATTCCTTTTAAGCATTACTATTTTTTTTTTTAATTTTACTACACTCGTCTGGAGACATTTTAAAAATGACTATGCCCATGTAAAAAAATAAATGCATCTGCAGTCTCTAGCAGAGGCCCCTCCTTCTGCGACCGGGTAGGGCATCTGTGGGTGTTGTTATTGTTGTTGTTGCAATCTAGCTAATAAAGGCTTTCTCTTACACAAGAGAATTTTGACAGGGTTGACTCCAGACAGCTTTCCAGCTGAGGTCTGGGGCCTTGCTGAACCTTCAAAATTTTCTCATTTGAGCTTCATCAAAGTGAAGGAAATTCAAGGATCACTAACGTCTCAGATGGTAGCACTTGCCCTAACAACGAAGGTTCAGGAATTCTTTGGAGCAGGCTGAGGTCATTTTTCTCCCCTTTTCTCCTAATGCTTTTCTCTATTAATCAGAGCTCAGAGCTCAGATTGGTCTTCAACTTCCTCCCAATCCTTGCTAAGCCTGTCATTTCTAGCTATTATTTACTTTAATGGACTTTGGCTGATCCCTTATGAAGCTTTGGATCTGAGAATAATAAGGCTGGAGAGTAACCGGCAGAGACATGGGTGTGGGTTTGCCTGCAGATTAACCGTGGCAGATGGGCTTTATTGCGGTTTCCTGTGTACTGAGTGTTGATTGAGAGGGGATAATGAGAGAGGTGGTGTCTACACAATGGTCACCGCCACTTCATTGCACTTTGCGTCTAAACAACCCCATTTTTCTAAATCTTTGGGTTGTGAAATTTTAGGAAGTCAGAGCACAAGAACAAGTACAAAAACAACTGTAAATAACCATGAATGTTAATCCAACACTAATTGGTCCCTTCTTTCAATATGAGTCCATTTTGCTCAGTTTTTTAAATTCTGGGCAAATTAATGGCAAAGATGGTTAAACAAAATGTTCTTGCATTAGGTGATTTGGAATGCAACAGTCAGCAACATGTATTTTCTGGGTGTGTTTCTGGTTTGCCTGGGGTTTTTCCTCTGTCTGCCTGTTTGTTTGTTTGTTGTAAAATACGTGCTGTATTTGATTGTGACCCTAGACAATAAATGCTTACGTTGTGGTTATTTTTCATAGGTGTTGGGAGTTATCAGGTCAAGGATGTTCTTCTGATTTAACTGTGAATCAACTAAAGAATGTTTTCTTTAAAAAAAAATAATGATGATAACACCAGAACAATTGTTTTATGCCTGGCAGAGCAGACCACAGATTTTGTACCTCTCTTTATTCTCTGCATTTGATGCAACTCTCTGCTCAGTTGCAGCTTGCCATGCAATTAAAACATTTTTGTTGTCGGTACTACCTAACAGTCTTTTACACATTCCTTATTTTTAAGATTTTACTTAATTCCTCCCTTTCACCAATGGATTAAATCACAACTATTGATTCCTTTCTTCCTTTGGGGCTTTACCCATCTGTCTTAACGCTTTCATCCCACACCCCTTGGTCTCAGAGGGGTGTTCGGAAAATGAACCGCCAAAACCTGGAGAAAACTCTAGGTCAAGTTTGTGTACAAGAGTTTAAATTTTTAGTGACAGTCTTCTCTCACGGCCGCCGGAGAGTTTCCACACAGCGTTGCACAGCGAGCACCACCAATTATCCTCCTCCTTTGAAAACCATTATCAAGTTTTTCAAAACTTCTTTCATTTCACTGTTGTCATTCAGTGAAAAGGAAACTAACCACCATGTCAAGACAACTCAGCTGCCTAGCAACGCAGGGCCACATTTTAATTCTGACTTGCTTCTGGTCTTGACTAATAGAAAGTGACTATGTTAAGCCACTCACAAGAGCTGTTTGTCACTTCTGAAATGCAAACAAAACTATATTGTTTTCCAAAGTATTGGGTGTGATTGATGTAAAGATTTACAGTAACATCATTCATTTTTCCTTGTGTTTTAGTAGGATTGATGTCATATCTTTTCATGCTTTATTAAATACTTTAAAAGAGCTCAAAAAACATGACGCTTTTTGTCCTTTAAGGAGTCTAAAGAGGGGTTTTTCTTTCCAGTGAACTAGGCTCCAACAACTTGCGAAGTTTAATGAATCTATTCAACTAGTGTCAGCCACATCAATAAATAATTTAATAAGAGACCATCATCCAGGAAGGAGAATGCAATTCAAACAATCAGAGGGGAACAGACTAGACCAAGGTCAACATTATGGGGTGGGAGGAGGAAAAGTTAAGCTTTCAAGTTGTGGGTCTAAGAGTTTGATTTATCAGATTTTCCCACAGCCTATATTCTTGCTTTCAAAAAGCTGCAGGTTGCTATCTGTCTGGTTTTAATTATAAGTCTTTCCAGGCATATATGGTGAGATGTCTATGGGAAGGGGACTTTGTATTTAAATCTTCAAAGCTCATATAAAATGGCTATTCAAACTGAGAAAAAGGAGCTGTGCTCAAAAATAATTCTGCTGCATTGACTGGGAGTCAATTAATGTAGTAGAAAGTTACTCCTATTATATTTTAACTGTTCTCTAAAATGCTATTTCTAGTATTTTACATAAACTTTAGCTGAGCTTCATTTTTAGGTCTATTAAAATGTGACAATTTATGTGATTTGAACTCCATAATTTGGAAGAAAGTAATGTTCTTCTCAAAGGTAATATAAGATCTGAGTATAAAAGAGAAAATACAAACATTAACTATAAAATTGTGATGTTATATTCTAAATAGTAACTGAAAAATGTTATCTATTAAACAAAATGCTTATTGCAAATGGTAGTATATGAAGGTCAGAATCACATACAGAAAAATTAAACTCAATGTCAGCACCATGGAAAGAAATTAGAAATGTTTTTTCCTTTCAATTCTAGGAGGAAATTCAGAACTATGTGACTAACTTCTTCATAAAACCATATTCATATCTGAAATTAAGTAGTTACTAAGCAGAACAAAACAAACATATTTTACAACTCTTTGAAGCAGAGTAGACATGTCTTTAAGATGAATTAAAAGTATTGCATATGATGGATAATTGAGGTAAAAAGAAAAGTTTATCTCAAAATTTAATAGATATATTAAATAGTTTTTTATGAGCATTGAAAGACTTCATTCATAGGCAATACTTTGTCCAGTTGGCTTCTATCAACATTGAATATGAACTTAAAAGGTTTCAGTTTTAGCTGAAATAGAAGTGGTTTAGTTTTCCATTTAAGAAGAATATCTTAGAAATTATTACACTGCAATAACACTGTGATGTGCTAAAATACACATGGTTTGTGGCATGAGATCTGGGACCGGGACCCACTTTCCCACTCTTCACACCTGGGCAGGCTACTCCCCCTCCGGCAGCTACAGTTTCTTTATCTATCAACAAGGGCAATGAGGGTGTCTGAACCACTGAAGGGCTCAGTGGTAAGTAGAATCAGTGGGAGAACATGATGCTTAAAAGCCTAGATTCTGGAATTATCTGCCTTGGTTTAAATTTGACCTACCAGCTCTGTCACCCTGAGTAGATGGCTGATCATTAGTAACTTCATCAATAAAATGATGCCTTATGATGATTGTGAGCATTGAATCAAACATAGTACCCAGAGCCTTCAGAACGTGCCATAGGGCAAGTGCTTACTTAACACCTAAGTTTTTCCTGTTATAATTATGCCTGTATTAATGTTCTCTTTCCTCGGAGAGTAAAAATAATTTCATCCCTCACCATATTTTTTTGTGATCAATTATAATGAAAAGCTCTGTTTTCAGATTGATAAGTAGCTACTTAAACTAACAAAGTCTGTTCCATAACAGAAGGAAAGGAAAAGAAAGCAAACCTTTTACAGGTTGATCCTTCTTTCTGCCTTTATCAAATACCGCGTGGAAACAGAGCAATCCTGTCCTAGCATGTTGCAGACCTCATAGTACCAAGGCTCCAAGGCAAAGGTGCCTCACCAGCTGAGCCCAATTATCTTACATGGACAGTCATCACGAGGCATTAGGGATAGCAGGAGACAGTACGAGACACAAAATCTGATACTTGGAAGCCCGATCTTGTTTTCTCAGAATTTCTACCAGAAGGACTATTTAGGAGCAACCTGGTGGATATGTTTTATTTGATCTATAGAGATTCATCATCGTATTATTATTAAATCGATGAAAAATATCCTAAACATAAACTTTGCATTAAAATCCAGATTTCTAGATTCTCTTAAAATAGCAGGGGGTTGAGGATGTAAGTCAGTGACAGAGTGCTTGCTTAGCATGTGTAAAGACCTGTGTTCCATCCCAGCATGAAAAAAAAAAAAAAAAAACACTCAGAGACTACCAGAATGAGCTGCTGGAGTGGCATTGGGTAGTGACGGAGTGGCTACTGATCTCTTTACTTCATCCCTGTCCTCAGTGCTGTCTCTCAGAGGACGTGCATTTGGATGCACCTGTTCAAGCCAGGTGCCCGGTTCTCAGAGCCATTTTAGACTTGTAGCACAGGAACTCAAATAGGAAACCGTGAAGAATTCATTAGCCAAACCCAACAGTACCGGCAGCATTGTACTTTGTAATTTCGTTACTGTTCCTCTATTATCTTCATAGAATCTTCAGTTTAGCTGCCCCTGAAAAGTATTTAAGACAACTTTTCTCCAGGCTCAAAAGCAATTTTTTTTTTTCCTATGAACTGTTTGTAGTTTCTCTTCCAGCTGGATAAAGAAGAGAGGAAGTCTACAGGGAAGGGTTGTTGTAGATTGTGAACAACACAGAGACCTAAGCTGCATTTAACTGAGCTTGCGATACCTGGCCCAGGATCATACCCTTGACCAGGATGCCACTGTGGTGAAGTTTATTTCTCTTTTTCCTGCAAAACTCCAGACACCTGTTCCAAATATTCAGGAGTGACATCATGTGAAGATTGGCAGAGACTCCAACTAATGGCTTCCCCCATAGAGATGAGGTTGAGTATGTGTGATTTTCTTGTTGAGAATGCATGTGTGTATTAATACAATCATATGTACTTCCCTTAGAGTTTTTAAGATTATTTTAGACTAAGTTATAAATTCTGTGATGAAAATAAATATATTAGTAGCACTTAAATAATTCATCTAAACTTTTTCCATGTCATTTCCTAAAATCCCTGATTTCCTCTCATTTGATAATATAGTTTGTATCTTAGGACAATAGGAAGAAAGAAAGGCTAGGGGACAGCAAGGACATCCAAGTTCCAGTTATTCTTCTTGTGAGCATAATAACCCCTCTGCAATGAGGCCAGTTAAATGGACCTATTAATTAAGTAGCAGCAAACCAACCACATAAATAAAGGAGTAATAGAAAGAAATTCCTATCTGGATGAAATGTACTTTAAGTTATTTTATTAAATTATAGAGATTAGGTGCCAATGCAATGGGAATGAATTTGGTAAATTTGAGTAGAATTTGGAGTGTTGCTGCTGGCTTCGGTGTAAACTTATTTCTTTGCTTGCCATCTGGGGACACAGCCTCTGCCTTATGTGCATGGTGTCCTAATCATCAAACAAATAATCTGGCCCACATTACACAATGGGTTAAATCACTTGTTAGTCTTCTTAAATGTAGACATTTTATTCATACTCAAACTTGAAGTCTCAGGGCTTAAAAATATCCCCAAGATGTTAGTAATGATTTCTATAAAAATAAATTGTGTTTTAATGACCATTTGCTTGCTATGCCTTCTTCATAAATTGTCTTACTGAAGTGTACATAACCCATTTTATTTACCAAGAAATTTAAAATAAGTTTTTTGCTTAAAGAAGTTTCCCTATATGAAAATGCACCAAATTCTCCTCTGATGTCTAGCTGCATATTTTTTTTAATGCTTTGTTCATTTCCTGTCACAAGATGTTAACCTCAAAGAAACATTCGGTATCACTGAAATAAAAGATTTTTTAATATTATTTTCAAGCCACAGAAATTGTTTTTTTGATATGCGTGTCTGTTGAATCCTATTACCACAATGTTTAATCACACTGGCCATGACAGATACCAACACAGAAAACACACTTGTCATAAGAAAATGATTTAAGAAAAAGTTTCAATGTAAAGTCAATACTTTGTATATTTACACTTATATCTAGATCTTATAGATAATTCCTGTTCCCAAGTTTAAACTAGACAGTCCCTTCAAATACAATATAATGGGGTCTGATTAATTTCTCAATTGGATAGAAAAACAATAAGACATGAAAATTATTTGTAAATGGGGTGATTAGTCTAGGCAAAGACTTCTTGTGCAGAAATAAATAGTGGTCCAGGTTCATAGACTCTAGATTTGTTAGGAGTTTGGAAACCATGCGGAGTGAGCTCTCAGATGATGGGAATTGGACTTGGCATCACCCGTATCCCAATGTGTGGGTTGGGGTGTTGCATTTTAATTCCTTCCAATACAAGGACGTGCCCTTCTTTTTAAGGAATCTGTGTTGGCCCCAAATGACTATAGTTAGGCTTCCTCATGCAGGCAGGCTTCCAGGGGGCTATGCTATGTTTTCAGTATGTAACCAGGGCTGGGAACGGGCTATGGAATGGTAGGTCAAGGCCAGAGACACTATGATTCAGTGTATACACTCAAGGTCATGAACATTAACTTGTGAGCATGGCCCCCCTTTGTTTGGCTTGCATATATAGGGGGCCAATCCGGGACACAATGGAACTGGCTGTGGGCTGAAGCTGAAGATGGAGGCTGAATAAAGCATGTCTACTGTCCTGAACTATGTCTTGCATCTTCTTCCACCAGCTGAGCCCTGAACCTTGTTTCCTGGGTCTGAGTGCCTACAAAACATCCTGTTTCGTTGGATCATTCCAGTTTTATCTGTGGGTGGACTGAAGTTGCTAATTTCTCATTTCTTCAGTCTTTGCTCAAAACCATTCTGTCTCAAGGCAGGTAGAATGTAAAGGTTGGCAGAGCCATGGATGTTCGCTACCTAACGTGGCATTCCACCCACAGCACGTGTTCAGTGGTTGGATGTAAGTGAGGATTGACACCAGAGGTAGATTTCCCAGTATGCAGGGCTCATTTGTCTTAGTCAGTCTTGACCTGCCATTCCTCTCCCCTGCTTTGTCCACAGAACAGAGTTGGTAATGGTTGGAAAGTGCTGCCATGGCAGAGAACGGCAAATCCATCCCCCACCACTCTTCTGCCTCCTTTTCCCAGTTGCTCACAATCAACCCACACAGCCTCGTATAGTTGAGCCTAAGAGTGAGCCCACACATTTTTTGGGTCTTTTCTCAGTGGAGAAAGGAAGGAAGGAATCAGTCAGAGTGCCAAGCCTGTTCTGTCTTCTCATCCAAGGCTCTGAGGCCACAGGGGTGTCTGAGCCCAGAGCAGCTCTGTCCAGGACTTGCTGTAGGTAGTCATGCCTCTTTTGTTACTTGTGTGTTTTGTTTTTTCTTCTTGTCAAGATAGCCTCGGGCCTTTCCTACTTTGGTGAATATTTGCAGAATGCTAGACATCAGGAAACGCAACTGAATTGCTGCTCAGAATCTATTGAGAAAGAACATGCACACACAAGTCTTTTTAGGAAAAGGAGCCTCAGATAAAGATCAGCACACTGAGACTCCAGAAGCAGCAATGACTGTCACAAGCGGGGTTAAGTGATGGATTCACGGGGTGGTGAATGCTCAATGAACCACCAGAGAGTCCCTCCATGAATCTTAGCAAGACCAGCATTGGCCAAGTTTGGTTAGTACTTGAGAACAGAGGGCATGCCAGAGGAATGGCATAGCCAAAGCATAGAGCAAGATTGAAAAGCAGGGCAAAGATGATGGGAATTTGATTAGATTGGAAAGGTAGTTTGGGGTTATTAACATATGAGATCATTTTAATAATTTAGACTGTGAATGTGCTTTTAAACAAAAACTAAATTAATCAAAGAGCCTGCTGAATTTTCTCTCCATGAATCTACTTTTTTTCCAAGTAAATTTTTAATTTAAAGAAGAGGATGATGTTAGAAGATGAACTCATTGGTAACATGTTTTACACAAGTTTTTAGTCAAATAGATGACTTGTGTGATGTTTTTTCATTATAACAAAAGTTCAAACTGTGTGTTTATCATCAATAGGGGATTAGTAAATACATTTTCAGTTATCCCAATAATGGAATACTGTGGATTCAATAAACTGAGGTTGAAGAGTATTGGATTATATAAAATAGATGGTTAGAGTAATAGAAGAAACTCCAAGATTAACATCCCAATTTAAAATACACATCTGTATACATAGACAAATATTTAAAAGTTTGTTAGTGGTAGCTGGCCATCTCAGTAACAGGATTAGAGATGATCTGGACTTTCTTTGGCATATCTTGCCGCAGTCCGGCTGCAGCAAAATAACCAGGGGGTGACGAGCAACTTGTGTACAATGATACAGCAGGAGTGGGAGCCGTTTATTGTAGGACAAGAGGGGTATATATACATTACACACAGCTTATCTTAATTAACATAAACTAGATACAGCAGTCAACCAATAAGGAATCTCCACACTTAATGGCTCGCTGGCATTACTTCACAAACCACTCCCTCTGGCAAAATGCCAGGCGCCATCTTGACTTGTTTACAGACCCTAACAATATCTGTTTAATTTTTCTACAAAAATATATTTGTTATTTTATATAAGACAAGGCAATGTTTAATACCCAAAGAGAGAAAATGAATTCTTGATAACAAAAGCCACTTCCAGGCTTTCATTTTTAGTTCAGTCTTTATATGTGATGAAGTAGTAGAATACTATCAAGGTCTTGCCACTAGTCCTTGGACCCAACACTCCAAGCGGCCATTTCTATGATGATAAGAGTCAATCCACACATCTTAAGGACAATTCTGTCCTAAAAGTGTTTCTGTACTTTGATGACTTTGGCTTATAAAAAAATCCCCAAACCTTGATTGAAAACCTTTGTAAAACTTCTACCACTTATTTCCTGCATATAATTTTAGATACCACGTATTCTTCAATAGTTCTTTTTTATAATTATGTAAATGAATAAGTGTGTTTTATGCATTTATCATTAGTGCAATATCCTCAGTGGCACAGGGATTTCTATCCTTCCTGCTTTTGTATGGAAGACTTGGTCAAAATTTTTTTCTGCTCTGTTTTAACCTACTTCGTTTATATTCAAAGTTTCATGGTTTCCACTTAGCAAATATATAGGAAGTGACTAGAAATTTAACTACTTTGTTAAATAAATGAAAAATTGTGTTTTATATCAACTTCAAAAGATTACTAATTAAAATATTTTTCATTTTCAATAGATATAAACTCAGTAACCTTAAAAAGTATTTTTAAATAGAATCTGTTCACCCACTTCCATAGAAATTTTTGAAAAACAAAAATGTTAAATAATATGATTACTTATATTTTATTAGCTTCTTGGAAGTGAGCATCAATATTTGATATACCAAGGACTATGAAAATATTATTTCACTTTTGAGTGAGGAATGCTTTTTTTGACATTTATCAAAAAGGCTATAAATCATCATTGTGTTCCTTTGTAAGCAAAAAGTAGAAGCAATACATACAGTTGGTACCAGCAGTTTCCTCTTCTCTTCATGTTGTGGCAGATTAATACCAGCTTAGCCCAAACATCCAAAGTTATGCTGTTGGCAATGTCGCCATCTGTTTTTAATGAATATCTGGGGTCCATTTTTCAGTTAAGCTTCTCTTATTGTGTGTGTATGTTGCTTTTTCAGAGCTATCTGCATAATTGCTTAAAGATTTTACTGCAAAATTAATATCCTTGCTGTGAACAAGGGAACAGGGCAAAAACCAGGATGACAGAGCCTGAGAGGAGGTGAAAAGCAAATCCAATTTTTCCTTGCACCATAGAAACCTCGTCAGGACTAGCTTTATCTGGTAATCCACATTTAAACTTTAACCTGTAGGGGGGCTCTTTGTGTTAGATAATGTAAGCATAAAAGGAGGCTGAATCACTAATCAGATTAATCATATTTTGTAAGTCTCAAAAGCTTCATTAAAGGACCTGGCATCCAAGTTACAGATTTTTGTTGTTGTTGTTGTTGGAGGCAAAAGAGTTTGTTATTTAATAGAAAAAAAAATAACGCAAAAATGCTCACATTTCTGCAAGTCTTAGTAAACCTGTAAGCAAATGTGACCAAAGGTCAACATAAAATCCTAATTCATACAATTAAAATCCTATGGAATCAATCAATCAATCAATATATGATTTGTTTCTTCATATTTTAATATTATAAGAAATATTGAATAGTGGTTGTGATCACTACTGTAACTTTGTCATATTTTAAGCTGTTATCTTCTTTTAATATATTCTTATGATGCACATTTATAAAGTATATATTACATAGAAATCATATAAAAGTAACATGTACTATGTATAACGATGAGCAGTTGATGATTTATTATGTGGAGCCATTTCTCATATGGCAGTATGTATAAACGTGGCTGTATAACCAATGTGATCCTGCAATCTGTACACGTGGAAAAATAAGAATTCATACCCCATTTGAATCAAATGTATGATATGTCAAGATCACTGTAATGTTTTGAGCAACTAATAAAAAAAAAGTAACTTCATAAAGTTGTTCACTTATAGATAGGAATATTTGATGCAAATGGGGACCCTTCTCAATAATAAAAGTAAAAACTGTTGATCTTTGTAGATTCAGTACTTTGTAAAATGCAATGCAAGGAAATCAGTCACAAATTTCTTTTGTCCATTGAAAAAAGAGGGAAAGGTAGAAAAATGTGTAACTAAACTCAACTTTAGCAAGCCAGCCAATCTTTCAAAAGAGAAGCAAATGAGTTTTGTGGTTGACAGTGTATAGCATGACTAGGTAATTGTGGGGAAAATGTAACTGCATGTGTTATTTTATGCACACCAAAATCTCCTCTATGAAAACTTAGCCCTTATTCTTTAAATCAACAAATAATTTCAACATATGGTATGTAACACTAATATTTTCTAAGAAAACGGCTCCAATAATAATCCCAGTGAAAGAGTATGCCAAGTAATAGCTTTAGAATTATTTCATGGTAACTCTCTTGAAGGATACTGCATAATTCTCATGTCTAATTAGGAGTGTGAAAAGATTACATTGCTTCATTTTTCTCAATATATATATATATATATGTGTGTGTGTGTGTGTGTATAACATACATATATTTGTGTGTATATTTATGTATATATATATATATACACACACACACACACATACATATACATGTTATCTGTGGAAGTCTAGATCTTAAAAGCAACTATACAAAATTGTAAATCAAAATACACAGGCCTTTATCATCAAGTCATTTCAGATAAGGAAATCCAACCAAATGGAATGGCAGAATGGGATGCTATGGACAACAAAGATAAAGAAGAATTCAAAGCATCATCAGTAGCTTTCTTAATATGTTTGAAGACTATGCATAATATTTAAATAATTAAATATTTTACATTGTATTGCACAAGATCCAAGTTTACCAACCGTCTCCAGTTTGAATATTGGAAATAATCATTAGTGAGTGAATCATTGATAAGTCTCATGTATTCCTTCTTGCAGTACTGATGTATAGTTCTGTTTAACAATATAAGGGTGGTCCAGACTAAGAATTTCTACATTTACAGATTTATTAAAAATTGCCTAATCCTCAGTAGTTTAGTAGGACATTTGCCATTCAATATAAATACCACTTTTAGCCAATGAGGCATAAACTCTCTAAGGTGGAACTGGAATCTGTCTGGCTTGTGTGTTAGTACTTTTCTTCCAACAGTTAAGTAAAAATGCCAAAATACTCAGTCCTAAAACAGTAGTATAAAAATATTGTCTTAGATTTTTAAAAATATTGCACACCTGTTTTCCCAGCAACTTGGGAAGCTAAGGTAGGATGATCCCAAGTTCAAGGACGGTGCGGGAAATTTAGCAAGGCCATGTCTCAAAATTTTAAAAATAAAAATAAAATAGGAAAGAAAGAAAAAAAGAAAAGAAGGAAAGAAATGAAAAGAAAATGCACTGGGTATGTAGCTTAGGGGTAAAATGCCCCTGGATTCTATCTTCAGTTTCACATACAAACACACACACACACACACACACACCCCATATAAATAAATAAATAAATAAATAAATAAAAAATAAAAAATTAAAAAATTAAATGCTTTTGCCTATATTTTGAAATGTAAAATCTTCACTACTACATTAATTCCCACAAGTAAATAGACATTTATTTCTATGCATTGTGTAAACGCTTGCTCCATACCATGGGTTAACTATCTCCTATCCTAAGAAAAAAAGCAAACAAAGTAAAACACAAACATCATAAAAATTAAATACCAGTAAACCCTAACTCTTTTAGGCTCTAACCTCAGAGATCTTTATTGATTTTTACCTCAGACAAGTTAAAGTGAACCATGGGCCAGGTATGTGGTGCTGATGACATGTTCGTCAGGATATCATGCATCTAATGCTTCCAGAGTATCTGATTAGCTCTCATTTTGTGACATTATGGTGGGTCCTGATGGTCGGCTCAGAATCTTACAAGATGAGGGCAAAAGCCTTAATTCCTGTAAGATGACTTGCAATTTGAGCATCAGTAACGCTGAATGTTGGATATAGGTGTTGCTTAAAGAAAATATCTTTCTTACACTATTATGAATATCAGGGTTTTCTGGAGGAACATAGGAAAAAAATAATTGATATAACCTCAAGTTTACCCTGTCAAATTATGTGGTCATTCCTAGAACATAAAAACAAGAAGTTCATAAGCCTGGTAGATGCAGGTGATATAAGCAGCAATAGAATCATTAGCTTCCCAACTCCCAAGCTGTAGTCACATTGGCAATTTTACCCTAAACCAGGATTTTGCTTGACTTTCCCCCCACCTCCTTTTTCAGGCTTGAATGAATTGTGGCTTTTATTTACCTTGCCTCAGCATTTCAACTCCATCATGGAAGCAGGAGGCATGAGATTCACCTCCTGGGTGGTTATAATTCTTGAGTCTCCAATATGCAAAACATTTATCAGGATTTAAAAATGAACAGAAATATAGATAGTGCTTTATTGCATAGACTTTTCTTGATGCAAATTTCAAGGCTATCTTTCCAGTAAGATCATTTACCCCTCAGTGGAGAAAACATCTTTATGATGCTTCATATAAAAATGAAGCAAAATGAAAACAAAACAACAAAAAACCTTACATGACTGCTTCCAAGGGAAAAAAAAACATTCCCCTTTGGAATGGAGAGCAGCTGTGGAGACATCTGTGGGCTGAGCAGAGTCCTAAAAGAACAATTGTGCATACATCTGTGGAGATAAAATAAGTGATGGATAAAATGTGAATTAAGAGCTCACATTCTGCAGATACTATTATAAATGCATAAGAATAAAATGAGACTTATACAACTTTACTTCTCCATCAACTGTCTCATGAATTGAGATGCTACCATAATAGAGCCAGATAAGGTCAGTCATGGTGCCCCAAAACTCTTCCATGTTTTCTTTTTGCAATGTAGAACCTAAGGATGCATTCACCTCTCAGCGAAAACTAGGCATTGTCTTGTGACCATCTGTTTTGAGAGACATTTCGGTGGCATTGGCAAACCATGGGTGTCTCATAGCACAACACAGTCACTGTTCAGGAATCTGGAGTGCATTGTCAGTATAGTTCGGCAAAGTTTAAAATGTACTTCAAATAAAATAATTAAGACGTGGAGCAAATCAAATGTTTTGTAAAAATCACATAGCAAAACACATGATCTCAGGTCTCATCATTTCTATTTTGCTTTCTAAACAAAATACTCAGTCCAGAACAGAAAAAGACTTGGTCAAAATTGCAGGCAGTGGCAGAACTTGGAAAAGAATCCAGGTATCCTGGCTTTTAACCTTAAACTCTGTTTTTTGTTTTGTTTTGTTTTGTTTTTTTGGAAATAATTTGCAGGTTTTCTAAAATGGCATTTTCTTGACATGATTTGAATGCAAATTAGATGATAAACATTTTGAGGTGAGAGAGCATGCATACATTATTGAATATGGTTCTATCAAAGCTTAACATTCTGATAATTTATTATGCTATTTAAATTGTTCTAGGTCAGAGAAAAAGATAGAAATCTTCCTGAAACATTTAGTGTAACACAATATTCTTCTTGATAAGAACTTAATAAGGTATCACACAAACAACACAAATCAATCACAATTATGAGTAAGCTTACAAAATCCTCCAACAAATTATTAGCAAAACATTGAGAAATATAACAA
The DNA here is from genome assembly GCF_001458135.2 of Marmota marmota marmota. Lineage (NCBI taxonomy): Eukaryota > Metazoa > Chordata > Mammalia > Rodentia > Sciuridae > Marmota > Marmota marmota. The sequence goes on along the minus strand of NW_026000240.1, from coordinate 17,049,038 downwards.
AACCAGAAGGTTTCTTTCAAAGAATTTAAGGAGAGTTAATCTGGAGGAGAAAAGTTATGTGGTTTTCTTTATAGATGAAATTGTTAAAATTTAATATTCATTTATTTTTAAAACTATAAAAACTGAAAAAAAAAATGTTTAAAGAGTATCTTAAAACAACAGGCAAGACAGGTGCAGTCAGTGGCAGACTCTTCTAATTCCAGTGGCTCATGAGGCTGAGGAGGGAGGATTGCAAGTTTGAGTCCAGTCTTAGTCACTTGGTGAGGACCTAAGCAACATAATGAGACTCTGTCTCAAAATACAAAATAAAAAGGGCTGGGGATGTGCTTCAGTGGTTAAGTAAGAGCCCCTGAGTTCAATCCCTAGTACCCAAAATAAAAAAATAAAATCTGAACAAAACAAATTTTAATGACAAAACTGGAGTTACAACTATTTGGGGTACATATGAATACTCAATGGCTATAAAACACATTATAGGTACAATTATTACAAAGAAAAGACAAAACCAGAACTTGCATATATTATGTATGTTACTCAGAAAGCCCAAGGTAATCACCTGAATCAGTGGAAATATTATGAGCAATAATATAATAACTGAGTGAGTCATAAAATAATTAAGAGCTTATAACTTTATCACAACTTATATTTAGAAACTTTCTCAGAGGAAAAAATATTCAAAATTGCAAACTATAATATGTAGTGAGAAAATTAGTTAACTGCAATACTAACCTAAAGAGAGAAAATTGGAAGATTTACCGAGGTAATATGTGAAAGCTCAAATATATGTAAATAGTTATGTACCAAAGCGGAAGATTTTATGACACAAAGAAATATATTTTTCTTCAGAGTTTTGAAAAATGACTCAGAAATTTATTTGGAACACAACAGAAAGTATGAGAATTGCAAGATAAAGAGAGAGCCTTGTTTTACAAAACATTAACTTTCATTTTAAACAGAGTAATTAAGACAATTCGAATTTCACACAAGCATCAACAGCACAATGTAAAAGTCAGAAACATACCTAAAGACATGTATTGAATATATAATAAACTATCTCAAGTCAGTAAGTAAAGTACTAGATTTTTTGGTAAATGATATGCATATATTGCTTATATGATAAAATTAATTCCTGATGAACTAAAAATAGAAAGACAAAATGAGCTCAGAAAGGCATTGTGATAAAATATAGGGCAGGACTTACATGATCTTGAACTAGGGAAGATTTTCTAAGTGTGCTATCAGATGTTTAAGTATAAAGGCAAAAAATAATAAATTTGACCCCTTCTCACCTCTATAATGTTACCTTTCCAGCTGAAAGTCTTTTTAATATGGGTGCTTCCATTTGGGTCTTTTTCATATGGGTGCTGCTCAGATTTTTCAAGGCAGACTAATTGGGAAAGGGGTGCTCAGTACCTGAGAAGCTGGGACAAAATAGTGAGCAGGTGGGATAAGTATTCACCAAAGAGAGTAGAGGATTTCTAATGAAAGGATTTTTTAATTTGGTGTACCTATAAAATATGAAGCAACACACAATGACAACCAGTAAAATAATTATAAGGACAATTTATAATTATTGGAAATAATCATCAGCCTCATTGTTATTATTTCTTCGACACCGTGTGTTCTACTCATGCTAGAACTCGGACACGAGGCGGTTACTACTTTCATTCAGCTTCTTTCTACTTGGGGGTGTTACAAAAGACAAGAAGGGCAACGCCAGCAGCAATGGTGCTAAAAACTCCCAAGGACTTGGGAAAGATCAGAAGGGAGAGGGGAACTTTGAATTGACAACATGAAGGATCATAGAAGACATGTTAGCCGCCTTTCTTTCACAATAAAAACACCTGAGGTCATCATCTTATAAACAGAGATCAACTTGTAAAGAGATTTTGACTCATAGTTTCAGAGGTTTCAGTCCATAACTGATGGACCCCATTGCTTTGGGCCTGTGGCAGGTCAGTGCACCGTGGTAGAAGCATGCAGGGGACCAGCAAGCAAGAAAGAGCAAAAGGCTGTAGCCCAGGACCCCCTTCAAGGGCACACCTCCAATGACCTGAGGACCTCCCACCAGGCCTTGTCTCCATCACCTCCCAATAGCACCATCTGGGGGATAAGCCTTTAACCCAGGGGCTTTTGGGGGACAGTCCAGATTTAAACTATAGCAACAGGCCTTATGACACTGTGCAGAGGGGCAATGTTGAGATGTTAAGGTGAAGAAACTAAGACATCAGATATTGATACAAAGTTTGTAGATGACTCAGGCAGTAACTGGAGGGTCATGTAGGATCACACATCTTTTTTTTTTCCTTAGGAATGCTAAAACCCATTTATACTGTGTTGGAACAATCTGCGAAAGGAAACAATGTCACAGAAAGAGGCCAGGAGAGTCAGAGAAAGTCCTTGAGCAGGCAAGAGGGGAAAGGCCTAGAACCTATGTAGGACATGGTTCTGGTGACACAGGCACAGAACATGCCTCTGAATATGGGAACTTTCATTAGTGGGATGATGAGTAAGCCCACCTGCCACAGCTTGTGTTTTATTGGGGATAAGATAAGGTCCTCACGTGAAAGTTAACACAGAGAGTACAGAGGACTTGAGAAGAGGAGGAGCTAACTTGAAAAGTTTGGTGAACTTTGGTGACTCATCAGGTCTAAGTATAAATATTGAATGAATTTGAACTTATTCAGACTTCACGAGGACAAAAGAATAAGCTAAGAACAAATCTTTTCAGCAGTGAGATTGGACTGCTGAATGTATACATGTACTGCATAAACACATACAAAATAGAATCAGTGGAAATGAATGCATTTTGGTAACCTATGAAATGCCATCAGTCATATTAATGGGAAAAGATTCTTCTTGACTGGGGTCTAAACTTATAAAAGTTCTTTATCTTGGACAAGGGGCATCCCTTTCTGTACAATAGCATTCAGAATTCAGGAAATTATGTGTTCAGTTGCTGAGTTTCAATCACTTCACAAAATACAATAAACAAGCAGAATAAATGAACTATCCATCACTTACTGGTACACAATTGTCAAGACAGAATTTTTGTCAAATCTTTACCTCCAGGTTCCTTGAGGGACATTCTGGGAGGTGACTGAAAACATGGGTAGAAGTGGCTTTTTACAACATCCCGATGCCCTGTCTTTGCCAATATGAGGGCAGTGATAAAGCTTCAGTGTTCAGACACACAGAGAACCACAGACACACTCTGGAGGGCTGTTCTCTGCAACAGCATCTCTCCGATGTTCTTTTCCCATCTCATGGATAGATAATTCTGCCGCTGCAGCTCCTTAGTTCTGAGTTTACAGCTTTCACAGCTGAAAAAAATTCATATTACTGCACGCCTGAAATACTCTACTTTTTATGACATTATAATAATGATCTCAGAATCGTGTGATCTATACTGACATAAAGTTAACAGCTAAAGATAGGAAGAAAAACCGATGTGATACTGAATGTATAGCCGTGTTCTAAGTAAGGATAAAACTACAGTTGGGCAGGGGTCGAAATAACCACAAGCTAAGATGGAGTTGGTGTGAAAAGACACATTTTAAGTCTTGTGGTGGATCTCTGGAACACGATTTGGAGTAAGAAATACTAGAGCCTGGTCAAAAAACGGCACTTAAATTAGACTACACTGAAGTTGGCATTAAAGACAGAAATGGCAAAACCTGTCTTTTTAATTGCAAGGCTTCAGTTTTCTTTCTGGTTAGATGTCTTTTAACCTTATCTTGGGAAGTGCTTGAAGATGGTTTGTGATAGGCCAGACATGAGGGACAAAACAAATTTAATGCTCTTAAGTCATAACCCACCAGCCACTCCAACCTGACCCTAATCAGAGCAGTAAGCTCAGGCAGAGGGTGGGAAATTCGATTCCACTAAAAAACAAAGACATAACAAATCAAAGCCAGGAGTCACTCCAAACATTAGGGAAAGAAAAGTAATTGCAAATTTCAGGAACATTGGATTATACTTAATTAAAACATTTTAACTCCAGAAAAAAAAAAAAAAAGGAGTCACTGTGGGGAACACATTTTCCATGAAATAGTTACTAATAGTTTCCTCTGAATCAGGAACTGCAGACTAGAAGTCTGATGAGCCATGGGCTTTATAAGCCGGGTGAAGCAGGGGGGCAGAAATGCCCCTCTGTGGGAGAAAGAGAAGGAGGGAGGGGCTTACTTTGAATTAAACAATGAAGATTATTAGCAGCAATATTGGTAGCTTAATTAGAAAGACTGCTGCTGTGTTAATAAATTGTCACAATTTCAATTCAAAACAACAGTGCTTAAAGGAAGGCTTCTCTCTCTCCTCGCTCTCTCTCTCGCTCTCTCTCTCTTCCCCTTCTTTCTGTGCCTTCTTTCTATATAAGATATGACATCGAATACATGACAAAATATTTGGTGTCATTCATGTGGGGAGCTAAAATAGAAATTCAGAATCTCAAAACCAATCTCAGAGACTTTGTTCTGAAATGGAGCAGATTGAAATGACCTCTCACAACAGACTGTGTCAGAGGAAAAGGGAAAGAGGTCATTTCTATAAGGCGGCAAAATAATATGAAATGACAGAACCTGATCCCTTAACAGTTTATGTATGTCCCCGTCAAATTGAAATAGTGAAGGCATTTGTATAGATCAAGTAAACCAGAGGCAATAAATCTAATTAACTTACGTTAGTTCCGATGACCAAAGACACAGGCTAAAGAACACTATCAAAATGAAGGCTCCATCAAATCAGAAATTTAAGATAAAAACGTTATGTTCATCCGTTTCTCTTACACAATATGTATTTTCTCTGTAAAAGCATCTAGGCAGGATCCATGAAAGAATTTCCTAGATTACTAAGAGACGAAATGGTTCCTTCTTGGGGGAGCTTTGCCTCCTATTGTCTCCTCTTGGGGCTTGAATCCTATTTGTGGGGTCTCACACTAAGACAAAAGCTTTGAATGCATCATAGTTCACAACAAACTTCTTGGTATTCTCCTTCCTTGCATTTCTAGTTGATGTCAAATGTCATTTTCCCTTACATGAGAGCAGTGGTGAAGCCACATCCATCATTCATTAAATGGAAACTTTTGGCCTTTAGAAATTTGAAATTTACTGCACACTTAAAAATCTAGAATTGAATGGAAACTGAAAATCTATTTAGTTGAACGGCCCACAGAAAAAGAAAATTGATCTTGGAGAAGTGGAAGGGGTTACCCAGTACACATAGGAATTAATATGAAGTGAAGAAAATTGCAATAGAATGGTCTGTACTCAAATCTTTTATTTTATCCAGTGATGCACATGAAAGACTTTTCATAAGAGCAGCATGTTGGAACAAAGAAGCCACTTAAATCATTTTACTAAAGTTGAAAGAGTCATTTAAAATGTTAGTAATAACAATAGTTAAAACACACATACACTTAAAGCAATAAATTCATTTTTAAGATTATGAATCTATAAAGATCATAAAATAGTATATTAATAACATGTAGTGGTCTCGAGTTCTAAACAGATAAATCACAGTTTGTCTGATTTTCTGTTTTTCCTTCTCTCCTTCTATACCTTTTCTTCTTCCACATTCTGTCTTTCTCTTTCATTTTCTTCTTTTCCTCCTTCTTCCCTACCTCCTCCTCCTTCTTCTTTAGCTTTTGGTGTATTTAGAAACACCCATACATTCTTTGACATGCTTACCTCATAATGGTAGAGACTAATTTCTCAGTGGGCTGTTCTTCGTGACTTTCTTCTGATGCAATGTTAGAGAAAAACTAGTGTTAGTGATGGGGGTCTCAGACAGTTTGGTTCTAGAGTTTATGTTCTAACTTAACTTCTGAAACCAGGTCATAAAAGGCACTGGAAATTCCTCCTTGCTCCAATTTTTGGATCATTTTCTCCAGAAGAAGTCAGTCACCACATCAATAGGATGTTCAAGCAGCCTTCAGAAGAGCCTCCTGTGGTGAGGAACTGAGGCCTCTTGCCCACAGCCATGTGAGTGAGCTATCATGGAAATGGGTCTTGGACACCAGCCAAGACATCGTATGACTCCAATCCCAGCCAGTGTCAACTTCATGAGAGGATCAGAGCTGGAACCACCCAACTAAACTGCTCATGAATTCTTTTTTTTAATATTTATTTTTTTAGTTATAGATGGACACAATATCTTTATTTTATTTTCATGTGCTGCTGAGGATCGAACCCAGTACCTCACACATGCTAGGCAAGTGCTCTATCTCTGAGCCACAACCCCAGCTCATGAATTCTTAACCTACAGAAACAGTTGGATAACAAATGTTTGTTACTCTGAGTTTGAGATAACTTGCTATGTTCAGCAGGTAACTAATTCGGATATGTTACTACTTTCATCACATCAAATTTTATCATAAGATTCCTAAAATTAGTTTGAAAATTTCTTCAAAATATAATCATGCATGTATCACATTTTTTTGTGCATATGATAGATAATTCCAATAAATAAATATAAACAAAATGCATTTATGTTTTAAGTATAAAGATAATAGTTGTTCACATGTTAGTGTAGATCTTTGAAGAATTTGCTGAACACTTAATTAAACTTAAAAAGACTACCATGTAAGCCCACCATAAAGGATGAAGAACATAAACTCTAGATCCAAAATATCTGACTGAGACCCCATCACTAACTAACTGGATAACCTTGAATAAGTACTTTACTTCTCTTTGTTTCACTTTATACATATTTAAAATTAAAATAATAAGGTTATATTTGGTTCCAAGGCCTGTTCTCAGATTTAAAGTATTGGAATTAAGATACGTAAAGGAATTAGCACTGCTCTTAAACCATGGAAACCTGCATAGGTACTGTTATTATTGTTTTCATGTTCCATGAATCTTTTTCTATTCCACAATTCTTTTTTTAACTGTTATTGTTAGTAGCCTTTGGATGGTCCATTACTTACCATTTGAAACTTCTCTTTTTCTGTTTTAACCCAAAGTCTTGAATTTTTTCTTTTCTATTTAACCAGCTGTTTCTTATTAGTTATCTTAGCTTCTCTCTCCTCTTGTTATTCTCAGCTCTGGAGCACACTAGCGATCACCATTTTTTTTTTTTTTAATCTTGTCTTTTCTCTTTCTAAACTCTGCCTAACAGGTCAAAATATGTCTTTTAGACTGATAGGTTTTGTTGTTGTTGCTGCTGCTCTTGTTGTTGTTTTGGTTCTTGGTACCAGAGAGTGAACCCATGGGCACTTTACCACCAAGATACATTGCCAGTCCTTTTAAATATTTATTTATGCATTTTTTAAAAATTTTATTTATTTTTTTGTCATACATGACAGTAGAATGTAATTTGACATATAATACATACATGGAATGTACATACATCAATCATATTGTCTATTCTATTCTGCTGCCCTTCCTATCCTCCCTACTCCTCCCCTCCTCTCCCATCCTTTCTCTCTATCCAATCTAATGTGACACACTTTTTTTTTTCTTTTTCTCATTACAACATCATATATGTGTTCCGTATAACAATGAGGTTCTCCTTCCATAAATATTTTTTTAGAGACAGGGTCTCTCTAAGTTACTTAAGCCCTCGTTAACTTGCTGAGGCTGGCCTCAAACTTGGGATCCTGTTGCTTTCGCCTCCCGTGTTGCTGGGATTTCAGGCATGCACTACCGTGCCCGGCTACATTGCAGTCTTATTCACCAAGTCTTAGCATGATCGTCATTCGGTGCACACCAGCCACCCTGGCTGCCTTTCTGTTCTTCAACTAGACCAAGCCCTTCAGTGCTTCCAGGCTCGTGTGAGCCGGATGCCTGTGGTCTCCCCATTGCAGTTTTCTGCATGGTCTGTTCTCATTGCCTATCTTTCCAAAGGCCTCCTGACCACCCCTACCACCTACCTGCTTATGTCTAACACAACACTTGCCATAATTCAATCATGCAGTGTTAACGATAAGGCATGTTGTGTCACACACCAGCACTTTTGAGTATCTATTCTTTGGCCGGAGATGTTTTAGGTACCTATGTTAATGAAGAAAACAGCCAATGATATCTGCCCTTGTAGGGTTTACATTCTAGTGTTGATAAAGTTAGCAATTAATATATCACTTATATTATATTAATGGTGATCAAGGTTGTTGTTCAACAATTTGCAAAAAGATCAGAACTGATGAAACACAACAGATGAAGCCAGAAAAAGAAAAGGGGCAAGAAGAGAAAATCTAGGGAAGAAACTGTAGCCATTTTAAACACGAGATTTTATTTTTATTTTTAAATTTTTATCTCCCATATTACTTATTGAGAACTTTTTCATGTTCCCAATTTCTTTCTTCTTTATTTGTTATGCAAGTCTCCTAATTAATAGTCTATTTAATAATTTGACCAGCATATACCTAGGCTCCTTAATCATGTCTGACACTAAATAAACATATTATTCCATATATTGAGGGAGCTTTTTTTAATCTCATGAAAGATCTCTTCAATTTGATATTTAATTTTATTTTTGTTACATTAGGGATTCCAACTATTCTAATCTAGGACGTCCAAACTCTATTGAAAACCATTGTGTGCCCTGTCACTGATTTTGTTCTTTGCCCTTCCATATTCGGAAAAAATTCCTAAATTTGCCTTCCACATCAGGATTCAATTTTCTGAAGGATCAGTTCTGTTTTTTTCTTCTTAAATCCACTTTGAATACAGATCTCATATTGTGATCATGCAGTCTCAGTCACCTTTGGGTCTTTCTCTACCTCAGGCAGCAATCTTTTCCTATCAGTTGGCTGTGTCAAAATCTCTTTCATGCAACCTGCAAAGGCACATTTTGATTGGGAAAGAAGCATGCCTACTATCTGAAATTACATTGTTCCCTCTAATATTTTCTTAATATATATTCTATTTTTTTAACCTTTGTAAGTGATGCTCTATCATAATGTTGTGTTGCATAATCATTTCTCTGGACTTGTTTGGGTTTTGAGTTTATGTTTCTGTTTGTCTATCTTTGAAGAAAGAACATTCTATCCAGGCTCAGTATCTATCTACTATCCACTCGGGTGGATTTTCCTTGTTCTTCTTCAATGAAAAAGTTAATGTTTTTAAACAGCTGTTCCTATCGTAACTGCCAGGATTGCCCAACACTAGTGTCGTTACCAGTGACCTGCAGTTGAATGAGGCAGGACCACAGGGAAACATGGCCTTTGTGGGTCCAGCTCTGGGTCTGACAATGCTGTGGTATTTCTGCCCTATTTTCTGCTCCTGGGACATCCCATGATGGTTTATTCTACACTATATGGTAGTGTATTCCACTCTTATGACACCTAGGAAAAAGTCCTAAAAAATGGGCAGAGAATCCCCCTAAATTTCTTACCAGTGTGCCTGAGAGCTTTTGGTTCTTGTGGTCCCAAAGTGGTGTCATAATGGCAGAAACATTCACAAGCAAAGCCTATCTGGGGACTCTTGATACCAAGCCTCCACATCTGGACTGTTTGTTCAGAGAATGCCTTGCCCTTTCCCAGAAGGGGACATTGTTGTGAGTCTTTGAAGTGATCTGGTTCCTCTAGGCTCCTCCAGTGTACCTCCTTGTCCTGTGATGATTCAACAAAGCTCAACAGGACAGGAAAAGGGGCTTTCCTCCCAGATGTGTGCATACATACGAACCAGACAAGAAGGTAGCTCGGCACCTATCCTTCTTTCACAGTGTGCAAGATCCCCCTACAGGGGAAGAGTGCAGAACGATTTCTTCCTTGAACTTTGGTCTTTTCCCAACTAACTGGATCATTTCCAGAAATCTTTCCTTGACATTGATTAAACATGGTCTAGGCAAACTAGAAAAACACCAAACATAAACTTGTGATATCAATGAAAAACTTTACAATGTCATTAGGAAATGATTTATAATTGAACATTTGTATTTAATCCAAATCAGTCTCTGAATCACTGATTCTGACTCAAATTAAAAATAAATGGTACCATCCACACTATTCTTTGGGTATTTTAGCTCCTATTTGTCACATTGAGGTGGAAAGTGGGTCCACAAAACTCAAGCAGAGGTTGGATTAAGGGCTGGGGCTGTATCTCAGTGACAGAGCACTAGCCCAGCATATCCAAGACCCTAGATTTGATTTTCAGTGCTGAAACAAACAAACAACAAAATATTGACTTGAGCTTTAAGCTAATAGACCTTGTAGTCATAGACTTAGGAATTTCGTCTTCAAATTTTCATCATTTATTCTTCATGTTTAAGAGAAAGAAAAGGTAGGAAACATTTTATCCTGAAAATGTAGTTGCCATTAATGGTAAGAAGAAATTCATGGCATGTGTTGAATTTAACTTATATCAACTTGGAGGAATTGGAAAGCTAATGAAGATAATACATTAGGAAGCTGGACTAATGTAGGATTCCAAAGGCTCTCTAATTGCTCAGTATATTTTTCAAACAAAAATTAATTACATCTTGAATTTGTCTAAACACCAACTATGTGACTGTAAATATTGATTCAGTTGAGACAGGAGGAAAATCATTTTGTCCATCCTTAATTGCATTAAATTTTTGTCTTTAATGGCAGTTGTCAACAGTTCTTAGCTTGGTGAAAAAAGAGCATCTTGTTTTATTTTAACTGTGTGTGTACGGTTTGTGTAGAATGATTATGAAACTGATGTCAATTACACACGGGTGCCTGTGCATCTTCAATGTCATACCCTTCCCTCTGCCACTGCTTTTAACTATAACACTGTGAGACAAACACCCCACTTCTCATCTTCCTATTATAATGCATGTCATTGAAAGTGAAAAGAAATGCTATATTTATCTTGATATATATTAAAAAATAATGAAGAGGATAATTATCAAGGCTGCATTGCAATTTTATGGAATTGCTGTCAGTTACAAACTGCTCAACCCATACTCTTTTAGTTCATAATGCTGAAAAAAAATCTTGGGATTGAAATACAGTCATTTTATTCATTTCTTTTTATTAGTAATTTCAGTTCTATGCTCGTGGTACAGAATCAATGATAGGAGATTCAAGTTCGGAAAAAGAGAAGGCTATAAAAACCAGTCAATCCATTTTGATTTTATCTTAATATTTATATTTATTTATTTATTAATATCTCTTAGCTGAGTGGCAGGAGTCACAAAATGCTACAAATTTCAAGATATTCAACTTAGGCATTAACTAATGGTGAGATTGAAAGAATAGTTTTGTATTTGCTGGCGCTTAACTTCAAACGCTATTTTATTTAACGACACTCCAACACCATATGACAAATGCTGATGAGCATTCATGGAGCCAGGAGAATGCCATGTCACCATTGTTCCAAAGACTTTTTCATTCCCATGGGTCTTATTCCCTTGAAACACAAGATCGTCTTCCATTCTTCTCTCATACCAAAATAACCTCATACTGGAAACATTCATCATAAATGAATGTACTACTAGGTTGAAAAAGCACTCTGATAATCATTTAAAATCAATACTAGATACAAAGTCTGTTGACTTTCTTCTAATGAACAATTCCTTATACCTGAAGTTTGTTGCAATGGAAATTTTGTACTATAGTAATTAAATCTTGATAAGGTAGTTGACTGGTAAGAATACAAATCATAACTGGTTAGGCAGAAAGATGGATGATGGTTTATATTTAAGAATCCATATAAAGATGATTGAGAAAATAAGAATAAAATCTACAGAAGTAATCCTGAGTATGAATGAGTAGAGTACATTTGTACTAGTTCTACTTTCATTTTATTATTTGCTGTATCTAGTTAAGTTAGTTAAGTCCAATTTGCCTTATATTTGTTTATTTCTGAGTTATACTTAACGTGATCTTTAAGCTAAAATTTCTAACCAAATATTGTCACCGAGATCTTTGTATTTTATTTCTTATTAACCAAAGCATTACATCAAAAATATTTTGAGGGGGAGTGTACCTGTCAATCACCTTTATATCTCTATCAACTAATATATTTTGTAAGGTATAAACAACTATTTCTTATACATAGTAAAAGAAAAAAATGGTGAAATTAACTTTCCATCAATCCTTTCTCTTTGTCCTCAGTGCTCAGTGACAGTGAAGGCACATTCGCTGTTTTCCACCATTCTGCTATTTCTAATGCTGTTAATTTCCTGTGCATTTTGGCATCAACTCCTTTCAAAATCATCACAGAAACTGGAAAACACACCTTTCTCACAAGTGCCTCATGTTTTCCACTTTTATCTTTTAAAAAATATCCTTAACCAATTTCACTTTTTTTTTTTTTAATACTTAGTCTTTCTAAAAAGTGAAAATTGGTCAAACAGTTCTAAACAATATTTTCAGGCTAGGTAATTTAAAATTCTTAACATTTTTTCCTTTGTTGTTAAATCATAGCATTCTCTTGAGGCTACTTTCAGGATTGGGCACCTCTGGAAGAAAGTGAAATCTTTGAGAAAAGACCGTGTCCTTCTCTGTGGCCCGGAGAACACAGTGGCTCATGAACGTGCTGCTCACTTTAGAGCCCACTGCAGGAGGACACCTGAGCTCTCAGAGAACTTCACTGTCTAGTTTTCTGTTCTGTACTCTAATACATGGAGATGTATTAAGCATCTTGTGGCATATTAAACTATTGATGGATAAAGTGAAGAGAATAAGTGGAGCCCAAAAGCAGGGGGAAAAGGAGAGAGAGAAAATACTGTAATCCAGATCACAAACCACAAGTGCTTTAGCATAGTGATGGAGGGAACAACGGTGTGATTTGACATGCCCAGTTACCTGATCAATGGAAACTATAGGAAACTCAACTCTGAGTTTTCATTAGAAAGTTCTTAATACAAAGAGCATGCAACACTATTTGATGTAGCATCCACTCTGGCTTTAAAATTCATCTTAGTCTGAAAAGGGCATTTTCTATCCCCTTCAATGCACACTCTAAACTCTATAAATCATTGACAATTAACACTGTCTCACGTTTGCCACTTGTTCAGGTATCAAATTGGTGACACAGAAGGCAACTGTTTCAAAAATATTCACTTACTGCCTCTGAACAGTCTCCTTCAGAGTTTTAAAATGTGAAATAATTTACGCTCCCTGGAACATGCTCACTTTAAAACTTAAAGTTCTCCAATTTCAAACAGAATGATGGAGAATGATGTTTTTATCTAACATTACACCATTTGACATTTTGTTCCTGAGTAAACTTATGTGGGTGTAACTTCAAGCATGTCTGGAATAGTCTTCTTGGTTCTTTTTTTTTTCTTTTTTTTTTTTTTAAATAAAAGAAGACCTAGCTCCTCCACAATACAAAGCTATAAAGGAGATTAAATTGGGCAGGTATGGTGAAACCAGGGAATCAAAAGTATTGAAGGGAGAGAATAAGACTTTATTATCAGCTACATATGAAAACCTCAGAGAAATCTCAAATATACAGGAGGAATTATTTGAATCAGTTACAAAATTGACCCAGTTTTCTCAAAATTCTTTTTGACACAGGATTCACTTCTTTAGCAAATACCTATTGAGTGAGCATTATTAGGCAAGTACTGTGATAGACACTGGAAATAAAAGGGTGAATTTATACAGTTATAGCACCTGCTTTCAGGGATCTAACAACACAGGGAGAAAGAAAACAAATGACTGCGTAGACCAGTGTGTAATTACACATCAGGCTCAGTGGTTCATATTAAAGGAACAGGATTCCATAAAATTGTATTAGGAAAATGTCAGGACCAGGTACAAAAGACTTCTGAGGAAATGATGTTTAAGCCAAATGAGATATGAAGTAGGTAGAAGCAGTTGTTGAATGGATGAAGAGGGCTTGGAAAAGTCATGTGCAAATGGCTTATCTTGGTGATATTAAAAACCTGCATGGATACTCATTTTACAGCAGCTCAACTCACAATATCTAGGCTATAGAACCAGAGTAGGTGTCCACTAACAGATGAACAGATTAAAAAAGAATTGTCATACATATATACAACAGAGTTTTACTCAGTCATAGAATAGAGTGAAATTATGGCATTTGCAGGAAAACAGATGGAACTGAAGAATCTCATGCTAAGTGCAATAAACCTGAATCAGAAAGTCAGGATCAAATATTTTCTCTCTTATGTGGGAACTATGAAGAAAAAGGGGGAAATAAGAAGAAAAAAAGAATGTAATGAATCAGAAGTGAAAGGATAGAGTAGAGTTAGCTATGCTTTGCTCTGTGACCCCACAGAGCCACTTGGAAAACATAACTTAGGATGAGTGACCCCTTCCTGTGAGGGGTGATACTCACCGCAAAACATTCATGACAATGTTGGTGGTAGTGTTGTGGAAATGGGGAGAGCCCAGGTGTCTGTTTGCATAAATGTATAAAACAATAACAAGAGGGTCACATATTGAAGTGTCATGCAGCAGTTACAACCTAGTTAGATCTTAAAAACATAGTATTGAGTGAAAAAGTAAGAAAGCGAGCTCTATAGCAAAAATTATATATATAATATGTAATTACATATGTGTGACATATATAATATCTTATATCTTCTATTTTATAATTTCTAATATATGTATTTATTATATTATATATGCTTATTATATATCTTATAAATTATATAATACTCATATATGATATTATATATTATAAAATATATCATAAATATAACATATAAATATAACATGTAAATATATTATTTGTTATATTTAATAATATATTTGTATTTATATAATATATATTATATGTAAGTTATACATAATATATGTTATATATTTTATATATGTTTACACACACACATACTAGAGGCACAGAGGGGAGTTAAAGACCAAGGATAAAGGGGAAAATAACTTTACAATAAACTAGTGAGACTTTGCAGAGATGATGTTATCAACAAAAACGTGTTATCTGTTTCCCTTCCTGCACCAGATGAACAAATAATGTTTTGTTTTGTTTTTAATATGACAGCATACAGATAAGGATGGATTGGGAGAAAATACAAGGACACACTAAGAGTGAAGAGAGAAGAAAGTGGGTGGGGAATGGCGAGAGCAGAATGCCGGGGGTAAGAGAGCAGCAATGGAGCCAGCTGCAGAGTAGACCAGAGATGAGGCACTGGATACGGAGTGAAGCAGTCACAGAGGACAATCCCTGGGCTGTTGAGACATAAATCTCAGTGTCCTGGAATATGGAACAATGCAAGAGAACCTGGTCAGGAAGAGTGGGGAAGAACAGGCATTCAGATGTGATTAGTGAGTTTGAGATGATTTTAAGACATCTCAGCAGGTTCTCTGCCAGTGCTTTACATGCATAATCTGTGTTAAAACTTACAGTTATCCTCTAACATAGTATTGTACACTTAGCAATGAAGAAACCCCTGAGAGAGGTTAATGAGGACGTTTACTGTTCCAGAACTCTTAAAAGTAAGTGAAGCAATGTTGGAATGGATACTGCCCTTACTTTTGAGTAGATTCACATCTGAAATGCTGAAAAAACAAAATATTTGAAAACTTTTAAAAAATACTACAAACTCAACAGATGGCAAGGTTGAAGTGTAGTGATACCCAACAATTGTGAGAATACTACACAACTGGAAATTCTATACATTGAATCTTAGGATATGAATTGATACAACCACAAAAGTTTAACATGACTACCCTACAACCCAGCAATTCCAGTCCTTGGAGTACACCCAAAAGAAATGAGTGCACACATGGGCACACAGAAAATGTGGGCAGAGATGCTCACAGCATCTCTGTTCATGGCTATCCCAAATCAGATATGAGCCAGGCAACTATCATAAACTGCTTTGGAAATGGTAAAAAGAAAATATGATATATTCATATGTTTTATTAATCAGTAAAATTGACTACATGCAACCATATGATCAAATCTCACAAGTATCATATTTAGCCAAAGATACCTGCTTTAAGTTCATACTGTATGACTACATTTTTTACAAAGTTTAAAACAGGCAAAACTATAGAGATGTCATGATGATGAAAGAATAGGAAATACACTCTCTCACCTCACCAAAACAAACAAACAAAAATATAGACAGCTCTTCACAAGTCAAAATAACCTAAAGAGCTTAAGTTCCCATTAAAGAATTTTCAGCAAAATGATGGAAAAAAAAATGTACTGGTAAGATCAGCACACCAGCATACCTGAGATGCTAAGAGACAGCTAATAATAGAGGGAAAAGTTGAATGCTATTCATGTTATCCACAGCAGGAGCCACTACAATCTCCATGGTCACTCCACAGAGGACACCAGTATTTCTTGTCACTGAGGTAACCAACAACAATTCCTACAGGGCACCTCATAAAGGGAGACATGGCTGCCCACCTCACCTAAATATATATGGTAAATGTTAAAAGATCTTCAAAGAGAGAGGCTGCAATACAATAATAGTTGGGGACTTTGATGTGCAAATTTTAGTAACAAATAAAAAGGAAACTTGGGACTTGAACTATAACTAAATTAACCTGATGTCACAGAGATATATAGAATGCTCACTTCATGTAATAGCAACAGAACACACATTTTTCTTAGGAACACTTGGATTGTTTTCCAGAATAGATCATATAAATTAAATTTGTTAAGGCAAAATAAGCCTTAACAAATTTAAAATGGGAATCATATCAAGTCATTTTTTCTGATGACCATGACATAAAGCTAGAAATCAATAATAGAAGAAAGTTCAGAAAAGAATTATTTAAACATTGGAAATTAAATAATATGCTTCTAAACAACTGATGAATCAATGAAGAAATTAAGAGGGATATTAAAAATTTTTTGAATCAAATGTATGATATGTCAAGATCATTGTAGTGTCTTGAGCAACTAATAAAAAAATAAAACCTTAAGCTCTTTTTTAAAATTGTAAAAAAAAATTATCTTGAGACAAACAAAAATAGAAATGCTACATACCAACACTTAGGAGACGCAGTAAAAGCTCTTCTTAGAGGGAATTTTATAGTAGATGACCTATATCAGAAAAGAGGAAAGACTTCAAGTAAACAACCTAATGTTATTATTCCCCAAGGGATGAGAAAAATCCTAAACCAGAAATTAAAGAGAACATTACAACTGATATCAAAAAGATAAAAATGAACTAAAAGAATATTTTAAACAATTGTACCCCAACAAATTGGATCAGCTAGAAGAAATACATAAATTTCTACACACAAAACCTACCAAGAAAAAATTATGGAGAAAGAGAAAGTCTGAAGAGACCAACAATGAATAATAAGATTGAATCAGTAATAAGAAGTCTACAAATAATAAGAATAACAAATATCAAAATTTCTGGTGGCTTCACTGATGGGTTCTACCAGACATTTGAAGAAGAACTAACACTAATTTTTAAAAAAAATCTTCCAAAAAATTGAAGTCAAAGGAAACTTTGTCTTTTCAAACTTTTAAACTTTCAAAGTTTTATGAGGTCATCGTTAACAACAACAACAACAAAAATAAGGACACTTCAAGAAAATAAAACTACAGGACAATATGCCTCATGAATATAGATGCAAAAATACTCAACAAAATTCCAGAAGACCAAATTTGTCAGCAAATGTAAAGGATCCCTCACTATAATCAAGTGGAATTTATCTCTAAGATGTAAGATGGATTCAACATACTCAAGTCAGTAAATGTGCATTCACAAAATGAAACACAAGTATCTTGTGGTCACTCCAGTAGATGCAGAAAAGGCATGTGACAAAATCAAACATCCATTCTTGATTAAAAAAAAACAAAAACCTTTAACAAATTAGGTGTAGAAGGAACATCCCTCAACAACATGAAGGCGATAAGTGACAAGCCCACACCCAACATCTTCCTAAAGGGTGAAAAGTGGGATTAATTCTCTTCAAGATCAGGAGGGAGGAAAGAATGCCCACTTTTGTCACTTCTACTCAGTATATTACTGGAAGGGCTTGCCAGAGCAACTAGGAAAGAAAGAGAGAAAGAGAGGAAGGAAGGAAGGAAGGAATCGAAAATATTTACAAAGTCAAGGAAGAAGTGAAATTATCATTTGCTGTCACCTTAGAGAATATAGAAAACCTGACAAACTAAATAGAAAAAGTAGTCACAAAATTCACATGAAACCAAAAAAGAAAACCTGATAACGAAGGTAACTATGAGTAAAAAGAACAAACTTGGAGGTATCACACTATCTGATTTCTGAATCTATTATAAAATTACAATAATCAAAACAGCATGGTCCTGGCATGAAAAAATAGACATAGAAAATGGAACAGAACAGAAAGCACAGAAATTAATTCAATTAATTCATGCATTTGTAGTTCATTGAATTTTTTTCTTTTCCCCTATCCCACTTTCTTGGCATTGGTGATAAAACCCAGGGATAGCTTTGCTCCACAACTGATCTGTATCCCCAGACCCCAGATCAACTAATTTTTGACAAACATGTCAAGAACACACAGTGGGGAAAAGATAGTCTCATCAATAAGTCCTATTTTCAAAACTGGATATCCTCATGTAGAAAAATAAAATTAAACCCTCATCTTATACCGTGTACAAAAATTATCTAAAAATGAATTGCAGGCTTTAATGGGAAAACCCAAACTGTACAACTACTAAAAGAAAATTCATGGGAAGCACTCCATGAGATTGAGCAGAACAATGATTTTTGAATACAACCCCAAAACACAGGCAACAAAAGTAAAAATTAAAAACTGAGATTATATTAGACTAAAACATTTCTGCACAGCAAAGGGAATAATCAAAAGAGTCTAGAGAAAACTTACATAATTGAAGAATGCTCCCAAATTCGTGGCAGCATTATTTGCAATGGCCAAGATATGGGGTCAACTTTAGTGTCTATTGAAAGATGAATGGAGAAAGAAAATGTGGTACGTACAAATATAATATATATATGATGAAATACCATTCCACCTTAAAACAAAAGGAAACTTGTAATCTGTGTCAGCAGACAAACCTCAAGTATATCGTATTAAGTGAAACGAGCCAAGCACAGAAAAACAAATATCATATGGTCTCACTTACATGTGGTGAATAAAGAAGTTTAACCTATAGAAAAAGAGAGTTAAATGATGGTTATCGGAGGCTAGGGTAGTTGTGGTAGGGTAAGGGAGGAGGACTGGGAGATGTTGGTCAAAGGACATAAAACTTCAGTAAAACAGGAGGAATAAGTCATGAGATTCATGGCATATCATCATGACCACAGTTAATAACAACATATTGTATACTTGAACATGGCTGAGAGTAGACTTTAAGTGCTCTCATCACACAAAAGAGTATATAATACAATATTAAATAGCTTGATTTCACCATTCTCTAATGTATATACATATAAAAATTTCATATTGTGTACCATAAATATATACAATCCTTGTTAATTAAAAAAATGTTTTAAAGGCAAAGCTAATTAGTGGAGTTAGCAGTCAGGATACCCCTACCTTTCAATGAAAAGAGGTGGTAACTGGAAATGGCATGAGATGGTTTTCTGAGTGTTGATTAGCCTGCTTCTCAGTCATGTTGCTGGTTACATGGGTCTGTTCACCTTTAGGAAGTGGATCACAGTCTCTATTTAGGTTATAGTTCAGTAAATATTTATTCTAAAAATAATACCTTTTGAAAATCTTATTAGAGTTACTTTCAAGACTTTCTTGTCCTAAATTGTTTGTTTTCATTTAAACATGGTAGAATGAACATATAAATTTACCTCTTTCTAGTACCCACAAATACCTTGATAAAATTTTTCTTGTAAAACTTAACCCCAGTAGGGTATGGTGGTACACAACTGTAATCCTGCCAACTCAGGAGGCTGAGGAAGGAGGATCACAAGTTCCAGGTCAGCCTGGGCAACTTAGTGAGACTCTGTCAAAGTAAGAAATAAGAAGGGCTGGGAATGTAGCTCAGAGGCAGAGCACCCTTGGATTCAATCTCAAGTACAGCAAAAATAAATAAATCTATCTATTTTAACCCTATACTAAAACGTTAACATAAAAAAAAAGAAGTATACATAATGAAGACAAAACTCTTTCCATTGAGCTATTCTCTCCCAAGGCTACCTTCCCTAGTCTGGAGGCTACAGAGTATTTGACTGCTTGACCACTCCTCACCTGCCCCCAACATGACTCTTCAGCCTGCTTTCTAGTGCCAGGGACACCGAACATTAAGTAAAATTCTAACCTGAGAAAAAGCCCAAAGAGAAAAGAATCAGAAAGAATAAACAATGGTAGAAGTCAAAGAAAAAAAAAACTTAACAATATCCTCAGCTAGAAACCATCTCAAACCATTTAGTCACAAAACAAGAATGGGATACTTATCAATTAAAAATATGATATCAAGATTTTTAAAGCAACTTCCTACAAAGTTTAGGAGATACATTTGAGACAATCTTCCTCAAAAAAATAAAAACTGAATGTTAGAGAGGCAGTTGATGAAATAGAAACATATGACTCATAGGTAACCCAACAGTATACAAAGAAAAAATAAAGAAGAGGAAAATATTCAAGAATAATACAAGAAAATCTCCCTTCTTGTCAGGACCTGAAAAAAGAAATGCTCATCAGATGGATTTTCAAAGCTTCCTACCAAGGCAAATCATCACTGAATTTTAGAACACTGAGGATAGCGCAAAGAGACAGACAATTTAAACAGGAACAAGCAGATCCTATGTAAAGAGGAAATGAGAACACAATGAAACTCACATTGAGTACCATTTAAGCTTCCATAATTCTAAGAAATGTAACTTCCAGTCCAGATTGTGATGCACTCCCAAACTTTCAAACAAAGGTTAAATGTTGATAATGATGATGAAAAACTTTCAGCTAGTTGAAGTCTCAAGAAATTAACCTCCTGGTATCCTTCTCTTGTTAATATCCCGGAAAGAATAAGCCCAAAGGAAAGAAGGAAAAAGATACAGGGAATGGCATCTCCAACCCAGGAAAAAAATAAAGGGAAAGTTCAGGGAAAAGGTAGAAGATGTCAGATAACAGCCATGGAGCAGAGAAGGCAACCAGTCCACCCTGCACCAGGGGAGTAGAGCTCGTATTCAAATAAAATGTGAAAGCTACAACATACCTGATGCAACTAAAAGTATAGGGAAGAGATTTCACATGAGAGTTTTAATACACTTAAGTATGTAGATATAATTTACTCACCAAGGGGCTGGGGATGTGGCTCAAGCGGTAGCGCGCTCGCCTGGCATGTGTGCGGCCCGGGTTCGATCCTCAGCACCACATACAAACAAAAGATGTTGTGTCCGCCAATAAGAAATAAATATTAAAAATTCTCTCTCTCTCTCTCTCTCTCTCATTCTCTCTCAAAAAAAATAATAATTTACTCGTCAAGAGTTTGTGAATAAACAAGCCATCCAATCATAGAAAACTAAGTAAAAGGAAAAGGAAAAGATAGTTATTGTATTACATCCACAGAAGATCAGAAAAGATGCAAGAAATGAAGCTTGTTTCTGTGAATGATGTTTACAAAGTTCATGCAATAATCACACACAGAATATTAATTCTAAATATAAATATGAAATATACATATTTATATATACGAGAAAGAGATATATGTGTATGTGTATTCAGGAGAGCAAATGCAGCCATATGTATACATATGTGGGTGCATGTATGTCTGAGTTAGGGAAATTTGTGAAGCACCTTTCATGATAGGAAAAGAAGAGCTCAGATCTAAACAAAAGTTCAAGAAATGATGGCATTGGTGTACATCATTTAGAAACATGAATGTAAGTCCCAAGAGAAAACACAAACACTTTGGAAGCCAAATCTTTGAGTGAGATGGGGAGGAGAGTAGGGCGAGGGAGTGCTATTTTTCTTGATAATCCTTGAAAAAACTAATTTTTTATTTATTTGCATGCATTATTGAATTAGAAAATAAAGTAGAAAAAACAATAATGTAGCAAATCATTTAGCTGAAGCTTATGTCATGCAGTAGGAGAGGTTGGGAACTGGATACTCAGCAGAAAGAAAACAGACTTCCGTCATATATTGAAAAGTGACATAAAAGTGTAACTGGGATATTTTTATGAAAATTAAAAATGTTTACTTCTAAGGGTCTTTCCCAATGGATTGGGTGAATAGCACGTTTGCTGATGGAGTCCAAGAGGCAGCACAATGCCAAGATTAGTAAGGTGGTCCTCAGCTAAAACTAAAATGGACAGAGGAAACCTGGCTCTGTTCATTCTGCTGTGTAAGTGCAAGCAGATTCCCTAAACGGCTCTGCCTCACTGGCTCCATCAGAAAGCAGACAAAAAACATACCTGTCTTATAGACATGTTATGATGATGAAATGGAGGAAATTCAGATTTTTTAACAAAGATATGTGCAGAATTGGAAAAACAGAATTAGACAATATGAAAATAAAATAAAATATTATAAATTAGAAAAATATCTAAGAAATACATCTTACTTAGATCTAGATATTAAAGTTCATTAAAAGTATCACTGAGATTCATTTGTAAAACTGTATTAAATAAATTTTGAGAAATATATTAAAATTATGTTAAGAGAAGACAAAATCTTACTTAAATCAAGAACTAAAGAAATGTATTGATGATTATCACTGTCCATTACCCCAAAATGATCAAATGTGAATTTAACAAATTATTTTCTTTTTGCATCTTCAATGAAAATAGCTTGTGCTGTTATTTAAACGGATTTGATTGTAACCGCAGAATGAACAGATCCGAAGCTGAAGAACTCCAAATGACATTAAGATGAAAGCACAGGCCATTATTATTTCCGAATGTTGATGGGAATTATAATTCTGATAAAATAGAATTTGTAAGTAAAATATAAGAAGAACAAAACATATCTGAATAAATAGAATCCATGGCAAATAACATAGAATAAAAAGAAAAAATATGGTTACTTTGATAGATCCTGAAATAATGCTTCTTACATATTATCTTTCTATCTTCAGTTAAAAATTCTCAGTAAAATATAAAAAGACTTATTAAGGCTGGGAGTATGGTACAGCAGTTGCCTAGCACTGTAAAAAAATAATGATTTACAAATATTTTTGCTTTCATGCATACACATATACAGAAATATAGAAATAATATCCTAATGTCAATATCATGAGTAATGATTCAATATTACAAGTGAAATAGTAAGTTGTGGAACTAGAAATGCTAGTCAATACAGTTTAAGAAAAAAAATCAATGTATTTTAACAGCATGAGAATTCAAAAATAGACTGTTTATGTTGGAATTTTACATATGATAAAGATGATATTTAGAATCAATAGAGAAAACGTAAAATATTAATTGTTATGGGAACAATTGGTTGATCTTTCACAAGAAAATATGCAAAAAAATCTTTACATAGCTCCTTTTACCAAAATATGCCCTACCTATTTCCAATCTTAACAGCAGAAGGAATAGTGGTATTAGAAAAAGAATGAATAGGAAATATTTTTATATCCTTGGAGTAAAAATTCTATTTCCAACCCCCAAAATCATAAATCCCCAAATCATAAAATATAAAAAGCTGTCTAGTTTGAATACATAAAATTAAAAATCTATGAAAAGAAACAAAAAAGAATTCAACACTTAAATATAGTTGAGTCAAAAAGAAAAATAAGGAATTATATTAAAATAATACATGTAGCTTCATAAGTATAAGAATTTGTGAAACACTTTATGAAAGTATGATAAAGGGTCGATATTACTTGAAAAAATAGGCAAAGTAGAAATATAAATAAATTTTTGGGTGTGTATGTGGTGCTGGGGATTGAACCCAGGGCCTTGTGCATGTGAGGCAAGAACTCTACTAACTGAGCTATATCCTCAGCCCCTGAAATATAAATAATTTATGTAAGGAAAGTAACAAAGTATATGGAAAGATCTTCAGACTTACTAATAATCAAATATGGAAAAATTAAACAGCATTACAAAATAATTTTTCCCTCTTAAGTAGTAGGCAAGAAGTAAAGAATTTTTTTGGTAAGAGAAATAGGCATTCTTGCACTTGTACACTACTGGAAGGGGTCGTCATTTCTACAACCTCTCTGGAAGGCTGCATCAATGAGCACCATAGCATAAATTGTTCATTTGTCTTGATTCAGCATTCTTTCTTCTGGATGTATATGCAGAAGAGATCATCACATCCGCATGCACTCTTATTTTAACCAGAATATTCAACACAGCATTATATATAGTGTAGATAATAAAATTTATTCATATGAATTTATCAATGTCCAGATGACCGTTGCAAAATGTATCAAAAATTTCAAGGTATTGTCATTAAGTGTCAAGATAACTGTTTCTTTTATTACACAGAATTCTATATTTTAGAATTTGATTTAGTTTATAGAATTTGATTTAGTTTATATGTTTTTGAACTTGGAAGTTACTAATAATATACTAACTTAAAAACTATGAAATATTTTTGTCTATACAATCAGGGTCCAAGAAATGTTTATTCATTTAAGATGATAAAAAACACATTTGTGGGGCTGGGGATGTGGCTCAAGCGGTAATGCTCTTGCCTGGCATGCGCGGGGCGCGGGGTTCGATCCTCAGCACCACATAAAAATAAAATAAAGATGTGTGTCCCCCCAAAACTGAAAAATAAATATTAAAAAATTCTCTCTCTCTCTTAAAAAGAAACACATTTGCTCTAAAACTTTTGGTTTAGTAGGATGTGGAAATACAACCTTAGGTTAACACTTTATCTATAATGTCATAGCTAGCTTTTGTGTAGTGCAAGATATGCAAGTTTGTTCAATAATTGCTTAGTTGTTTTAAATCATCATAATCAGTCTCTATGTCCTTAGTATCTTTGAGAACAAAGAAACCTTATTTAGTTATCATTATGAAATGATATGGAAGTATTTTATCTTATTGCCAGAGCCAGTGGTGGTATCATTTAAAGAGAGTCATCTAATTCTATTGAAAATTAATTTATTTCATCTGTGTTTCCCCTTGGAGAGAGAAGCAAACAGAGAAAATGAATAGGATGTACGAAGAGTAGCCATTTCTTTTTCTCATGCTCAAATTTCATGAAACCTTTCTAGGTCAGTTATGTATATTTTATTTGAATCTTATTTTTTTGGACTACTTTCAAGTATAGCAACTGCTCCAAATGTTAAAGATGGTGTTTTAAGAAGTTTGTACAAAAGCTCTGAGAAAGGAGAAAACACTCTGTGAAGGTTTTGATACTTGCCCCCAAACACATTTTCCTCATAACAAAATGGTACTTTAAAGTCTGTTTTCTTTGCAGCTGGGAGAAAGAATGTGTGCACTTGAGTGGGTGGAGAATTTGTATTTTATTATAGAACTGTGAGACATTTGTCATAAGCCTCTAAGGTGAGATCAGACTAGTGGATGCATACACAGAGCCACCTTTCCTGAGGACACACCCTTCAGAGTCCTGTCTTGATAATTCTATTTGCATATAAATGTGCAATGGCAATATATACAGACAGCATATTTACCAAACCTTTTGCTTCAGTGTTGTTTGTTTTGTTTTATTCAAACCATCCCTTTCGCTGTAGCCCATACAGTTTGGATGGACGATTTCCGTGGGTTAGTCATCTCAGATTTCAGTTCCAGGAGGCAGTTGTCCCTTCTCCTGCTTTCAGGGTCCAGGGAAAAGCTATTGTTACTATCATATCTCTTCCTTTATGACTGGGAAAACACCACCCGCATGGCTCACTGGGGTGTGGTGACAGTTATTTTTTCTTAATTAGTCAAAATGTGCAATGTGCTAATTACTTGATTCACAAGGAAAAAATCATTAAATAAAAATCACATTTGACTGGCTTTAGCATATTAGGGCATATATTTTTATTTAAATGCAGGGAGCATCTGAATGTTAACTAAGCCACAAAATATGTTCCTGGTGAAACTAATTAACACTACAACCATGAGCACAATTCCCTTATGGGTTAATTTCTCAATGAAACTCAAAGATACTTTTTGACCTACTATAACGTTCCTTCTGCCAAGGTTAAGAGAAAGATATCACCATAATTGGAGCATATGAGTCTGTATTAACCTGATTTAGGTTGGGGAATCAAAGATTTGCACAAGGAAGGAATCCATAATAATTAGGGTGTAAAACATGCAAGCATAGGGGCTTAAACACAGCATGAATTAATTATTCAGTGTTGTTCAGTCCATTTGGACTTATAAATTACAAAAGGTCACAGAAAGAAGATTGTAACCCTTATTCCCTTTCCAGTCTAACAGCCTAAGACTTCTTAAACCTCAGTCCTTGCAGAGCATGAACAAGCATATTTAAAACTCTGAAAAAATTATACCCCAAGAGAAAAGTTAGGGAGGTATGGAAAACACATGTGGCAAAGAAAAGTAATGCACTGTGTGTTAAGTAATCCTAGGAATCAAGAATGCTTCAATTGACATGTCACTCAAGTGGCTTCCAATCCCATCGTTATGCTCAATATGATGACTTTATGCTACTTTGCATAAATCATTGGTAAAGTTAGCACTATCCTTACTGGGTGATGTAGGTTTCAGTACATTGATAATTTCATTATTTTTATGTATGATTCTCAAAGGAGAAAGAACAGTTACAAAATAACAACAACAAAAAATATAATCACCTGGGAGATTGCAGTACACTATATAATTCCTGCCTCAAAATACCCACATCCTAATTCCAGAACCCGTAAATGCATCAAGAAACTTTACAGATGTTGTTAAGGATCTTCAAATGGAGAGATTATGTGGATATCCATGTCGGTGCACTGGGATCTCAAGAGTCCTCCTAAGTGAGGTCAGAGAAAAGCTGATGCAAAAACAGACACAGGAAGAAAAAAAGAGATGTGATGTGGACACTGAGCTGAGGAAGGTGAGCAGCCTTCAAGACGGAGCACATGGTGAGGAACTGCTTGTCCCAGAGGGGCTAAAAAGACACATCCCTGCTAGCACCTTTGAATTCCACCCAGCAAAACCCATTTAAGCCTTCTAATCTCCAAAACTATGTAATAAATTAGTTGTTTTAAGCATCTAACTTGCTGATGCTTTGTTATAGCAATGATGGGGAACAATAAAGAGACTAAGAAGCCAAGATAGGGCTGGTGCTATGGATCAGTGGTAGAGTGCTCGCCTAGCATGTGTGAGGTACTGGGTTCGATCCTCAGCACCACATTAAAGAGATAAATAAGTTAAATGAAGGCATTGTGTCCATCTATAACTAAAAATTAGTAAAATTTTTAAAAAAGAAGCCAAGAGAGACCACATCCTCAAATAGATGAATTAGTGAACAATCAATGACACAATCTCCCCAATGTAAATATTAGAATTAGAAGATCTAATGTCCTTCTCAAGATCCCAGGTTTATTTCACTAGGGAAATACCTAAACTAAACAAAATCTCTTTTTTTTTTAAATAAATAGCATTAACTTAATTAAAATCAACAAAAACAAGTAAAGAACCTTGAAGCCATGCTAAACTACTGAATCATTTCGAAGGATGAAACCACTAAAAGACCATGGTTCTCTGCCTTTAGGAAGCTTTCCATTTAGAAAAAAAGATAGACGAAGAAGTGCCCAGAATACGGGCTAGGGATGTGGCTCAGTGTAGCGCACTTGCCTGGCATGCGCGGGACCCTGGGTTCGATACTCAGCACCACATAAAAATAAAATAAAGATGTTGTGTCCCCCGAAAACTAAAAAATAAATATTAAAAAATTCTCTCTTTCTCTCTTTAAAAAAAAGTGCCCAGAATATGAGGGGACATATGGGATTTACATCTAAATAAAGTGCAGGAGTCCATAGGTCAGACAAGAAAGGATGGTGACAATCAGAAATGGCTGTGGAGTGAGTGAACAGAGGAGTACTAATAGTGCACAGACACTATCCTTCCAACTAGTTTTTTTTTTTTTTTAACTGATTAGTCACATTGTTTTACTTTACATTATTTATGACTTTCAGGTGTTAGCTAGACATGCTTATTTTCCATATCTATTTAAGAAAAGTTATTCTGTTCTTATTATTTCTTTTTTAAATTTATTCTTTTTAGATAACATGACAGTAAAGTGTGTTTTGACATATTATAGATACATGGAGTATTACTTATTCTAATTAGGATCCCATTCTTGTGGTTGTCCATGATGTGGAGTTATACCAGTCGCATATTCATATATGAAAATAGGAAAATTACGTCCTATGCATTCTTGAGTCTTTGGATGAATCCCATTCAGATTATAAACAGTCCAGTCTCTCCTAGTCTAGAAGTCTCTATCCCTTTTCTTTCCTCAATGCTGCAATTATAATCTTATATTTCCCCGAAAGTAACAGGAGATCTTTTGTTATGGGAATCAATAGTTAATGTCACTGATTTCTCACTTTTTACTCTCTTGGAAACTCACTGCTAATCTTATTTGAGCTACTGTTACCATGCTGCGGCTGCCCTACCCAAAGATCCAATCCACATGTCATGAACCTTGATTTACTGCAGTTAATCCAGAGTTGGACTCTCCTCCTTCCAGCCCTTGAGGATGTCTTCTTACTTTGTTGATTTCCTTCTTTGATTCTGTGTTCTACCATTGTTGCTCGACTTGTCTTGGATTTTCTTGAAAGCTCTCATGTGGCAGACCCTGTTGGTGTGTACTTCTTCCATGGGTCCCTTCCTGTGGGTCTGGGCAATCATTCCACAGCTTCTATCTCTTTGATGCTAAAAGTCGTCATCTACCCCCTTCTTTAGAGGCCTTTCCTGAGGCCACTGGAGATGCTATGACCTCATGCAACAATTTGGGAAAGTAAGTGAGACTCTCTATACACCAAGTGGCAGTCCATCTGACTAATAGGGAGGTCCGACAATACAGCTTCCTCTTACTGAGGTAACAAATGCTGAGGTGCCACTCAAGCCCTGAAGTTCCCCATTAACTGATTTTAGGCAAAACCTTGAGACAAAGTCTTGTATTTTGCCTAAAATTGTACCTTGATGTGAAGTCTTCTCCTCCTCTGTCTTGCTTCTCTCTCTCCCCCACACTGATTCCTCTTAGAAACATTTTCTTGATAAGTCACTTGCTTGTGAATCCTCCTCTTAGGGTCTGCTTTGGGGGAAGCTTGGCTTTGATGCTTCACCCACTGTTAACTGTAATATACATCCCGAACCCCTCCTTAGGTGTCTTAAATCTTCATCTCACCATTGAAGTCACTTCAAATTGGGATGTCCACATATCTAGGATTTATCTCCACTGATTTGTCCACTGACCACTCGAGCGCACCAGAGCACAAACTGCCATTCGCACTGCTTGCCTCCTTATTTCCAATACCATTCCAACTGTTGGCTTCACTGATTCTCCTGGCTGAGGAAACAGGATGATATAAGTTGGCAAAGAATAATTTTGAAAGGGAAATCAGTAACAGAAATATGAAATGAGGCATAATTGCAAGGAGTACTATCTATTATCGAGCTAGCTATCTAATCTATCTACAAGTTCTGCACGTGGCCACAGTGTAGAGGTAAGCCTCATAGAAACCAGCAGTGAAGCAATGCAACATTCATAAGTTAAAATCACTCTGATTCTTCAAAGGAGTCTAGCTATATTGGAACTAAAAATACATTTATGTTTGTTGATGTCAAAGTAGGAATAATGCAATATAGGAATAGAAATTGATATTATCTATATCCTTGTTCCTGCATCCTTGCTCCTGTCTGAATTAATAGCATACTTTCACACTTATCTTTTTAAAGAAATTTTATTTTCATTTTGATTTTCTGAAATTTGAATATGGAGAGCCAAGATGTGGTTTTGATTTGTTTGGTTTCATTTGATTTTTATTATTTATCCTGTTTGGTGTTCTCTGAGAATCCTGGGTGTATTATTTTTGTGTGTAACTGATTTTGGAAGATCTTGCTTCAAATATTTCTTTTGCCTTCTTTCTTTCTTTCTTTCTTTCTTTCTTTCTTTCTTTCTTTCTTTCTTTCTTTCTTTCTTTCCTTCTTTCTTTCTCTCTCTCTTTCTCTCTCTCTCTCTCTCTCTCTCTCTCTCTCTCTCTCTCTCTCTTTCAGCATTGCAAATGTAGGTATGTTAGCATTAAAAATTATCTCAAAGTCTTTGGGTATTCTGTTCAATTGTTTTGATTTTCTTAGCACTTTGCATTTCAGTTGGAAAGATTTTTTGGTGATGTTGTTTTTGCTTTTTTTAGTTGACTACCTTCTTCTTCACTGATTCTCTTCTTGACCTTGTTAGGTATGCTGATGTGCCTACTAAAGTCATTCTTTATTTCTGGTATAGCGTTTTCAATTTCAAGTGTTTTGTTTGGTTCTATTTTAGCATTTCAATTTTCCTGCTTACATCAATGCTTTAGTCAGCTTTTGTGTTACTTTAACCAAAAGACTTGAAAAAAAAAAAAAAACAACTTAGAGCAGGAAAAATGCATTTTGACTCATGGTTTCAGAGGTTCAGTCCACGGTCAATGGACTCCATAGCTCTGTGTCTAAGATGAGGCAGAATATCATGGCAGAAAGATGTGCTGAAGAAAAGCAGTTCAGAGCATGACAGCCAGGAAGCAGAGTGCTCCCCAGTGAACAACTTCCTCCATCCACACCCTCCTTGCCTGTAATTACCACCCAGTTAATTCATTTCAGTGGAATAGTCCACCAATTAGGTTAAAGGTCTCATAACCCAATCATCTGACCTCTGAACATTCTTGCATCTTTGCACACAAGAGATTTGGGGAGACTCTTATCTAAACCATAAGAATTAAAAGTATGGGTTTTCCCTATGGTTATTTGTGCCATTCAACTTTTTAAAAGACTGATACAAATTATTTTAAATCTCTCATCTCATAATTCAACCATATCTGAGTCTTCTTCTAATGATTACTCGGCCTCTTCAGACTGTGTCTTTGGTTGCCCATGTAAATTTCATTGTTGTTGTTAAAAGTAGGGCACCTCACACATAAGTGTAGACATTGATATTAATAGGCCTTTAATATGAGGAGTCTCCGTGTGCTTTTCCTCCCCTCAGGTAAGACAGAAATGTAAGAAAAGGAAGCGTGAGTGGAATCCCTATTTTTGCAGGTAGAGTAAGACTCTGACAGTCTTTTCCCATGAGGAGTAAACCTTTGTTCTGAAGAAGGCTCTGGACATCCTTCACAATGGGTGTTGCTGGACCCTCCTCCCGCCAGAGCTGCAAGGAGATTTTTCTCAGATGCTCTTAACGACTATTGGGTGGAGTTATTAGATGTGAAGCTCTGGACATTGGAGGGAAAATCCCTCTAAGAGTGGACCCCCAGGATTTCCCCTGTGTCGTGTGACTTCATGCTCAGCCCCCAGTAGTTTCTCAAAATTACAGTGAGTATTCTTATTGGTTTATGGTTCCTGAAGCTTCTCCTTCACATAAGCAGACTTTGGCTGTGTCTCTCTAGTTGAATTTGTCTTTCCACAATTTGGAGTAATGGTTTGCTTTGCCATGTCAATTTTCAGATTTTTTTTTAAGTTGTTGATTTTCAGTTTGTTGAAATTTTCTGGTGAGGATAGAAGTGACGACACCCCAGCTTTCCACATGTTGGAGGTAAAATGAAAGGTCCTATACCTGACTTTTAATCTTTATAAAATTAATTCCATGGGGCTGGGGATGTGGCTCAAGCGGTAGCGCGCTTGCCTAGCATGTGCGGGGCACTGGGTTCGATCCCAAGCACCACATAAAAATAAAATAAAGATGTTGTGTCCACCAAAAACTAAAAAATAAATATTAAAAAATTCTCTCTCTCAAAAAATATTAATTCAAAATTTTAATAAAAATGATTAGAACTGGCCATACCAAAAGGATAATGTTCAAATAATTACTTTAAATAGGATGAAGATAAGATTCATGTGTAGATCTGGTGATGAATATCCAGAAAAGCAGCAACAGAATGTGCAAAGACTCGGAGGTAGAGAGGTCATTGTGGCCAGATCAGGGGAAACAGCTTGCTGTGAAAGGCAGTGAGAAGAGGTATGGAAGTCTTGTGTGGCAATCGGAAGGATTTTTGTCTTGTACACTTAGAAATGGAATTATCTGAGGATTTTTAGCAGAGGGATGTCATGGTTTTAGAAGCATAATACTGGCTCCTGTAGAAAATGCCAGAAGAAAATAAGAACAAAATGGAAGATACCCCTTAGGATAAAACAGCAGCAATCCTTAGGCAAGACTGTGGTAGCTCCACCAGCATGGAGGTGGTGGATGTAGTGAGATCCACTCAGGTTGCAGAAATATTTTCAAGGCCAATAATATTCGCTGGATGGGGTCTGCAGTGTGACAGAATCATGTAGACATCCTCAGAGCCACGGAAAGGATGGTTTTGCTGTAAATGACAGGAGGTTCTTTCTGAGCAACAAATCAAACTACATCTCACCTGTGATGAAAGTCATTTCAGGATTCTACTCTGTGTCCACTCCAGTTCCCTGAGGTGGGGTCCATATACTTTCTTCCCCACTAGGACCCCATGGCATTTGTCCACTTCTCTAGGCCAGGCTTGCACCTCCTCAGTCCTTTGCCATCGTCCATGTTGAAATCTTCACAGTTCCACTGACCCTCCATGCTGTCTCACCTCTCAGCATGTCTATGAAGGTCACTAGCTTCTACATTTGGAATGTCTTCTCTCTGTGCCATCAGATAGACGACCGACTTCTTGGGTACTTAACAATTCAGTTCAGATGTTATTGTTACTTCTTCTAGAAAAATCTCAAGCTCTCCCTTTGTATTTACCCCTCCCATGTCTGGGGAGGCTCCCTTTGTCTTAGATGGTCCTGAAATCCTGTGCTTATTTGTCATGACTGCAACTGGCAGGCTACCCGGTGGCTTCCTCCCATAGCTGTGACCGTCTTTGAGCATTAAGTTGAACGGAAACCCTGTGATCTTGCTGATGTGTGGTGACAGTGGCTAACACAATCTACAACCTTGATTACAGGGATTAAAAACTGATGCTATGTTTTATTTTTATTTTATTTTATTTTTTTTATAGCTCTGGAGTCTGAAGAGATCAACAAGTTTTGGAAAATACTTGTAGCCTGTAAAGAAAAATTGATTTCATTATTCCACAGGGAAAAATAAAGTCACTAGCAACATTCATTTGGCAGAACATGGTGTTTAACAATGATAAAGCCCCCTTCAGTTTTAGAAGAGAAAGAAAAATTCACATTTGTGCAGCTTTTATGGAAACTAAAATATCAGACCTGTCATTAGCAGATAAAAACCCGTAGGTACATGTTCCACAACATTCCTAATTTTTCCCCATATTAATGGAGCATTTTATTTTGGACAATTTATTTCACTGGAACCGCTTTTATGCTCATAGTTGAAGATAAATAGCCACAAGCAATCTGAGTTTTTCTCTTCAAATAATATATGCTAATATTTTTCTTGGAATCAAATAATCCTAAGAAACAATGAAGAACTGTATAGAAGGGCCAATAAAGTCTGCTATGTATTTATTGAAAAGCAGTGTTGTTCCATGACTTAAGAAAGAACTGCTATTAATAGTCTGTTTAAACAATGTTTAGTAATGAGAAAGCAATAAGATGAAACCTGTCCACAAAGGCCACTGTCTAGGACAGGCCAAAAGAAATTGTGTAGAATCTTTATTTTTTTTCTATTTTTCCATTTTTAAAAGTTTTATTTGTTCTTTTTAGTTGTACATGACAGTAGAATCTATCAGTTATGTAGGACAGCAACACAGGTGGAGACTAGGTATTGGAATTAAGTTAAAAGCTATAGTTCTCAAAAATACACCAATTTTAAGAGAAACTATATTTTAATGTGTGTATAGAATAATAAATGTTACAGTTAAATATGTAGTAACAGTTTCCATTAACACCTAGGATCTGTTCTTTCACTGATACCTAGAGTCCTTTTTAGTTGCAGGACTGAAAACCAGAATCAATGTGTTTGAAAGCATTGTCCTATGTTCAAACTCAGCAAGCAGCTGGAACTTGAGAGTTCTGATTTTGTGGCGAAACTCTTGAATATTAGGGTTTGAGTTCCATTATGAGTGGAAAACTTAGTTTTTTTATAATTTTTTTTTTCATGTATGAAAGATTGAGAAAAGGAGGAAACCCTTTGACATAAAACATATTTTTGAAAATGTTGGACTGGGATTGTGGCTCAGTGGTAGAGTGCTGGCCTCGCATGCATGAGGCACTGGGTTCGATCCTCAGCACCACATAAATGTAAAATAAATTCATTGTATCCACCTAAACCTAAGAAATAAACACTTTAAAAAAAAGAAAATGTAAACATTTTAAGGCTAACATGTTTAATTCAGAATATATATTGCTTTATTTCCCATAGTTCCATTTAAGGAAGTGGAGAAGAATTTGGAAGATTCTTTGGAAGACATGCTGACCCTGAAGCATATAATCATATACTTTTTGTATCCCTCCAAAATTAATAAGATAAAGCATGTTACATATTTTGGCAAATAGACAACTTGCACAAAATTAAATACACCTCTAATGACTAACAGATGAACTTCATATTTCTGTATTTGGAATAAAATCTTGTGTAAGTATTCACTTGTTTAGGAGTTGATTTATAAAGTACATATGTACTTAATCTAACTTATTTTATTTATTTTAATTACACAAAAGAATACATAATTGGTGCAATGTTTAATCAATAAAGAAGAGCCACTAGTGAATATCACTTCCAAATTCAACCCCAGAACAGACATAAGTATTTTTTTAAATATTTTTTTTAGTTGTAGATGGACACAATATCTTTATTTATTTATTTTTACTTGGTGCCAAGGATTGAACCCAGTGCTTCACACATGAGAGGTGAGCGCTCTACCACTGTGTCAGAACCCCAGCCTAGACATAATCAGTTTTATCACTTTTTATACACATGAATACATGTAAGATGTACACTGTACATTTTATATGATTGGCTTTATGGCTTTATTCAGTATATGCTACTCTTCAACTTGTTTTTTTTTTTTTCTTTCCGATTGGTTGAAAAATCTTTCCAAGTCAGGACATAGAGATGTAACTTATATATTTTTGCTTAATTCTTGGATAGTATTTTATGCAGTGACCATTTAGTTATTTCGCCTTTATTTTCTTCTCTTTCCTCTTCTTTCTTATCTCATCTATTTTTTTTCTCTTATATGCTAAAATTTAAAATTGACATGAATATTCTCTGGATTGCATGATATACCCATTCACATCTTCATAAATATTTCCTAATGACTCTACAAGATACATATCAAAATTATACTTCTCTCCACGATATGTAAGATTGCTAATTCATCCACAGCCCTAAGAGCTCTCGGTACTATTAAGAACCCGATGGATGACGTATGCACCTTATTGTCATCTCCATTTACTTTGCCCGCATGAATAGTAAAGCTGAGTGTCTTTTCATATGTTTATTGGCCATTGGTACGTCCTTGGCACTGGCTAAATATTAAATAAACCAATGATTAAATTACTGAATGAAGCAGTATATTTAGAGCACTAGAGAAATGAAGTCAATCCCTGATATCCAAGAAAATTAAAATGCTTCCCTGGCATTATGATTGCAATTTTATGATGTCAGACAGGGATTAAATAGCAATGCTTTATTTTTATTATGCACAGAGAGGTCATATAGGATTCCTGGTTAACAACTGGTCTCCATTTAATATGAGTTTACAAGCCCTCTAGGCATGTAAACTCACCCCAGTTATAGTTATTTTCTTTTTTGGCATGAGGCAGTATGAATTTAGCATCTGTATTTTAGTGTATGATGCCACTGTTTATTGTTGTTTTTTATAAATCAGGTTCACATGTTGTGGAGTGAGTGTGTGTGTATGTGTGTTTCAACCTTTGAAGAACTTGTAAAAAGTTCTCATTTACTCGATTTTCTTGTAGTCCCATCATCCTTCAATTTTTCTAGCTCCTTTTTACTCTTTAGCATTGTTTCTCTCCTTGTGACACCATAATACACTTCCAGTGTATTCGTTTACACCAATATTTAAAGTACTACTTCTCCCCATAGTCCTAACAGTAATCAAAGCCTTACACTAAATGATGGCAATTTTGAGTGACAAAGTTTCTGAAATTAGTTAATTAGAGGGAAAGGAGTTCTTCTGATCAGCAGGGACAGTCCTGAAGCTAATACCTGAAATAGGACATAGGCTGTTAGCCAAGACTGAACTAATTGAATTTGGTCATTTAATTGCCCTGAGCATAGCTGGCTTACTATGAGCATGGTTCTGTACTAAACTTCAGTGCAAATTATTTTACTTCCATCTCCACAGCACTCCTACTACCCTATCTAAGAGATCAGGGAACTGAGACTTATGCACATATCTGCAAAGGAAAACATCCATTAAATACACATTTTATAACATAGAGCTGTTTTTTAAAGCTAACCTTTGTTATGTTGTTGGTGGTTAGTTATATCATCCAGACACTCTGGACAGTCATGAGAGAGAGGAAACTTTGTAAACACTCCTAAATGTTAAGTCTCCAAATTTTAAGTAGACACTAGAGTTAACATTATTTTCAAATTACTTAAACTCTTAGTATGTTTACTGAATTCTCCTGGTATTGCATTAAAATGAACAAAAGCAATAGTACAAAAACCAACAACACGCTAAATTGCGAGTATCTTGATGTTGAGAGATCCAGCAGAGAAAAGGAAAGCCCCATAAAGAATTTGGCATATCTGATGTCAAACTTCTTCATATAGGGACATTGCTATAAAATGTAAATATCTTCAAAGGCTTAACCCTTCAGCGTCCTGGAAATATGCACATTTTCAAAGGGGGTGAAGCATTTTCTAATCTGAACATCTTTAAAGGGGGAAATCAATAAATGGCATGAAAAACTTCAAAGGAAGACCTCCTGTCAATGACAGAAGTTCCTCAGCAATGCGGAGGCTTTGAAGGAGGACTCCCAGTGCTGGGAAACCTTTGAAGTGACTGAAAACAGACATTTATAATTACGGAAAGGTGCAGTGTCCAGCAGGGATAGTACAAAGACGCGTCTGAGGTAGGTACAGGCAGAGATTGGGAGGTGGCAGGGACACTGACCTTGCAGCCTCCCAACGAAAAAGCCTTTCGGGTCAACTTAATAATCATATATAAAACGGCAAGTGTGGAGTGAGAACAGTGGCGAGAGGCTAGAAACCAAATTATTTTAGATCTCACGTTTCAAAAAAGAAAAACCCCTCAGCATCCCCAAAGCGGACCTTAATCCATCCCGCCTGTGCCGGCGTCTGAGGAGCTGCCTGGTCTATTAAGCTGTTATCAACACTGGGCGTCGGGCAAACAAGTGTCCTGGACGTGAGAAAGTCTCAGAATCAGCTCCTTCGGGGGCCCTGCCTTCCCAGATGGACGATGCTCAAATCTTTTTCATGTAGTTATTATGCAAATCAGACATGGTGTCAGGGATTAAAAAAAAAAGAAGAAGAAGAAGGATGAAAATCTGTGACTTAACTGTTGTTTAATCTGAATCAAAATTATTCTGTGCTGATGATTTGGTATTTGAGTTGCCGGGACTCAACAGCAGCACTCTTTCAATGCCATCAGAAGTGGGGCTTACCCTAAACACAATACCAAAGGTGTCCTAGGAAAAGTCGAAAGAGGTTAAATCATTAAACCAGATTTATTTATTTATTTATTGTCCCTTTTTTCTTTTCCTATTTTTCCCCCCTTACACTGCCTGACAGGCATAGGCCCTGTGAGCTAATGGCATCCTTTTGCTTCTTGCTGATCTTCATTATGGAGTCTGATTCCCCAAATGGTTCTGTCATTCACCAAATACTTATTGAGCTTGAAAATGTTCTAGACCCCATTCTGGGTACCTGGAGTACAGTGGTGTACACACACGGCTCCTGTCCATGTGGAGACGACAGTCCAGGAAGGGACACGGGCCTTCACCCATAACTGAACAGAAAAATGTCCACTGTACTGTGATAGAGCCTTTAAGGAAAGCTGCACAAAGGACCCTGTATATCCTGAAGAGTCAAGTAGGCTTCTCTGAGGAACTGGCAGGTGGGCTGAGGTCTAGCAGATGAGTATCTTAATTGGGAGAGCCTGGGGTGGGATGATGGCACCAGAGAAGCAGGTCAGGCAGAGGGAGAGGCTAGTGCAGCTTCCTGTGATGGGGTCACAAAGGAAGAGGCACTTTTATGCAGAAGGAGAAGTATTAGCCACGAAGGGACTGATGACGCTGACCTCATCAAGGGCTGTGGTCTTAATCCTATAATCAATAAGAAGCCTTTGAGGGACTTAAAGCTGTGTCTGATCGGGTAGGATTTTCCTAGTGAATAGATTATTTTTGTTGAATGTGAAGAATAAATTGAGAGGGAGAAGGGGCAAGGAGGTTTGAGACGGAACTAGTTAGGGGACATCTATGGTGGTGAAGAGATGATGGTTGCTTAGACCTGGGGGGTGGCCATGATGGTGAGGGAGCACTGAGAGACAGTCTAGCTGTAAAACTGGAATCCCTGTAGGAAGAACTAGTCCAAAAGAGAAAGGGTTTGAAGACCATGGCCATATATCTGCATGGTTGGTTTGGCTGTTCACTGGCAAAGGAGAGATTAGAAAAGGATTAGGTTTGGGGACAGAATAATGAGTTTGACTTGGTTCTGAGACATAGATGCAAGTGGGTATGTCAAGGATCTTGAAGGATCCAGAAAAGAGAAAAGGGCAGGCACTATTTAAAGTATGTGGCATCTGATGTCAGATTTCTTCTTATGAAGACATTTTTCTTTGTTTTCTGTACATTCTCCTAAGTGATGTAATACATTTCGTAACATCTATTGCTTCATATTTTGATGCTTCACATTTGAATCTGGAGAAGAATACTTGGCTGAATAGAAGGACATTTGAGTCACTCATCTATGGTGAAAATTAAGAATAGATACAAGTAAGAAGAGTGACATAAATGGAAGAGGATTTAAGAGATGCTTAGAGGAAATCCAATAATGTGGTAAGTGGTATCAGAAGTATATTGCAAGGTATTGGCCGTCATGTTGTTTGTGACGATGATGGAGGTGGCATTTGAACATAAGTCTGGGATTGGAGACAGAGTTCTGTACTGGTGCAACTTGCTTGGATAGTATTGGAAAGCTGACCTGGGTGATCACATTAACACAGAAGAAAGAGGACTTAGAATGGAGTCCTGGGAATTTTAAAGGAAACAGCAAGTGGGACCATCAGAGAAGGAAAAAGTTAGCAAGGAGAGTCAGTCAAAATGGAACAAATGATCAACATGGTGAATACTCACCTGAAAGCCCCCATCTCAATTCCAGCTCTGCCTCCTCTGAAGCCCTCCTCCTCTTACCCCCAACAGTTCTAGGAGTCCTTCTTCTGACTGCTTGGTGCATCCAACTCCACCACAGGGGTTTCTTGCACGGTCACCATGTCCTATCTGCTCCAGTACTTGGCTGTCCTCACCTTCACATCCATGACCAGATCCTGCCAGCTTCATCTCCAGATCTGACCTTGGAATTTCTCTGCTTCTCCCAATCCTCCTGTTTCTACCATAGACCACACTTCCCTTCCTGTCCAGCCTGAACCAAGAGACTCATTCACTCTCTCACAGTTTTTGTAGCTTAGCTTCATCTTGCTCATATAATGTATTCCAACTAGTGTTTTTTTAGATGTTTTTGTTAGTGCATTACAGTGACAAATAATATTGGGGTTCATTTTGACATAATCACATATGCATGGAATATAATTTGCTCCATTCCATTCCCCAGTACTTCCTCTGTCCCTCCCCTCCTCCCTTCCCCTGGTCCCCTTCCTGGACTTTAGTGGTCTTTCTTCTATTTATTTATAGTTTTGTTTTAAAACTTGGTGCTTTATAGATATGCATAAAGGTGAAATTCACTGGAGTACATTCATACAAGCACATAGGTTAATTTGGTCAATTTTATTTCACACACCCCCAATATCCTTCCCATGCTCCACCGATCTCCCCTCTATTTTCATGGGATCCCCCATCTTTTCCCTGACCTTTCTTGACCTTCAGCATATGAAAGACCCTTAGCCTTCTGAGGCTGCCTTATATCACACATGTTCTCTAGTAATGGGTGTTTTTAAAATGCAGCTTTTCCTATGCCCTCTGAAATTTTTTTAGAATTTTTCATTTTAAACAGGGACTGAGCCCAGGGGTCCTACCCTGTGAGATACATTCTCATATTTTTTTTTTACCTTTTTATTTCTTTGAGATAGGGTCTTAAAAATTGTCCAGGCTGGCCTCCACTTTATGATCCTCCCACGTAACCTCTGGAGTTGCTTGGATTACAGGTGAGTTCCACTGCATCCAACTAGAATTTTTTTTTTAAATTGAAGTATAATCCTCAAAAAACTGTATCTGTTGTTATTATTATTATTGGTATTAGTTATTATAGATGATTAAATTCTACAAACTGAACACACCCCCATAACCCATATCAAAACTGAACACTTATAAATTCTTCCCTCTGCTCACCCTGATTATCCACACCCTACCACCAACTGCTTTTCCCATAGAGTTGTTTCCCACGTGGAATTTTTATGAATGGAATCACAAATTGTTCACGTTTTAAAATTCCACATTATGTTTGTGAGATTAAGCCTTGCTTTATGTAAAATTTAGCTGTTTTTTCTTCCTTAATTCTTACTGAGGAATGACAGTGAATAACTGTATTGCAATGTATTTATCTACATGGGTCATTTTTACTTTGTTGATATTAAAATAACATGGATAAGAAAATTCTGGAGTGCAGTTTTGGGCATTTGGTTCTGTGCATGCATCGGGGATATACCCAGGAGTAGAGCTGACAGCAGTTTAGCATTCTAGCCATTCCACATTCTTCGCAAAACTTGATATTTTCTGTTTTCATTTTTGACTGTGTTCTAGTGGGTGTATGATGGTGTCCTGCTATACCATTAATTTGCATTTCCCTACTGTCTAAGAAATTTGAGCACCTTCTCTTTCATACATTAATTATCCAAGTGAACACTCACCTTGGTGAGGTACCCATGAGTCTCTTTCCCATTCTTCTAAAGGGTAATTGAATCTGCCTACACTTGAAAGAGTTCTTAAGCCATTGGATGCATTCGGATTCAAGCTTTTGTCTGATCGATGTGCCATCGATTTCTTCTGTCATGCTGTAATTTGCCTTTCCATTTTCTTCTTAGTATATTTTTATAATTACAAATTCTTTGTTCTAATAGAGTCAGATATTTTTCTTGTATACTCATCATTTTTTAGTGGTTCATTGACAACATCCTTACCTACACCAAATTCAGAAAGATATTTTCCTGTTTTCACCACAAAGCTTATTATTTTAGCTTTTATGTTTGGATTTACAGTCCATGTGGAATTGATTTGGTGCCTAGATGAAGTAAGAGTAAAGATTCATTTTTCTTAGCACAATTTATTGGAAAGAACATACTTTTGCTGCCATATTTGTGTCAACTTTGTCATAAATTTGGTGACCACGCGCTGGGAGGTCTGTTTCTGGTCTCCCTCTTCTGTTCTATTTGTCTGTCCTTGGCCCCTCTAAGGAGCTTGATCACCCTAGCTTTAATAAGTCTTCATTACTTGTGCCATAAACTTTTCAGCTTTGTTTGTGGATTCTTTCAGTTTTGTCTCAGTTGTTATTGGCCTACTGAATTTTCACTTAAATTTAATAAGCAGATTATTAATGTTCATAGAAAATTCTTCTTGGATTTTGAGAGATTACATTGCCCTAGATATTTTAAATAAGTCCTTCAAAAGATTTTTATGAATTCCCAAACTAGAAAACCAATGTACCCATGGTTTTCAACTGTTAGTGTGTACCAGAATCACCAAGAGGACTTCCTAAACAGGTATAGACTTCTGGGCCCAATCCCAGTGTTTTTTTTTTTTTTTTTTTCTGATTCAGTAGGTCTGGATTGCCCGCAAATTTTCATTTCTAGAAAGTGCTCAGGTGATGGTGCTGGAGAACTTTGGGGACCACTGTGCTAAACTACAGGCCTCACACTATGCTTGAATAATACCTTGTATTTCCTGCTGCTTATCAAACTATGTCACGGTTAACTGACATTCCCAAAGACCAATGAGTGTCTTGAAAGGCTCTATTACAATATTTACAAACACAATAGGTATCATTCTACATGAGCCTACTATTATATCCATTAAAAACGTATTTCAAAAAGCATAACTGATGATTCCACACTACTTTCCTTGACATTCCTTCAAAGTCTGTCTTAATTCTCTAGTATATTTCCTCTAAAGCCCAACTCAACAGTCAACCACCCATTAAGTCTCTTAGAAGTAACTGTACATTTATACTACTATAACTATTATGACTGCATTTTGATTAAAAATTCATTGAAGAGAATTCTCAATAATAACTTAACAATAAAATAGAAAAAATAATGCATGTTTCTCATATATGTAAATAGGGATAAAAGTATTTTAGCTTAAGAGAGATGGAATATATTTATCAAGGATATCAGTAGACATTATTATTAGCATTCAGATTCCTGATGTAAAACGAAAGACACCTCAAGTCCAATCACGGTTTGATAAGCCATTCTTTGGGAGAATATAGATTATAATGGATTCTGGTTAATAATTCTATTCTTAATTATTTCTAAATCTTTTATTTTATTAAACAACTTGATTTTATAGTATCTGTGTAAATAGGAACCAAAGTTATTTTATTTACTGATTTTTTTTTCATTTAAATGTCAGACAGCATTTTGGTCATTGCAATAGCAGAGTTTATGGCTATATATATTTATTATTATTAATATTCTAGTATATTAACAATCAGGATGATGAAAATTAAAAAAAGATGAGGAATCAGAATTTATGTTATATAGTATTTTCTCTTATTCATGCATCATAATATTTCTCTAACTGGTCAACATTTTGTC
Source organism: Marmota marmota marmota (assembly GCF_001458135.2). NCBI lineage: Eukaryota > Metazoa > Chordata > Mammalia > Rodentia > Sciuridae > Marmota > Marmota marmota. The sequence continues at coordinate 17,006,295 of NW_026000240.1, read as the reverse complement.
CAATGAATTAGAATATGCATTCCCAAATATTAGTGATCAGAACTTTATGTAAAGCTCATATTTGATATGTGAAATGTAAATATTAAAATCCTTTCTGAAATTGTTGAATAACTGTCACATGGCAGAAATGTCTGGACTTTTTTTTTACACCCACAAAGGAGCTAGCTGGCTTGTTATAGGTAAGTAAGCATTGGCCACCAAATCAAGTCTTATAGTACTTACAAGGGACCCAGCAAAGAAAGTAACATCAATGTCATATTCAAATACTTACAGTTCTGGGCCTGACCACAACTTGGTTTTATCATCTCATGGAAAGACCCTAATTTGAGTCTCTGCTTCATCCTTTATATTGCATATGTCTATATTTTTCTGTGGTCATTCATATTGCTTCATTTCAACCATGAACAGGAAAGACATGGATGAGCATGTCTCAAGAAAGCAGGATCCAGATTCCAGGAATCAAATTTAATTCAAGAATCCTTTTTTTTAGATTGTCTTATTATTTCTATACAACATCAAATGCAATTGACTAAAAAGCAGCTGAGAAGTGAGATTTGGCAGATTTTGTGTAAGATAAAACATTCTTTAAAAAATCTTAGTTACTACTGACACTAAAGTGCTCAACAGCTCATTTTTTTTTTCCAATCTGGATTTGAAAGTAACCCTTTTACTTCCTGCAAATTTTGTCAAAATTATTGTTATTTTGTAACTGTGCTATCCATCTTCATGTAGATGTGGTTATATGGCTTATTTTATAGCTTGTTTGAGCAAATAACGACACGAATAATTTGCACTCTAAGAAAACTTAGTAGATTGTGAAATTCAAGATTAGTAGTCAGATATACTATGGATGATCAATTAATGACAGGATTTACCACAAAATTTCTTTCTTTTTTTTAAAGAGAGAGAGAGAAGAGAGAGAGAGAATTTTTAAATATTTATTTTTCAGTTTTCGGTGGACACAACATCTTTATTTTATTTTTATGTGGTGCTGAGGATCGAACCCAGCGTCCCGCGCATGATGCCAGGCGAGCGCGCTACAGCTTGAGCCACATCCCCAGCCCACACAAGATTTCTTTAAGAAGTATTCATGTTAGGCATTTTTTTTTATTTACATAAATTAGATTACCTATGGTTTCTAAGAGGATAAGAACAATGTAAGAAAGTGACTTTTTTGAAATGGAAGAAATGAGGCTCTGATAAGACTTTCAGAAAATCGTCTTCTGTACTTTTTCCTCCTCTTTTATTTGTTGAGGTTGTTTCATGAATATGACTATCACACAACTAAAACACCTAGTCCATGTGCATGGTAGGTAGGTTCTATTCAGTTGAGCTCATTGCCCTGAAAATACAATTTTTAACATGAAAATTTCCAAAAAAAAATTACTCATTTTAATGCTTTAAATAGAGTAGGAGTCAAACAAAGATGTTTTTCTCTGAATAATCATTGACAATTTCATGATGGACACTTGACAACAATTTTTCAGGCCATGCAGTTGGATAAGTGGAAGTTATACAGGAGAAAGGAGCAAGACGGACAGTGTGTGACCCCATGGTGGATGGGGTTTTAGAAGCTGCTCAAGCAACTCTTTTGAAATTCCTAGAAGTAACCACTCCAGATGGGAAGCAGATTTGCCTTATTACACTCAGAGATATTTCAGATAAATTTCTTCTTTGTCTTCTTATGGTTGTATTTTTCCTGTTATCTTCATTGCTTTTACTTTTGTGTCCCAGATCTATCCACGGTAACTGCAGGTTTGGCAAAACAACTTGAAACGCAATGCATTATAGTTGGATTTGAAGAGTTGCTTAATTTGAAGTAAAGTGATGAATTTATAACATTTATAGCTTATGTATGCCCAATAAAAATTTTTAAGTGGACTAAATATTACTATGAAAAACAAAATAGAGAATTTAGGTGAAAATTTTCACTTTTATGTGTATATTTGTATATGAAGTATTTCTTTTTTGGTTGCAGATTAAAAAAGATTTTATGAAATTAAAATGACAAAATATATATTTTTGTATAATAAGATGTTAACCCTGTCAATGATAGTCCTTCAAGCTGATATGGTTGCACCTATCATACTGAATGTAAATTTTATTTGGAGTAATGAAATTATTATTTTAATTTAGTCTTATGTATTTTATTATTCTCTTATCCATCAATACATATTCGTGTTGTTTTCTACTTATTATGACAATAATCAAATGCTTGATAATAAAAATTTATAATTTATATGAGCACATTGAAGTCACACTGTTTTCAGTATTTAAAATGTTAAATCATGGACATAGGTATTTTTTGAGCTAACTACCTCAAAGTATTCCTTACACTGAAGTTCTCCAAACTTGTTCTCTCCAGCCTTAAATTTTCAATATTCACCTTAGAGACACACACAAAAAATCATATACAATTTAACCAACATATGATTTGAAATGTTGATAGCATACGAATAATACTTATTTTGCAAAACATGCCCATTTCTATTAAAAATGAGACAATAGTAGTTAAAATATAATATGAACAAAAGCATATCAATGATTACTTTAACTGTAAATAATTGTCTACATGAACATCTTAAGAATATATTATTTTCCTATGGATAAGGAAATATAAAATAGAATGGAAATAAATTACAAAGACATAAAATAATACTCATATTGTCAGCTTAAGAAACTTTCAAAAAACAGATCCATAGCATCAAACCTTTCATATTAAAATACCATTTATGTAGATGTTTATAAATGATTTATGTGCATGGGAAAAGAGAAGTTAATAATAAAATCCTTTTGCTATCCAGATACAAAGGAAAAAAATCAAGTCTGATTTGACAATATCCAACTAATGCAAATCATCTAAATTAGTTCAATAATTAAATACTTTCCTAATATCCTTTTCTCTTATTTCACACCCAAATCTGGAAAACACAGATGGCTGTGTGCCCCCTGCACTTCCTAGTTGTAGGGAAAATCCTTGTTTTGCTCCAAAGGAGTGCTCTTTCCTGATGCAACATCCCCATCTGGTGAACATAGACCCTCGCAGGCAGACTCATTAGGGTAGGAGCCATTGGCTGAATGCCCACATGAAGTTATTCCAGAGCAAAAGATGACAACATTAGCAGTATTTAAATTTTTTTTTTTTGAAATTATTTACTTCAGACTCAAAGAAAAACGTGAAAACAATTTTTTGATACTCTAATTTTTATACAGGGGGGCAAAAGGAAGTTTCAGGAAAAAGAAAACAGTGAAAGCTATTCTAAGTATACTTAGGAATGGTTAGATTTAGGATATATTACAATCCTTCATCAGTTGTCAAAAACTAATTCGGACTCACTATAGATTGTAGGCTTGTGTGGAGCTATATGCAAAGATAAGGAAAAGTCCTCATGGGAAACCCATATGCATGAAAGCTTTTGGATATCTCATTTATTCTTAATATTTCTCAGAATAAAGAAAATGCTTTATGACAATAGATTCACCACAGTACTTTCAAAGAGTAGGAAGGGAGACAGATGGCTAGAAATAGGAGGCTATTGAGACACTTGGGTTGCAATTATTCAATTTCTAGTTGCTCCAATAGAACAGATGATTCTGTTATTACAAACATTAAAAAAATTGTTTCTTTGCTTTAGCTTATATGTAGGTATGAATTTTGTTAAAAAATTTGAATATTATCCTAAAACAAATATCTAAGCATTTGAACTATTTCTTTAAAAATACATAAAAATATACATGATAACTGTAATTTTACAGTTCTAGAGTGGTATGGAGTTGAGATAGATGGAGATTAGAAGAAAGAGTAAATGGGTTATTCAACCTAAACAGAAGTAATAAAATAAATACCTTGGAGATATCTCTTGCCAGCTAAGAATAATTCTTTGTAAACCAGAATTAGTTATCTGATTCCTGTTAGTTTTCTTCGTATCTGTGTGCTTCCTTATGCCTGTTTCCCCATTGCCAAGGGTGACAGTCATGAACTAAAACTATGCAAAATATATTATAGCCATAAAATAGTAGACTTCAATATTCATACCCACAGAAATATATTGTAGTGATCTGTGGCAGATTGAGTAATGAATTTGAGTAAAATCTTTTTTTAAAAGATCTTTTTTAAGAGTTTTTTTTTTAAGTCTTATAAATGAGAGGTCAGTTGGTTATTGATCCAGTTAAGTGTTCATCCCCAACAGTATTATAATATTTCCTGTCTTTATCACACCTTCTTATATCTGTTTTTAGAGTTCAGAATTCAAGTCACACTATAGAAAAGAGGGCAATTTTTGTTCTTGGAAGTATTGCCTTCGGATCTTCTTTGCATGATAGTGATTAATTTATAAAAGTCTTTTGTCTGGCTAGCAGCTCAGTTTTATTTTTATTCCACTAATGTTCTTCAAGAGTTTGATGTTGTTATTATTCACAGAATAATGGGGAAATAACATAAATTAAAAATTTATTCTTAAAGAAGTGAAATAATGGCTCAACTTAGAAAGATCAGAAGCCTCCCTGATTGGGGGGATATAATACATTAAGTATAAATTAAATACAAAGGGCATATTTAAAATAGGTGGCAATCTCAGAGAGATTCACTGTCAAGTTAAAATAATTGCATTTATTAATACGACTTTAGAAGTTTTTGGTTATAAAATACTAATATAGACTTTCTTCCTGGATATTCAAATATCCTCAACTAGAAAAAAGGATATGATTATACCTCATTTTTTCTGGTGCTTTGATGCCAGTTTCTGTTTCTCCACAGATACCAATATTGAGTGATTTTTAAAGCTAATATTTAAAAATATCAACAGCATACTAACAAGTCAAGTTGATTCTTCAAAGGCTGTATATCATAATAGTTAAAACATTGGCTCCGAGTTTAAATCCTAAATGTTTCTCTTACTTGTTATGTGACTTTAGGCAATAGATTAACCTCTCTATGTTTCTTTTTTCTTGTCTAAAAAATGAGATTTTTCTATACAATAGTGTAACTATAAATGATTGAATATAAAGAAAATACCTGACATGTGATTTGTGCTGAATAAATTTCATATATTTACATCAACCTAAGAATTTTTTTATCCAATCAACAATTCTACAAGTCCAGAGATTATTTCCCCAACTTTGCCTAGTTTTAGTGAGTGCCTTACATAGGCAAAGACTTGTGACATACTTTTAATGATGCTGTAAATAAAGTTTAATTTAGACCTAAAATCTAAGAACTTGATGTAAGGCATAGTAACTTACATAGTAATATATATTTTTTAATATTAGGAAAAATGCTTCTCCCAAACATATAAACTTTTTATTTACTATTCAAAGTTCTATTTAGAAGATTGTTTCAGATAGCTCATTCAAATTGGAGCTGAATTTATGTAAGACAATGGCTCATCCCCCCTTTTCAATAGACCGTTCTTTTACACATCATTTATCAGCATCAATATATTGACGATTTTTAAAGAAAATATTGTAGTCACCTCTTGAGAAATATGATATTCAATCTGAAGTGACTGAAAGCTACAAATAGGAAAAATTTATCCAGCCCCCAAATGGAGGTCTTAAGACAGCCAGAGTTGAAGGGAAATCATGGACCAGCAATGGACCTTGAGCCACCGATCAAAGCATACAGCTTGTTTCACTGAATAAATCACCATGGCTTTGAAGCTAAAATGTGTCATGTCAGAAACAATTTGAAGAACTGAATATTCTTAAACTATTTCAGATCATTTTGCATTTTTATTCCATAAGCAAGTATGAAAACTTCTATTTAGTGAGGTTTGCAAAGGGTCAGATTAAAATCTTAGATTTAGTGTGTAAGAAAAGTAGGAGAAAAAAAAGTCTTTTTCCCAAACTGTTATTTTTATAAAAGAGTATTAAAGGTTTCCACTACGGAATCCTCAGCTCAGTGATATCTAAGTTACCGGAAAAACATATACATAAAATCACTCCAGGACTTTGAAAACAAAGATAGGAGACACAAACCCATTTTAAGTCTGCTAGTAGCTTGAGGATTTTTAAAAATATTATCCAGCAATGTTTTGTACTTGATTCTACCACAGTTCTCTTATCTAGAAAACATTTATACACCATAAATACCATGCCCCAAAGATTGTAGCTGTACACAAGAAGGTTGGATTAGCCTTTTGATAACTGTAAAATTCCCAAACTCTAAATATTTCATAATTTTAAAATACAATGGCTACCTCCCAAAGCGAAAAATTAATGACAGTTAAAAACCCTGCTTTGCATTTGCAGGTAAATGGATGGAGTTGGAGAATATCATGCTAAGCGAAGTAAGCCAATCCCCAAAAAACCCAAAGGCCCATGTTCTCTCTGATAAGTGGATGCTGATCCAAAATCAGGGGAAGGGGCATGGTAAGAAGGATGGGGAAATTTTGGATTATGCAAAGGGGAATTTTGAGGGGTGGGGAATGGTAGGTAATATGGTGAAATGAGACAGACATCATTACCCTAGGTACAAGTATGAAGACACGATTGGTGTGGCTTTACTTTGTGTACAACCAGAAAAACAAAAAATTGTGCTCCATTTTTACACAGTGAAATGAAATGCATTCTGCTGTCATGCATAACTAATTAGAATAAATAAATAAATAATTGTTAAAAAAAAAAAGAACCCTGCTTTGGTTTGGGAGATATCAGGTGGGATTGAATTTCATGTCTTTTCTACACTCCAGAAATTGTCCCAAGTGAGCCACCACCCTGCCTAAGACAGACACTTGTGTCCCTGGGCATGGATCACCACCTCTCCCAGAAGTTAACTTAGGTTACTAAGTGTTGTGAGTGAGATGATAGGATCCCTACAATGTCAAGAAGTACCTCGGTGGGGTTCTGGGGTGTGGAGAGAGTGTGGCAGTAGAACTGTGATGGAGCAGCCTCTCTTTCCAATTGGGCAAAATAATGTAAAAAAAAATATATCAAATCAAAATGCATTTTAAAGATATAGAAGTCTTGAGGAAAAAGCAGGGGGGTTTATTTTTGATCTATGTTTAACTAAAATACTCCAGGGTAATTAAAATAATGCTGTTTTCTCAGATTACATATTTGGGTGAAGAGGGAATCAGTACTCGTTTTGGGTTACAAAGCTGTAGCGATGTTAGGATTTACATATGAGATGTTCCCCAATAGCTCAAGTGTAAGACAATGCAATGTTCAGAGGTGAAATGGTCAGATAAGAGAGCTATAACTTCATCAGTGGGTTAATCCGCTCATACAGATAAACTCTGTCGTAGTAGGCAGGCAGGACGTGACTAGAGGAGGCAGGTCAATGGGGGTGTGTCTTTGTGGTTTATATTTTGTCCTGGTGATTGGAGCTCTCTCCCTGCTCCTAGTCATCCTCTGCCAACCCTTCAGCCATGATGTACTGCCCCATCTTGGACTCAGAGCATTGGAGTTGGCCGACTATGGACCAAGACCTCTAAAACTGTGAGCCTCAAAAAAGCTCTTCTTTCTTTAAGTTGTTCTTGAAAGGTATCTTAGCCACAGCAATTCAAAAGCTGACTAAGACAACCAAGAATCATGTTTAATGTTCTAGCCTCACTGAAATGTCAAAAATTTCAAAAAATAAAAAATAAAAAAAAATGTACAAATTAAGCACATCAGAAAAATTTGGAAAATTTGTAATCGCGTCATTTGAAGGACTGATTGATTTCAAAGAATGATGTGACTGCCTGTCCTTTATTAATGATAGGAGATGATAGATCAGTATTGTGGAGTTTGAATGTTTTAAAGGAATCTCAAGGTACTCCTTGGACATTTCCATTTTAGGAAGATAATGAGGAACAACAGTTTGGAGTATAAACAATTTGGAAGATGAACTTCCGATGGCAGGATAAGCAGAGAGGAAGTTATCCCATATGCTAAAGAGAAAGGGAAAGAAATAATGGCTGTTTGGTTTTGGGGGCTGGGGAGACAGATTCAACATTTCCAAGATTGACAGGACTCGGTAACTACCTTATTTGAAACAAAAAGAAGAAGAAATATCAAGTACAATTTCAGGATTCTACTTTGGAAGAAAAGATAGTGGATCTATTAGTCATATTAGGAAAATAAGATGATTGAAAGGGGGGAGAGATGATAAATTCATATTTGGACATGATGTTTTTAAAGATATTCTGAGTAGAGATGGCTAAGACACTGAGCAGAGAACCCAACCACGCCATGCAAGTCTCCTGACCAGCACCAGTGGTAAAGCTGTGTGAGTTCTGAGCGGCTGGGTGTGTGGAAATTTATTACACCCAGAGAAGATGAATGGCGGTCTATGGTGGATGGTGAGAACAGTCTCAGAAGCAAGAGAGAGATTAAAGCACAGGGATGCAATAATATGATGAACCTGAACGTGGGTCGGTCTTTGAGGAAATAAGTGATAGGGAGTGTTTTTTGTTTTTTATTTTTTTTTTGTTTTTTGATATTTTGAGTACTATTGGAAGTTAAAGGGTAGAAGTTCCCCAGATAATTCATTCTGATGACATCTATTTTTCTCTATCGAGTGTGAGGAGGACATGTATGGTTAAGATGGAATTCACAGGCCAGAGCCAGAGATGACCTGGGGTCAGGTCTGTCATTGCACAGTTGGCCACCTTCCATACGGTGGAAAGAGGGGGATGAGGAGTTGAAGGAATGAGTGCTTAGATCTGAGACTTGCCAGCGTCCGTGTTTGTACTGATTTTAAGAACCCACACAGATGTGGACGTGCAAAGTCCCTTTACCGGAATATTCTTTCTTATTTATTATTTTTTACCTGTTCTTTTTAGTTGTATATGACAGTAGAATGTATTTTGACATATCATACATACATGGAGAATACCTTCCCATTCTTGCAGTTGTACACAATGTGGAGTTACACTGGTCGTGTATTCATATGCGAACATAGGAAAGTTATGTCTGATTCGTTCGACTGTCTTTCCCATTCCCCTCCCATCCCCCAATTCCCCCCTCCAATTTGGCAAATCTCCACTCCTTCCTCACACTGCCTATTGTGAGTCACCATCTGCATATCAGAGAAAACATGGGGCCTTTGGTTTTGGGGGGATTAGCTTCTTTCACTTAGCATGATAGTCTCCATTTCCATCCATTTACAGGAAAATGCCATAATTTATTTCTTCTTTATGGCTAAGTAATATTCCATTGTGTATTTGTACCACATTTTCTTTATCAATTCATCTATTGAAGGGCGCCTAGGTTGGTTCTATAGCTTAGCTATTGTGATTTTAGCTGCTATAAATATTGATGTGGCTGCATCACTATAGTATGCTGATTTTAAGTCTTTGAAGTATATGCTGTGAAGTGGGAAAACTGGGTCAAATGGTGGCTTCATTTCAAGTTTTCTGAGGAACCTACAAACTACTTTCCCCAAGTGGTTGCTCCAACTTGCAGTCCCAGCAGCAATGTATGAGTGTACCTTTTCCCCTACATCTTCACCAACATTTATTGTTACTTGTATTCTTGATAATTGCCGTTTTGATTGGAGTGAGATGAAATCTTAGAGTAGTTTTGATTTGCATTTCCCTAATTGCTGGAGATGTTTAACATTTTTTCATATATTTGTTGATTGATTGTATTTCTTCTTCTGTGAAGTGCCTGTTCAGTTCTTTTGCCCATTTATTGATCAGGTTATTTGTTTTTTTTTGTTTTGGTGTTTTTTTTTTTTTTAATTCTTTATATATCCTGGAGATGAATGCTTTATCTGAGGTTCAGGTGGCCTTTACCAGTATAATCTATGTCCTATTTTTTTCCCTAAAACTTTGACGTTCTAACCATTTGAGAGAAAAGCATCTTTAGGCATTGAGTAAATGACCATACTATATTTTATACTCTTTCTCTTACACTTTCTATTAGACAGGATTTGATTGGAGAGAGCTAATCTCTTCTGAAGATATGGCAAAGCTTACAGACAAAACACATACAACCATGGTACATTGCTTTGGGGAAAAGTATAGCTATTAATTCAACTATTGGATGGTTATTGATATACTCTAGCTTTTCCATATGTTCTTGATTCAATTTTAAAGACATAAGGTTATGAAATAGTCCAATATATTCAAGTTTCCAATTTTTAGTCATTAAGTAATTTATCATAACTTTATGGCTTTTTAAGAAAAAAATCGCCATTATGTTTCTATTTCTACCCCATTTTTGTTCCTAATATTCTTTACATGTGCCTTTCATTTTATTTTCATAAAATAAAATGATCTTGCCTGTTTTTTTTTTAAATATTGCATTATTCTATTCAAGGAATTAGCTTTCCTGATTATTATTGTTTTTAAATTAATTTTTCCTTTTACTTCCTTCGACTACCACTGGGGAGTTTGAATTTTTTTTCTCTCCTGGCTTCTATGTGTGAATATAATTATTTTGAATTAGGAGAACCTTATGTTTCAAATATTAAGGAAATGGAGGGTTTGACTTTGGTTTCATTTTCATTTTCATTTTTTGTTAATTGCACTATAGTCAATTAGTGTAGCCTATCTAGTAGTTACTTTCGGTATTTTTCTGAGATTCCCATGTAGTGTAAAATGTGTTCGGTTTTTGGAAATATTCCATGTGGTTTTGACAAGAGCATGCAGTTTCTATGTGTTGGGTGGAGGATCATAAGATATACATCAAACTCAACCATGTGTATAGTTCAAATTATATAATACTTTTCTAACTTGTATATACCTGATTCTGTCATTTTCTGAGAAGAGTGTTAAAATTTTCCAATGATTGGATTTGATGAAATCACATTTAAAATTTATTATATTTTGTTTTATATATTTAAACATAAGTTGCTAGGTACTTAAATGTTTTTATATATTATACTCTCTTTCAAATTGCTTTATTTATGAATTTGAAATGATTCTCTTGGTCTCTACTAACAGTTTTCCTCTTCAATGCTATTTTGTCTAATAAGTAATACTGCTACAACACTTTTATTTTAATTAGATTTACTAGTATATTTTCCCACTATTTTTTTCATCTTATAGGGCTGAGTGACTTTTTTCCCTTAGATGTGTCTCTTGAAAACATGATAAATCTAAATTTTTAAAACTGACATGCCGCAGTCCGGCTGCAGCAAAATAACCGGGGGGTGACGAGCAACTTGTGTAGATTGATACAGCAGGAGTGGGAGCCGTTTATTGTAGGACAACAGAGGTATTTATACATTCCACACAGCTTATCTTAATTAACATAAACTAGATACAGCAGTCAACCAATAAGGAATCTCCACACTTAATGGCTCGCTGGCATTACTTCACAAACCACTCTCTCTGGCAAAATGCCAGGCGCCATCCGGACTTGTTTACAGACTCTAACACTGACACATATAAGTTGTTCTTAACAATAAGCAAATTCAGTTCTTGTTTTTTCTTCATATTTTTTTTTTTGCATTTGAATGGGACCTTATTTCATTTGCCCCTGATATTCTTTATTAACAAAAAAATTAATGGTCATATTTTATCATTTAAGTGAAACTAATTCTTTAAGTGATGGATTAATTTATTTATTTACTTGAAAATATTTTTTGAGTTGCCTTTATGTATAATCAGTGTCCTTGTATTTGGAATAAATTAGTGGACAAATAAGACAGAAAATGTCTCCCTGTTGAAGCTCACATTCTAATTAATAAAAATTGTGATATGTTGGGTCCTGTTCTTAGTGCTTTATAGATAGCACATCTTTCATTCTCGATGATGAAACTTTGAGGTATTTATAGGTAAGAAAATAGTAACATCGACAAATGAAGTTACCAAATTGAAACAGTCAGGCTTTAAATGGCCATGAGATTCAATATTAAGCCTCTCTGCCCTTTATTGTTGCTTTCAACAACACTAAATTTGAACAGTTTTGCAACATTTCTTTATATTTGATTGATTTGATATATTATCCAAAACAACCATGCCCAGTTCCTATCTTGTAAAAATAGAACCCCATATGTATACAACTCAATAGTTATTAATAAACTACTAGCATAATTTATTATTTATTTGTCTATTTATAGGAAATACAACTTAATTATCTCTTCTTTGTCAGATACTATCCATAATGAGCCGAATAAATTCTTTGAACTAGGATAGTTGTCCGTGGTTCAATGCAGATTTTGAAAGACACCAGCAGATCTTGTCAGAAGTCTGATCAATGAGGATCAACCACAGGGCACAGACTGGAAACTCTGCCTTTGAATGTGGCAGCATTTGTACCCATGGGGATGGAAGTTCTGAGGTTTGAGAACTGCACCCAGAGAGTGCACCTCTGGGCCTATAGCTGCAGGATATCATTTTTCCATCACCTCCTCTCCTGTGAGTCGCAGATCACAGATTGATTTGGATGCATCTATTGCATTTCAGTGACTTTGTGGCTTCCTCACCATGGGGCTGCAAGGTTTTGGCTGGACATTCCACTTTACACACTGTCTTATGAGGCATCCTATCATTTCTAAATCCACACAGAAAGCCCAGAGCACTAAAATCATCTCTGCAGAGAAGAGGGCACTGTGGACCTTCAACTTTCTTAAGATAATGGAAGAGATCAATGGTTTTGCCCCTGCTTTGGGCCCAGAATGTCTTTAAAAAGTGCTCGATGCATACTAAGAAATTACTAAAACAATGAAGAAAACAATTAAGAAGAATAAATAAGTCTTGGATGCTACTTTTGATAACGTGCTATTTCAAATTGACCCCAACCCTTAGAGCTTTGAAAGAATCCTTCCAACCAAATTTTATACTAAAATTTTAGTTTCAGAATATTTTCTCAATAAATATGACTACCAAAAAAATATTTCTTCTTAAACCACAGAACTGTGCCTTAGAACAAAAAGAAAAAAAAATCAAGTTGATGTTTCTATGTTTTTATGAGTTCACCTCCTACCTCTCTCATCTTGACAAGAGAGTGAGAACATCAAAACGTTACCACACAGAACCTGGCCCATCAGACTCAGAAAGAAGAGAATTAGAGGGTTTCCATATGTAGGTGTTTATGGTAGATCTTTTAAGGGTCCATACTACAGTCATTGCTAAAGAGTAAATACAGAGGCGCAGGCCACTTTCAAGGTGGAATTAAAATGGCACAATAAAGCAGAGGGGATATGGACCTCTTACCAGGAAAGGCAACAGAAAAATAAAACTACAAACGGCCACCCTCTGGGAAAGTACTCTCATGTCGGGGCAGGCTGTCTGGTCAGAGGGGGCCAAAACTTGATACTTATATTTCCCACCTCTGACCCTGGACATCTGGAAACCCAATTTGAGTCAAACAGAAGGAAGTTTTCTTTTCTATTTCAAAAACTTTAGGGAAGATAAAACCTTTAAGCACCTAGCGTCCCTTCTGCTAGCAAAAGCTACTATTATATTTACGTACTTGAATGGAACCCCAAAACGTGAGATATGGGATCAGAGGAATAGCCACCTCAGAAGCACTTTGGCAGTACTGACCCTTTGTTCCTATGTGGTTATGGATTTAGGCAATGTCTGAGGTCAGCAAAAACAAACCAGTACTTTGATGCTAGTTGATCTTTAGTAGACATCCTTTGATTCTAAAATGTAAATATGCCGGAGCATCCTGTGTCTCCACACATATGTATGCGCATGTATTCTATGCAGTGTGCATTGCAAGGATATTTTCATCTGTAGCAAAATTTTTAACCATTTGACTTCATTTTAAAGTACTACAAAATGATGTGATTAGTCAGAGAGCCTTTTATTTATTGGAAATAGGTTACAATTAAGAACTATGTTGCAAAGTAAGTTAGGAGGCATCTAAGTTGCTCCTTTGTACATCAAAATTATTTGTTGTGGCATATTAAATGTTTGTTTGGTTTTCTCTAACATAGACTCAGTAGATTTCTGGTTGTAAGATGAACATTTGGCCACATAAAAATAAACAGCCTTAATTCAGAAAAAAAAAAAGAATCCACAAATTTAGACCATAGACATTTGGACCTTGCCATTCAGACTCTTATTAGCTGTGTGTTTTTAGAAAAGTTGCTTAGTCTTTCTGAGTCCAGTTTCCTCATCTGTTGCAGGCATCTTGCTGTGAGTATATATCAGTATTATTGTAAGAAGGAACAGGATGTAGTAAGTGCTATCATCATAATTATCCTCATCAACTTTATTATTAGAATGTTGGAAAATCCATCCAGAGGGACTATGTAAGTTCCAAAATTATTAATTGCCTATGCAAATCTAAGTAGTAGCTGTAATCTTAATAATTCTTTCAGCCCCAGGGGTCATGGTGGCAAGAGAAACTATCTTTCTTTTGTGCACAAAAACCACACACAGGGATAATTGGATGTTGGTCAGTTTAAAAAAAAAAATCTTAAGACATTTGATTAAATTATATTGCAGGGGCCATATCTATCTCTATTATGAATATTAACTATCATGGAGTCAATGTTAATCATCAGTAACGGGTCTATTCATGACTTACATTGAATACTATTTTTTCAGAGCCACAGAAAAGACATTATTTTACCACGCAATTTGCCAAAATGAATTGACTTGGAAGTAAAGCATTTCTATTTGTAGGCCTGTTTGTTTTCTTTAAGGAACTGACTCAATGTTTCTCCTGTAATTTTTTTTTTTTACTTTTGCCAAGATTTCTTTGCAAGATTTTGATCCAGGCTAGAAATTTATACTTAGTTATGTGGCAAGAATTCAAAATATTTACACATTCACAACATCCTATGTGCTTCAAAGAAGCACCATTCTTCTTGGAGTTTTTTTTTATGTTACCTGTTTTAACAGGAACTAATTGATATTTACATCAATTATTGCTTAAAATTATAATCTTAAGTATATTCAAATACGATCTATGATTGCTGTTCTTATTTGAAGTATATGTTGATATATAAATGCTTACCACAGCCTGTATTTTCTGTGCTACATAAAAAGTCTATACAGTTACATTAATTCCGCAATTTATAATTATAATATTTTTAAATCGTGGAAAATAAATAACAAAAAAAAGAAGAAGAAAATGAAGTCAACACCCCTGTGAAATATACCTGCTGTTTTATAGAAGGAAATGAATAGCTAGAGTACCAGCTGCCAGATCTGATCTTGAATCTGGGCTGACGGCATAGGTGGGAGGGTGCGCACCCACATTTAGTTCCTTTAAGAAGTATGTGCTTTCATTTTCAGTATCCACACGTTTTATTATCACCGTAGGAGTACAGAAGCAAAATGGTTTTTGGTTTCCTTTCTTGTCTTTTTTGTTGTTGTTTTATATCCTTTTTTTTTTTTTTCTTTTTAAAGCTCCTGCCTGTGTTTTCTTTTCCTTTGCAGTTCACAGGGCAGAATGTTTTCTGGAAATGCAGATGCGATTCCCATCAGCTGTAATGGAGTTTGCATGCATCAAGGAGAACAGGGCAACCCACTGTACCGTCTCCTTTCTTGTGTGGGATTGTGAGCACCTGGTCCGCTCCGTACCACAAGCCCCTGGATAAGTCTTGGGGCATTTTATCATCAGGAAGGCCATTCACATCTTGGACCTACAGAGGTAGGACCCCTTCCAGATGGCCACCTGTCTTTGCACATGGCCCAAACTTGGGACTTCCCTTCCCATGTGGACAAATGTTTTGACAAGCATGGCTGATGCTTTGGTGGCAGAATTTCAACACAGATCAAAAGCAACTGCCGCTTAGTACTTAATGGACAGAAAAAAAAAGACGGGGTGGCAAGTTGGTCGATTTCTGGCTCTTCTAGTACTCATCACTGATTGGGAAGAAGTGACAATCTTTCTGTCAAATTTAGAACCCAATTAGCTCCCAGATGCTAAATTTAGAGCCAGCTCCCAGCCTCTGGGGTTCCATTGCCAATACTCGATATCAGATTCTCTGCATTTATCACAAAAATCATCAGGCAACAGGCATGCAAGTATTCTACAGAGTGTCTGCTGCTTATCACATTTGTGTGAATTTATAGTTGCCCTAGACAATGAAGAAACTGATGCACACCACTGTTCAATGACTTAAGTGATACCTATTGCCATATAAGCGGATGGCATAGCCTATTCTAAATTTAATGGCAAAAACTATTGATCCTGTTTGCTGGCTCTTGCAGAAGAGATCCCAACCAGGATTCTTTTAAGGGCTTTGACCTTCCATACTGTTTATATGTTATATATGGGGAAAGAAAAGAGATGCATTACACGGATGGTAATGGCTAATTTCATGTATCAACTTAGCTAGCTCATAGTGCCCAGGTAGTTAATCAGTCATTATTTTAGATAGTTTTTAGATGAACTCTATGTTTCTAGAGTAGACTAAGTCAAGCAGATTATCCTCCATGATGCAGGTAGGTCTCATTTAATCAGTGTAAGATGTTGACAGAAAACGACTGACCTCCCACAAGAAAAAGGGGAATCTGCCAGTGGACTGTTTTCTAACTCAAATCACACAATCAATTATTTCCTGACTCTCCAGCTAGTTGACCTGTTCTGAAAATTTTGGACTTGGCCAGCCTCCACAATTGCACCAGCCAATTTCTTAAATTCTATCTCTAATCTCTATCCTAACAATTCTTTTCTTTAGGTAACAGTGATTAATGTTTGTTCTATGAAGACTTTTCTACTTTTCCTATTAAGAACTACTCCTTTTTTAAACTTCCTTCAGAGATCTATCACCTATGGCATGGAATTATGAATTCTACTCAAAGAAAAATATCTAAGATACTCAAGTCCGCATTTGAAAAATGTTAAAATAGAAAAAAAATACAACTGTCTTTGATAATCAGAGACCAGACCATTGGCTGATTTAAAGTCCATCAGAAGAACAACAACATGAATACAAACTTACCAGTCTGCTCAGAATTTAACATTATGATAGCTGAAATTCTTTCATGGATATGCAGTCAACCATAAAAAGTGGAAAAGGAAGAGGAAAAGAAATGTTTGGGAAATTTTGTTGTGTATTTCAACAAATCACATATAGACGTGAAACTTAATTTAACCCACTTAATTCAACACTCCATTTAGGAAAACTGACCACTAAAGTTTTCAGCTAATCTAATACCTGTAACAATCCAAGTCTAGAGTAAGGATATGATAAGAGGTCATCTACACTGTGCTCTCTGATGCCATCAACACAGGATTATAATAAAGTGATTATTAAATCATTATCATATGTCCCTCTTGGTGTATGTCATTCTGCATGCAGACACATAGGCAAAAATACATAGAAAGAAATAGCTGTATACACAAATACGGCACCATGCAACTGTGAGTCGGAGAGATTTTCAAGAGTCCTTAGAGATTTTCAAATCCCACAGGAAACTCAGAAATACAAACAAAAATCACATTCCAATGGGAGAAACGGATGTGACTGAATATTTAGAATTTATTAGGGAGTATGGTGGAGGCATAGCTCCTCTGACCTTGAGCATGAAGAAAAAAATGTCTAAAAGAAGGAAGTAAACAGATGTTAGGCAGGTGGACAGAGGAAGGTAAGGGTGTTGCAGCAGATGTCCCTGATAAAGATGAGCTCAATTATTCAAATCCAAATGTTCTCCTCTTCTATTTAGTAGTTCTGTATGATGGAGGAATTTATTTTATTCATTTTGTGTGTGGGAATCTAGGTTTCTTTGTGGCCAACCGTGACACATTTCTTTTTTAAAATGAAATTTAGTATGTGAGTGTCTGAAAGTTGACGTCGTAATGTTATGCTTCTGTCATCTGTAATTCCATCCGCAGAACACCACCAATGATACAGGCCAGTGGAAAGAAACAAAGGAAATGATTATGCAGACATAATTTATGTTGCATCTTGGAGTGCAGCCAGAGATAAACGCGGCTACGTTTGCACTCTCCACTTACAGATCTTCCCTTCTCAGCATCCAGACTAGAAGCAGCAGAGAAGTGAGACCAGCTTTTCCCTAACTCTGCTTTGTTCAGTAGCAGCATGTGTTCTGAAAAAACAAACAGGCAGCAAATGCAACTGCAAGGGTCCCTGAGGCTAGCAAAGCTGTTTTTCTAAAAGGTGTCATGTAGTTGTCTTCAAAAAATTATATCGATATGGGTAGTTATTTTTATGCAAAAATTGCAACTCACAGAAGTCTAGACCATGTTAATCATGGTCTTCTAACTGCCTGGTCACTGACAGGCAATGCATTCCAATAACTTCACCGAATCATCTTTGAAATGACTGCTGGTCCAAACTGTGTCTGCGGTATGTCTGGTGTGTCCTCTGTATCTTGACCATGTAGATTAAACCCAGTTTCACCTTATGATGCTCTTAGTTATTTCTGAGTCAACTTTTTGTTTACTCCTTTATGCAATTTGGGCATTTAGAGTTCATGAGTCTTTGGTGTTTGGAAAATACCTGAGTATTTTAAAAGTTTTATGATCAAATAAATGTAAGAAATGCTAATCTGAATGGGAGTGATACACTGGGAGATAATTATAATGAATCAAGCTTAGAATAGGAATCAAGGGTCCTATTATTTACATCACATCAAAGAAATAAGCAAGTCAAATATTGCTGCTTTTATTAGATGTGAGACTATACATTTCTTTTTTTTTCCTCCCATGTGAGACAACACTTAAGTCATGTGATAAAAGTAAAAGAACTAATTAACTTTGTGTGCATGGGTAGGTATATGAAGAATTTCTCTTCTTTGTTCCTATTTAAAGTGGGCAGGTATATTTCTTAAAATCAAGTTCCCTCACAAAGTCTTGGTCTGGCCCTGTTACAGGGAGCAAATAGGAAGAGTGAATATACCATACAGCATTATCACTGCTAAATATTGATAGGTTATAATCTAAGTTTCATTATGACATAAATATACAATATGCCATCACAGGTGGCGCTGACATAATGCCTGGCTTACTATTAATATTTAGTCATTGATGAATGTAAGACAGAAAAGAGGGGAAGAAGGAAGGGAGGGAGGGGAGGAGGGAGGGAGAGATACAATGGAGTTGCTATTTCCTGTCAAAAGTCCCGCCCGTTGTGTATAAATGCCACATTTTTTTTAACCATTCACCCACTGAAGGGCATCTAGGTTGGTTCCACAGTTTAGCTATTGTGAATTGTGCTGCAATAAACATAAATGTGGCTGTGTCCTGTAGTATGCTGATTTTAAGTCCTTTGGGTATAGACCGAGGAGAGGGATAGCTGGGTCAAATGGTGGTTCCATTCCCAATTTTCCAAGAAATCTCCATACTGCTTTCCATTATTGGCTGCAGCAATTTGTAGTCCCACCAGCAATGTATGAGTGTACCTTTTTCCCCACATCCTCGCCAACACTTTTTGTTGTTTGTCTTCATGATAGCTGCCATTCTGACTGGGGTGAGATGGTATCTTAGAGTAGTTTAGATTTGAATTTCTTTAACTGCTAGCGATGATGAACTTTTTTTTTTTCATATATTTGTTGATTGATTGTACATCATCTTGTGAGAAGTGTCTGGGTCTTTGGCCCATTT
This sequence comes from Marmota marmota marmota, assembly GCF_001458135.2. NCBI lineage: Eukaryota > Metazoa > Chordata > Mammalia > Rodentia > Sciuridae > Marmota > Marmota marmota. The sequence continues at coordinate 16,986,888 of NW_026000240.1, read as the reverse complement.
ATTGATTAGGTTATTTGATCTTTTGCTGTTTAGCTTTTTGAGTTCTTTATATACCCTAGAGATTAGTGCTCTATCTGATGTGTGAGGGGTAAAGATTTTCTCCCAAGATGTAGGCTGTCTATTCACCTCACAGATTGTTTCTTTTTCTGAGAAGAAACTTTTTAGTTTGAACCCATTCCATTTATTTATTCTTTATTTTAATTCTTGCACTATAGGAGTCTTATTAAAGAAGTTGGGGCCTAGTCTCACATGATGGAGATTAGGGCCTCCTTTTTCTTCTATTAGATGCATGGTCTCTGGTTTTATTCCTAGGTCCTTGATCCATTTTGAGTTGATTTTTGTTTATACACAATGGAATATTACTCAACAATAAAAGAGGGAAAAAATCATGGCATTTGCAGGTAAGTGCATGGAGTTGGAGGAGATAATGCTAAGTGAAGTTAGCCAATCACAAAAACCCAAATGTTAAATGTTTCTCCGCTATAAGGAGGCTGATTCATAGTAGAGTAGGGAACGGGAGCATGGGAGGAACAGAACTGTAGATAGGGCAGAGGGGTGGGAAAAGAAGGGAAGGGGCATGGGGTTAGAAATGATGGTGGAATGTGATGGTCATCATTATCCAAAGTACGGTATGAAGACACAAATTGGTGTGAATATACTTGGTATACAACCAGAGATATGAAAAATTATGCTGTATATGTGTAATATGACTTATAATGCATCCTGATGTCATATGTATATTTTTAAAAATTAATGAAAAAATGTCCCATGCATATTCAAGTTCTCTGTCCACTTGCCATAGGAACTTGGGAAAAATATTTGATATCTCTGGATTCCTTCAGAGTACTTTTATAAGAGTCAAAAGAAATTATAAGTAACTTTTATAAAAGAGATTTACTGTTAGTCATCATCATTAATAGTAATAATCATAATTGTGGTGTCCTAAGTTGCTTCAACAAAAAAGTTTGAACTTAGTATTATACTATTTAAACACAGGTATTTTTATAAAGTGGTACTTAATTAGGAGTAATTCTCATTAAGAGAAACCCCAACTCCAGGTTTCGTGTGAGGAAGTCTTGAAGGTTTTACACACACACACACACACACACACACATGCACACAAACACACAAGAATACATGATTTATTCATAATTACTAAAACTCAAAAAACAATCCACATGTCTATCTATGGAAGAAGTTGAACTGTGTTCATAAAATTAAATATTATTCAGCTAAACATGCTGGTATATAAAGGAATATTACTGAATCTCAGAAGTATAAGACTGAACAAGAGAAGGCATACACGAAAGAATACACATTGTATCATTCAGTGGTCTTGCTTCATATGGACTCTATCATAAAGGTTATCTTATACTTAATGGTTTATAAAAAATATAGATCTGTTATCTTGTAGCCCAGCAGATTTGAAGTCTGACTGAGAGTAAAATCCATGTCACTACCTAGGGCCCATTCAGACAATCCTGCATGACCTCTGTGTTTTTTGTTTGTTTGTTTGTTTGTTTGTTTGGGCAGCATTGGGGATTGAGCCCAGGGTTTTGTCCATGTCAGGCAAGTGCTTTATGTCTAAGCTACATCCCCAGCCCTTCCTATTTATTTTTTAAAAATTTAGACAGGGTCTTTCCCAGGCTGGTCATGAACATTTGATCCTCTTGTTTCAGCCTTCAGAGAGGCTGGAAGGACGGACATACACCCAGCGCTATAACCCAGTGTGCTGGTAATTTGGGGCTTTCCGGTTAGCTGATAAGCAATCTGAATTCCACCTACAATCTTAATTGTCTTTCTATGTAGCCTAACATATTCACAGGTTGCAGTGATGGGTATTGGGACTTCTTTGGGCAAACATTTCTTTATCTACCGCATGAAATTAAAAAAGAAAACTACTCTATGATGGCAGAAATCAGAGTAGGAGTTATTCTTGGGCATGAGGAATAAATTAACTGGAAAGGAATAACTTATACCTTTTGGGGTTTATGAAAATGTCCTCTACCTTGATTGGGGTGCTAGTTATACAAGGGTACACATTTGTCAAAATGTAAGGAAGGTATAATTCAGGTTTGTGCATTTCACTATATGTATCTTATGCTTAGCTTTTTAAATTAGAATAATAAAGGAATATGTAAGTACCTCCATTGATGGAGAATCAGAGTGCATTCCATTTTCTCCAGAGTCGTTTTAGTGATCAACATCCTAACTTGCACATAAGAAATTTCACAAGTTAGCTGCAGTGAATTCAATTTGCATTTTTAACTCGGTGATCTGCAGAGATGATAGTCTTTGTTTTAGAAATCTCAGTCCAACAATTATAAGAAACCTAAGATTTGTTTTCCAATCCGTCATAGAAGATTTCTGGCTCCTAACTCATGCCATGAGTTCAAAAGTTAAAACCCTGAATTTCTCATTTTCCTTTCTAAACTCTCCACTGGGGTCAGAAATAGCCAAACTACTCAGAATTCTCAGGCTCCCATTTCCACCATAATGTTGTCTCGTAAAAACTAGTTGATGTTCCAAACCCTTTCTTTCTATATGTGCTGTACTTCAGGAAGCCACAAGTGACAGTTAGATCTTATTGGCTTCCAAATAAATACCATGGACTCCCACTTTACCTTTTGCAGTGGTAATGAGATCATTGCCCTCCGATCTAGTCACGTGACAGACCAGTTACACATTTTCCATGTTTCTTAAATTTGGAAATAATTTCAAACTTAGAGAAGTTGCTGAATTTAAAACTGTGCCGAAACACTCTTTATACACATTCACCTGTTCTTCACATTTTATTGTATTTACTATTTACTCTCTCATCCTCTCTCTTTTCTCCCTCTCTTTATACACTTTTTTTTCCTCTACTACTAGAGGGTAAGTTTCTTAAATCATGGGTCTTTTGTCCCTAAGGTTTTATTATGTCTTTCTTAAGAGCAGAGCTATTACATCACACAGTCACAGTTCAGTGACCAACTCCAAGAAATTTAGCATGGATACAATGCTTTTATTCATTTGGCTGTATTATAACTTAGTCAACTAAATTAATAATGCTCTCCATAACATCTCCCTCCTCTACAACACAGGATGCAGTTTAGGATTAAATGTTGCACTTATTTAATTAGCCTTCTTTACTCTGAAACATTTCCATGGCTGTTCTTTCACTTTTATGACATGATGTTTTTGAATGGCCACTGACTGAATCCTCAGGCTGCAACAATGAGCCTCTAGCTGTTACTGCCTCTAGAGAACCATTACTTCTACCTTTCAAATCCGACGCCAAGGTCCTCCCATTGGCTGACTCCTACCAGGTACCCATCAGATACTTCTGGAAAATGTTCTTTCTGCCTTTACTGCTTGTGCGTGCACACGCACACACAAACACTATGAAATTCAGAACTATAGTCGAATTTATTATATAGAATTGTAGACGTGTGTGTGTGTGTGTGTGTGTGTGTGTGTGTGTGTGATGTGCTTGTGTGTTTCAACTGCCAGAGAAAGAAAACAAGAAGTTAAATGGTAGTTACCAGAGGCTGGAGGGAGTAAGGGTGAGGAAATAGGTCAACAGGTACTAAGTCACAGTGAGGGAGGAGTATACACTTTTGGGTGTTGTTTTATAAGAGGCTGACCAGAGAGCAATCATGTACTATTTAAATACATACATACATACATACATACATACATACATAATTATATAAAAGGATTCTGAAATGAAACATGTCTGAATAGATAGACATATTTAACCAGATTTAGGCTTTTTAAAAAAAGGATACATTTATCAAACCATCACATGGTACCCCATTTGTATGTGCAATTGATAGATTTTCAGGTTTCAGTTAAAAATGAAAAGTTAAAATTTTTGGAAATTAGATTTTTAACATATAAATAAGATGAACTAAAGGACTGAAAAAATACATCTTGGTTTTGGTAATTGAGAACAAGTCTATAACATAAGGCTCATGTCATCGTTTAAAAAAAAAGTGTAACAGTTAAATTTAGGAAAAATCTAGAAGCATTCTTTGTGCCATGTTCAAAAAGTAATTTCAACCTCTCAATACGAGACAAACTAAGTCATCGTAAGAGCAAAGATATGCTTAGGAAAAAAACCCCAAACATTATTTTTAGATCTGCCCATGGTGGAACATTTTGATGAAGCACATACCAAATTCAATCTTATAACCATTTGTACAGAAGATGAAAATGTCAACTAAATGATACTAAAGAAGAGGTTGTCTCTGAATGAAACTTTAAAGAGATAAGATTTGAGATGTATTATATGAGTTAAGCAAAATAAGTGTATCCTCAACAGAAAATATTTTTTTATATTTGCAGAAAATTAAATTAATTTGGTCTTAATTATTATTAATTCTTCATAATTATTTGGTATGAATTTTGTCCTTAAACTTACCAATGTTAGTCAAATCTTATTTTTCAAAATCCAAATGTATAATATATACATACTTATATTATAAATGTGCATGAATATATATTCATACACACATACCCATATAGATTTTATATATATTAATTTTAGAAAAAAATGTTTATTTTAAAAAAAGAAAACTACTCATAAACTTTTAACAAAAGTGATATTCATACAGCACAAGAAATTTAGTTAATGAACGACCAAAACTATTTTATATGGAAGCCATTTTAGATCAAGGAATAATCTCAGTTCACAGTAATATTGAACAAATGGAGCAACTTATTGCTGTTTTCAATTTTCTTTATTATTTCTCCCAAACTAAAAAAAATCTAGAAATAGAACAACATAAGAAACAGCAGGAATCTAGATATTTTTCTTTTGAGATGTTGGAAATTGTGACGTGATTGGTAACATGACATGTGAAATGAACTTGTCTTGGTGTATTTGGGTTGCTGAAGCTTGTAAACATGTGAAATCTATTTCCATCATGTCTCAAGGCTGAGAAGTCCAGGATCAAGTGACAGCCAACTTTGTGTCTGACAAGGACCCACTTGCTGGTCCACAGATGGTGACTTCTCCCTGTGTCCTCACAAAGGGCTCTCTAGGTCTTTCCTACAAGAGTACTGATGGTGTTCTGCTGGGTTCTACACTTATGACCCAATTACTTCTCCAAGGCCTCAGATCCTAGTACCATTACCTGGGAATGAGATTCCATCATATGAATTTTGCAGCCAAAGTAAAATTCATGCTATTAGCAAAACTCTTCTGAAATATTTCTGTGATGGTGATAATTTACCATACACTCCTTCTTTATATGACATATAAAATTCATTAACTATGAGTGTATCTGTAATAATTTTATTGGCCATTCTAACTTTGGTCTTCTCAAAATGAAATGTCCCCAAATTGTGGATTACTTAAAGTTTGTAGTCATTCAAGAAAGAGTGTGTTGGGCAGATGTGTTCCTAGACCACAGATTTTGTAAAACTATAAATTACAACATAATTAATGGCTTAGCTGAGCCAAAGGCTAAAACCCAATTTTAAGAGAAATATATATGATAATTGTGAATCACTTATGTCTTTATTTTATTACTCCTCTGAGCACAGAAGTTCACCCCAAAACCATCCCAGTAAGAGCAGTAGTGCTGGGGTCCAGTTGTCCCCTCCTCAGTCACACTAGTCACTAGTGGTCTGCAGCCTTTGCTCTCGTCATCCCCTTTGCTGAATGGTGTTCTTAAGGAGCTGTGAATGTCCTGCTTCCTCCTGTTTGAGGTTTTCTGCCCATGGCTTTTCCTGCCTACCTCTCCATCAGGAATTCTCAGTGTTTATGCATTTTGTATCTTTGCTGGAGGGCAGAACTGTCTCAGGCATTGGAGGATATTCGGCAGCATCATTGGACTCTACCCATCAAGTATCAGTAACAACTTCCCAGTTGTAACCCTGAAAACCGTCTGCAGCCATTGCCAAATATCACCTGTGGGCAGATATCACCATCCAGGATAACATCACAGCTGCCTTCCTATAGTAAAGCACAGACTGCCATCAATGACAGCAATGACCAAGTTAAGTCTGGTTCAGAACCTGTGGTTAACTCCCAATTGCTAATGATTACTCTCAAGCATATCGGTTTCACCATATCTCAGAACACCAAGAAAATGAACGCCTATCTGTCTTATTTGTCTCCTTCAAATATAGAATGGTTTAATATTATGATAAATCAGGCAGCATTAAAATTAATAACTATCAGGTGCAGCATATTATTATAGTAATTTATAAAGCACAATACAACCCTTCTAGTGTGATGAATTATCTCCCTAATGATGGCTGCACCATAATAGATCAACTAATAGGTACTTGCAAGTTCATAGAGCAGTGTGCCTCAGAGTTACATGATTTTTATTACTAGCATTTTATCGAAGCAGTATCTTTCTATTCTTTTTTCACATTCTGTTTTTTCTTCTTAATGCATATTGTTGTACCTTATTATTATCATCTAATTCTAGGTCTTTGATAAAAACACAAATGAATAAAAGGTTAAGAATGATTATTTGCAAGTATGAAGTTCAGAACTCTTGGACCCCCTGAACATAGCTGTGGGGGAAAGACTTTATGTTGGCCCCCCAATGATTCCTACACCGTGGTGTTTATGTCTTATTCTATCTCTTCCTCTATTGCTTCTAACTAATAAAATACTTCGATGATGATGTCACCACCATGATTATGTTTATGTTTTATGGGCACAGTCACAGATATCACTCCTGTAATTTACCTGATATAAGACTTCAACATGTTAGCATATTGCTCTGCAGCCTCTTTCTTCCTGGCTTGGAAGAAGCAAGCAACCCCAAAATCCTACAGCTGCAAGGAAATGAATTCTGCCAACAACCCAGGGAGCTTGGAAGAAAATCCCTCTTCACTTGGGGACCTCTACTGAGCCTGTACTGAAACCAGGATTGCAGCCTCATGAGAAGCTGAAGAAGAAAATCTAGCTAAGGTATACCTCAAATACGAGATGAGAAATGTGTTGCTTCAAGACAGTAAGTTTGTGCAGTGTGTTATGATGCAATAGAAAATCAATACAACCACAATAAAGGTCCGTCGTCCTTAAGTTATGATATTGATGGGATTTCTTTTGGAAGGTGTTAATGTGACCTTCAGAGCCTATTAGATTTGAGGAGGGGGAAGGAAAGTGTGTACTTAAATCTTACCAGTAAAAGAAACATTCACAAAGTAACTGCTAGACATTTTGTCATATGCTAATAATAATAAGCTGAAATTTCAGTTTTCAAAGAGATTATGTTGTAGTGGAGAAGAAAAAATATACAGAAACAGATTATTTCAACAGATGGGTTATTATTGTATGGAAAACAGAGCAGAGAGGGCTGATGCAGATGCAGATAACCACCTTGAAAATATGGTTCTGAAGTGGGAGTCGCCTCCTGGGAAGTAATGAAATAGGTTAAACTTCAGGTATGCAGTTTGGGATTTTTCTAATAGCAGTTACAGCAGCCATGGCTAAATAGCTAATTATTTATCCCTTGATAGGTACCAAACTTTGTTCTCCACATATTATTTAATTCATCTCTGTGACAATCTAATGACACAGATATGAATCTTGTTTTATGGATGAGCTCAATGTGAGTTTAAGGAACTACTCACTAGTGACACAGACAGGATTGGATCCTCTGACCCCACCCCACTCCCACTCCATGTCTGGACCCATGCTCCTCCACCTATACTACACTGTCATTTGGGAAATTTTTCTCACCTTTCTTTTTTCTACCCTTATAAATTGCTTATTCCTGCAATTCCTTCTGTTTGCTTGGTGTCCTGATTTTACATCTTTAAAACACCAAGTCTTACAGTTAGTGTACTTCTTACAGTTAGTGTATGATTCGTTTATACCCCTGAATTAAAATGTACAGTGGTAGACTTCTGAAATTGTTAAGATCATCCTGGCGTCCCTTGTTTTATCACAAACCCAGAAACAATACTGATTAATAAATAGTGAATGAATATTTGGGGTCTTTTTTAATATTTGTGGTCTTTGTATGGCAATTTTACTTGTTATTACTCATGTATACAATTTCTGAGAAAGAAAGCCTCCATATTTCTGAGAGTGGGATTTGTTCTTATTTACAATCATTTTTAGTAGAATGAACAAATAAGGAAATAAGTAAATGAATAATGGCAGAGGGGAAAATAAAGAGGTAGATCAAGAGATATTAACTATTTCTGAGAAACCTCTGAAGATGCCCCAGGGAACAGGTACTTATAGCACTGCTTACCTCTGGCTTCATGCCAGGCACTATCCTAAATTCTTGACCTGAAGGCTTTTAATTGAATTTTCATTTAAGGATGCCATGAGAGAGATGATCATCCTGTTTTACAGATGAGGTTGGGGTCATTCTCATGGAGCATGTGAGTGACCTTGAACCCAAGTAGCGAATCTCAAACTGGGTCTACATCTTAAACCACTGCACCTACTGCCTCTCACTTGGATGTAGTTTTTGCCTTCCTGGAAATTGCTTCTGTAAATTATTTTGAGTGAATTACATTCTAATTAGGAGGATTTTGAGTGGACTTTTCTCGATTAATTATGTGGGGCAATGAAGTTCAGAAAGAATTTAGGCCTTACGGACTAGTACATTGAATAGTAATCTTACAAACACATTTTCAGCACCTTAACCCCTGGAAACTAGAAACTGAATGTGGGATTACAGGTGTACACCCCAAGCCCAGCTCTATATTCACTTTTAGTTCTAGAATCTACTGCCCATAAAACCACAAAAAAATTATGTGCATTTTTCTTTCATCAGCTGGTAGGCATGAAATCATAAAGAAATGTATTAACCTCTTTTGGAAATTATATTCAGAATTTATTTATTTAAGTATTTTATAGGTGAATTATAACTACACATAATAGTAGTCTTCATTAACTTTTATTTATTTATTTATTTATTTATTTTAGTTGTAGATAGACACAATACCTTTATTTTATTTATTTACTTTTTATGTGGTGCTGAGGATCAAACCCAGTGCCTCACACATGGTAGGCAAGCACTCTACCACTGAGTCACAACTCCAGCCCCCTTCATTAACTTTTTTGAATCCTTTTTTCTTCATTTTCAAAATGGGAACATGTAATCTGCAGGGTTGTGTGAAGATTGAAAATTAAGTTGAAACTCAAAAAAGGCATGACTTAACGAAAATAACAACGATGATAATAGAAAATGGATACAAGTATTGTGCATGTATCTCACAGTGCTCAAATTATCCATGTAAGAAATCCTCTACTACACACTTCTAAAGAATACACTTACTAATGCTCTTGAGAATAGCAATGAGATTCTTTCTAAATCAGTCACTGTTACATAGAAACACCCGTTAGTGTATTTCAGATCCAAAGATCCAAAGACTGACTAAATTCTGCTCCTGGAAACTTGATGCTAATTGTTGACACAACATGTCATATTTCAGTGGCTATGCAGATGATATTTGGCTGATGATTCTTCTCTAATCTACTTAATGAAACCCCAATTTAAGGCGCGATGAGGAAATCAATGATGTCTGATTTAGGAAGTTCTTTTCAAAGTCCACCCCCTGTCTTGTAAAACTCAATTAAAAAATTCAATAGGTTCTTTTGATCACTTTCACTAATCCAGTTTAAGAGCTTAAACTCTCCCCAAGTGGCCTTTAATTAATGGCCAATATGAATGCAAAAAGTGCACACTTGGACTGAATTTGGAAGTTAACAAATGCATCTGTATCTTGGGATTAAAACATGACCTTCCTTCTGGACCACTGATTGAAACAAGGTTTTTCATACCTGTCGGCAAGTGTTAAGTAAACCCAAGAGGCATTTGGATTGACCTGACCCCTGTTCTCTTTCACATTCCTGATTCCTCTTCTTTAGAATATTCTGGATGGGGATGATCAAAAACATACCACAAGAGTATACAAAGAAGAAGTAAGCCCAGCAGCACGTCTACAATTCCCAAAGTATGGCCATTTTAGATATTTAGGAAAGCTAATTTGCTTGTTGAAGACCAGAGAATTTTTTTTTTGCTTGTTGAAGACCAAAGAATTTTTAAAAGAACAATTTCCCAAATAGAGTTTCTTCTTCATGTCTTTCAAATCCATAATGCAGTTGTGCCTGTTGTCAATCCATGGTGATATACGTTACCTCATCTCAGTGTCCCTTTGCTTCTTCTTGATTCATCCAGTCATAAGCCATACATCCTGTGTTGTAGTACATCTTAGCCACAGCAATCAGAACTCATTTCCTTCTGTTTGTATCCAATGAACTGTCAAAGGAGCACCTTTGAGCATTAATCAAAGGAGATTAATCATAAATGTCCAGATAATCTGTAATAAGAAAGTGAGAGTTTCCATAGATGTGATATTTAGAAAAAAAAACATATCTTTTTTTTAAAGAGAGAGAGATTTTTTTAATATCTATTTTTAAGTTTTCAGTGGACACAACATCTTTATTTTATTTTTATGTGGTGCTGAGGATCAAACCCAGCACCCCGCGCATGCCAGGCGAGTGTGCTACCACCTGAGCCACATCCCCAGTCCAGATCAACATATCTTAATAATCAGTTTCTACCTATTGGCATTTATAATTGAATAACCATTCTCTGTGAGGACTTGAGGGTTATGATATCCAACAAGGAGTCACTAGCCACACGTGGCTATCTAAATTTAAATCAATTAAACATAGTAGATAAGATTGAAAATTCACTTCCCTCATTGCACTAGCCATATTTCAAACGTTTAATAGACACCGTGACCAGTGGCTTCCATTTTGGACTCTGCAGATATGGAACACTGAAGTACCGCAGGACAGAGCTTCTTCCATTGCTTCTGACTGTTTATGTTAGAAAATGAGGAACCACAACATTTTCTGTCACAAGAGTATATTATTTCACTTTCTTCTTAGTGCTTAAAATAGTTCACTTTCTTTCAAATATACTTTCAAATTGCACATTGCAGAAATGACCCCTGAATTGTAGCTTCAACTGTCTTGCAGAAACCATAATTGTTTTCCAGCATCACTGTGTACAATAATACTAAACCATTCACAGTGATTAAAATACCCTCAACAAATTTCTATAGAAATAATTCATAGAGGTAATCGAATTGTATTCCCATCGTAGTGTCATGCTCTTTCATATTTACATCCATATATATACATGTTCATTTGACTGTCTAGGACCAATTTGAAAAGAAAGAGCCAAGAGGCTCTCTTTCCTGGAGAAACAAAAAACAAAAACAAAAAACAAAACAAAACAAAACCTCCTTTATCTTTTACCCACTGTCACCAAAAATAAATAAATGATACAAATGGTTCTTTTGCTGGTTTTAAAAGTAGAGCCAGAAATTATGTGAAGTTGGGACTATTGAATTATTCATGTGTTCTGATTGAATGGGATCATTATCTCTGGCCTTACAAGCTAATAAATACTGTCTAATGCCTGGATACTGTTTTGATGTAATAGTGTCAGGAAAAAGAAAAAAAAAAAGAAAAGAAAAAACAACTGACTTCTTTACAAGCTTGGGCCCAAATTAAGGAGGGGCTCCCTGATGAGTTCCTTACAAGAAGTGTGTGCGTGTGCATGGGTGTTTGTATGTGAAGGATCATGTATGTGTGTCTTTGTGAACCTATACGCAAACAGGAAATACCTAGAGAATTCTAATAGTCAGGTTTTTTTTTTTTTCCCAATTTTCCCAGAGGCATTTTAACTTACATCATGCAGCTGCACAGTTACAAAATGGTTTGGTTGTCTGCTGCTTGCTCCTATTTTTCTCTTCTTTCTCTACTCTCATCTATCACAGAGTATGTAAAAGAATTTCAGAAAATGCAGATTGAGGCTCAGTAAATGATTACGCTATGTAATCGTTTGCCAGTGAGCAGTCAAATAATCTTAAATTATAGACCAGTGGGTTTTTCCCCAGATTGATTTCAAAGAATGAATTTGCCTGAGTTCAATATCACCATAAACCAGAAAGAGTGTAGAAAGCCTGAATTAAGGTTATGCTCTTAAAAGCAATTACAGAATGATGTGCATTTATAGAAGGTCTGAATGCATGCAGATAAATACATTTGACAGTTGGTTTCAGAGAAAGTAAAATTAGGGGTGCACTCTGTTACAAAATATCTTTATAGGCTAATAGTTAGAGGAATGTAGCAGAATCTATTAGCATCAAAGACAAAGATCATTGTTGACTGCAGATTTGTTTAACAAAATATATACTGCCTTTCTTCTTTTAGGACATCACTTTTTTCCCCCACTAGTGATGTAGAGTCTATTAAGAGTAGAAGAACATTCAACTAAGAGCGTGTTAGCAATTCAGAAGTTTGCAAAATTGACACAAGACCAGAAGTCTTTCCTCTGAGACAGCTGACTTGGTCTTACATAGAATATATAAGTTTTCCAGACCACTTTTCTCATTGTATAACACAGCTAATAAATCATGCAATTTAATTAAGTTTTCTTTCTAACAGAAATAAAAGTGTGTGAACCATCTAGTGGCATGGGTGTGAATACTATTTTTATAGTGCTGTACTTGAAGAACTGTCTGCTTTTCCTATATGACGGAGAGTGATGGAGGGCAATTGAGACTTTTTTTTTAAGTACACATCTTTTTTAGCTGGTATAGCTAATCTACACCTATGATTTTATTTTTCTACAAAATGGCCATGGAACTTTATTCTCAGTTTGAAGAAGACAAATTTGAAAAATGTCAGAGGTGGATAAACTATAGCATTCTATTCATGATGATTTCTATTCCTATCTTTGTCCTTTTGAATTAGGAACTGCACCCTCTAATGGGGGAGGATAGGGCACAATGGGCCTGTCCCCAAACAGTCCCCTGTTCACTCACACTGTGCTGGCTGCACACAGGACAGATGGGTGGACCATAGGCAGTGCCCGTGGGTACATCAAGCAGGATCCATGGAGCCTTACCATCATTTTCAATAATTTTCTATTAGTACCACAGAATCAGAGAGTACATCATTGAGTGAGAAAAATGCATTTTATAAAGAAAATATGCACAATCTATATTTTCTGATGGATTCAAAGGGGAGTCACATACAGCCCTAGAAGAACATGGAAAAACAAGAAAGGAAGCAACAGTGTAAGCTGGAAACCTCTAGGCACACCCCATAACAGACAGTTTTGCATAACTGCAAAGATACCATGAATGGAAATAAAAAGAAAAGGTAGGTTAAAGAACGATGAGACAGAATGCAGCTTTGCCCTGATTTCTGTTACATATCTGGATAAGCTCACATTATCTTTGTTCTTCTTTTATAGCATGGAAATGTGTTGAACTTTTCATAATTAGTTCTAGACTTATTTCAATTTTTTATCATGAAAACCTGTTTTGGTTGATCTCTCTCCCTCTGCCCCCTCTGTTTTTTGGCATTAGGGATTGCACCTAGGGGCTCCCTACCACTGAGCTACATCCTTAGCCTCCTTTCTTTCTTTCTTTCTTTCTTTCTTTCTTTCTTTCTTTCTTTCTTTCTTTCTCTCTCTCTCTCTCTCTCTCTCTCTCTCTCTCTCTCTCTCTCTCTCCCCCTCTCTCTCTCTCTCCTTCCTTCCTTCCTTCCTTCCTTCCTTCCTCCCTTCCTCCTTTCTTTCTTATACAGGTTCTCTTTAAGTTGCCAAAGCTGACCTGGAAGCTGCAATCTTCCTGCCTTGATCTCTTGAGTGGCTGGGATTGCAGGCTTGCACCACCATTTCCAGCTTGGTCACTCTCTTAGTGGGGCTCATGTTCTTCTAGCATTGCCATTCTACCCACCATGCACGCATATCTGCATGCATGCCTTTGCCAGATAGCCCTCTACTGGGTTGTGGGAAAACTATGGAAATGGTTTTGCATTCAAAATTAAATTATGTACATTTACACTCCAACATTAAATTACGTGGTATCTACAAGCCATGTTCAAACTCTCTTCACCTCCCTGGAGAGAGCAGGATGTTGACTGTGCTTTATCAAATGCTCTCATTTTGGTATTACTATCCACAGATCTTTCTGAACTCTACACATTGAGCTCTGGAATGTGCTTCATTTGCTGCTTTTTACAGAACCCATGTCTAAGTTGGATACTTGATGTTCCCTCAGCTGAGAGCTCCACTACCTCCCCTATCAGGATGCACATCAGCACCCTCATCTAGCCGGTCTCCCTTCATCTCAGACTTCTTGCTGGCACAAAAAAACCAAGTCCAAAGACAGAGTAGATGCAGGGTTTTCAAGGAACTACCCACATTTTCCTCTCACTTTTCTTTGCCTCCTGCTCTTGACCAATTGCCTAACTTTTCTTTTTGATTATTATTAACTTGATCTCAAAGAGTAATTTATTAAACCAGTTTTGGTACAAGCATTTAATAGATATCATGCAATTAATAAAAATTATATAATAGTGAATACTGATATAGAAATGTTACATAAATGAACAACCAAATTATAAAATTTGTACAATTTGAATGTGGCATTTAGTTGAAATATATGCATCTGTTATAGAAAAGTATAATATACATGAACATAATGAATACATGTTTTTTGAACACTTTATACATATGTGTATGTGCATATATGTGTGAGCAATGGGATTATGGGTTCATTTTAGTGTAATCTTTTTTATGTGTATTATTGATTTTTCACCAGTAAAAATGCTTTTACTACTAAAATTATCAACATTTCTTCAAAATGTGGAAGCATACCAAATGTTTCCAGTATATGTGCATAGCATAAACCCATAGTCATGTCGGAAAAGAAAACAGATTTTGTGAGTAAAAATTCATTTGTTACTACTTATTTGAACATTAAAATGAGACATGAGTGGTACTGGTAAATGGGTTGAAGTTGAAAGAGAAACACAGATTCCAGTCTCAGGTTCAACTATCTATATAAACTTTGCAAGTTGAATAACGTCTCAGGTAATGTTTCCTCATATGCAAATGACAGTGCTGCATTAGAGATGGACAGTATCTCTCCAGCTTGGAATTTGGACAATGTCCCCTTAGTTGGAGGATTGTACATCATATATAGCATCTGAATTCTCTAAACAGTTAGCTCTTAATGTATAGAGGGAGTAATATTTCTCCCTGGTAATAAGACCATTAATGGACACACATTAAAAACTGTTTAGTAATGTTTATTATTATGAATCCACAAATAAAAAATAATATATAGTAAATACTACTTGAACTTACTATATTTCAATCATGTTTCAACATCATGAACATGAGTGCTGGGCATGTAGCTCAGAAATACAGCACTTGACTAGTGGTGCAAGGCTATGAATTTAATCCAATAGTGAAAAAAATCATATATATAAAATTATATATATTTAATGTTTTAAATTACAAAAAAACCTATAAGCTATGTTATAATTATTTTCACTATTTTTCCCCATGAGGTAGGTTTGCATTATATCACCACTTTTTTTTTTCAAGAAGAAATAACGATAAAACACAGTCAAAGTAAACAGAAGAGCTCTATTTACAGCAGGTTGATTTCATAGAAAATATTCATTAAAGTCAGAAATTCTGAAGTGTTGTTTTTCTTCATATCCATATATAGGGATTAGAATGTGATTAAGTGAAGGTTGTGAGAATGCTCTAGCTTTAAATTTATGTGCTTCTTTGGGATTATATTTATAAAATGCAGTGGAAAGAAGGGCAGTTGTGGTTGTCCAGGTTTTCCAGGTCTTGGAGAGAGCTAGAGGGAAAGTATCCTTTCTTCAGTCTTACCAGCAACCATACCTGGTATCGAGCACTGTAATTCCTGAAGAGGCCACTAGATGTCAGGCATGAGGTCTAGGTGTGAGTTCAAGGTGACCCTTTCCTTCATGACCAATTTTCCAAAGGGAGTATGTCTACTGAGTTACATATTTCAGATGTCAATGACAGTTCCCTGATATACTTCTCATTCTGCTTTATGATCAATAGAATGATCATAGATAAAATGTCATATGTAGTCTATGCAGACCAAGTCTTCCACTTGGTGAATTCCTTGAAAGTAAATAAGAGATATTTACACAACCTTCACATAGTGTAGTGTATATTCAATGGAAATTGTCAAGAAATGCTTGTAATTTGGTTGTAGAATGACTTCTTTGTGGATTTTGAATGGATTATTGGGGGGATTTCCTTCTATTTTTGATGTGTATGAATTTGATGAATTCATTGGGTTAATCTATGCCGAACACTTCGAGAAACTCTTAAAGTTTATTAATGGAGACTGTGGTGTTGGTCATATTCATGTGCATATGCCTGCATAAGAGATTTGGAATAGTCACAGCAGTGTCTCTCAGAGTTCTCTCTTTAATAAGGGGGGAATAGCTGGGCATGTAGTTCAGTAATAGAGCTCTTGCCTAAGATACATAAGGCACTGGGTTCAACACTCAATTCTACAAAAAAGGAGAAATATTAAGCATATCCTGTCCTACCACATAGAAGGACAATTAGATGGCTTCAACTTTTTCAAGGAAAAAAAATACTAACTCCGTACCCTAATAAAAAAAACTTCTAAAATGCAGGACTATTTTTCACCTAAGATTTGTGTTTAAATTACAGTTCAAGGTTAGATGGTCAATATAAGGTCAAGACTCAGGATGAAGAAAAATCCACTGGAATATAACATGCTCTCATTGTTAGAGCCAAGAGCAAATTGTTAGGCAGGGATTGTAATTAGAAAAGCACCTGGTAGGATGTGCATGAAGGGGCAGGTAGGCAGAATGTTAACTTTGCAAAGATCTGCTGCAGGTATCAGAGCATCTATTATGAAGCTTGGAGCTGGAGGCCTAGACTTCAGCCTTCAGGAAGAGTGGCAGAAGCAAACTGGTCAGAAACAGGATCAATGAAGCAGCGATCTGGGGTCAATAAGAAGAAAGATGTGTACACAGTCAACAAGGAAGCTGTCTGTCTAGTTTCTAGAACTAAATTCATGGCCAGGGTAAGGTTCCAGCTAAAAAGCCAGAGAAAAATTTTGACTGGTTACTGAACTATCAGATTATTAACTTAAATCCATGGATGCAGAGTCTGTCTACAAAGGAACATGATTGATAGATTCAACAATCTGAGATAGGGAACATTTGTATCAAGTGGCCCACAAGTATAAATAGTATAAGAAGATACAGGGAACTAGATAGTCTTAAAATTGAGATAGAACCTTCTCACTTGCTAAGCATGATGGTAAATTCAATCAGAGCAGAAACATGACTACTGAATTCAAGTAAAAGTATTTGGGTACATAAAATGATGTAAGACATGTTACCTCAGTCTAAGATTTTAAGAGCTTATTTTAAACTAAGTATCTTGTGCTTCTAACTTAAAGGAACATGACAATAGTAATGGTTGGGAACAAACATACCAAGGGCTAGCTTTCATTCAAGTGGACATTATTGTTGTTATAACATTTTTAGGGGTCCCATACTCTCAGAGTATAATGAAAGTGAATAATCTTGTATAAATGACATGAGGGTTCTTATATGCAAAACTAAGCCCATGTAATCTTTTGTCATTTTTTCCTATTGAAAGACAAACTAACATTAGAACAAGACAGAAATCCTTTTGCATGTTGGATTTCCCTCTGAATAGAGATGTCATTGCTGGGAATTTATTTTTAAGACCCAGTTTCATCAACTGTAAATGGGAATAATTTTATCTAATATGAAAATTATGATGAGGGTTTAAAATACCCAGGTGCACAGGGAGCTCTCTGTGATTAGTATCATCATATCATCATACCAGTATGTCATGGTTCTTATTCTATCAAGTTCATCTACTCTTAAACTTCAGTACAGGTAGCATACTCATATCTATTGCTAAGGGGTTTTAATGAACCCAAGTTACTTCTCATATGCCTCCTTTTCTCCCTCCATGGGATGGGCTGATTAGAGATGTCACAGAAAGTTGAAGCAGAATATTTAAAAACCAGCCAGCACTCCATTTTTTCCATAGACCAATACCAGCTCCCTAAAGTGAACCATTTAAAACCCACTGAAGGCCCCCAAAGATCTAGTGGTTTACTGGACACAATGTCAGCTATAGGTCAAGATTCTCTCTTGAGACCACAGAGTGAAACTGTAGAAAAAAGTCCAGTGTCCACTTCACCTTCAAGACTGCTCAATTAAGGAAAACAAAACCACCAGTTCCTGAGCAATTATGTATGTAAAGTAGATGAAAAGTACCTCAAAATGAACAGTGCTCACTCTGCAGGATATGGAAATCCACCCCTGAATACAAATCTGGCTAAAATCCAATTACTCTAAGTGCAAATAATCACTGTGGCATGGAATTGACTGATCTCTCATTCCTCTTTTGGGCCTTAATCAATATGCAGAAGGAAAGCCAGGATGTTTCAATCTTCCTTACACTATTACCTACACTGTAAGGATAGACTAGGATAATATTATGAGATATTATGACACTAGGTTCCTCAAGGCACTACCAACAATGGATTATTGTGAAAGCCCAATGATTATATTAATGTGCTTGATAATTTATTGGTCATAATCTTCTTTAAGAAACTTCTAGGCTACCTGGTGAAACTCAAAATAAGCCAAAGTTAAATGCTTGGAATGGTGTTATATCAATTCACCATTATCCACAAGCCAACATACATGCACACACAACACACACACTCACACACACACATCTCTCAGCTCCCACACAAACACATCACTTTCCACAACCCCCAAATCATTTTCCATACTTCCCAAGTGGCATTTCCCACATTCATCTGGGAAAAATTCAGGGTTTCATGGTTGACATAAAATATCTAAATTTTAAAATGTATCACCCATGTGGAAAATGAAGTCAAAAAAGACATTTTGCTAAAAAGACTCCACAGGCAGGTGACTTTACATTTCTTTTATTCATCACTAGGTGACTATTTCACTCCCTATAGGTATTATTTCAAAATGTCTCACTTTCGTCAGGTTCCCAGCCACTGCCCCAGATGGATCACGCTTCCAGAGGACCTAAACTGCTCTCATTACTGAAATCACTCAAAGTAACTCCTTCAACTTCTTTGTCCTTGGACTTAAAATATCTCTCAGCTATATATATATATATTTTTTTTCTTTTTTTTATGAGAGTGAGGTGATTTTTCTTTGTTCAGTCTAGCCCTACCATGGTAACCTAAGATGGTCCTACCTAATTCCTTCTGGTCCTCCGCCAACAACAGGTGTTCCTACACAGTGTGGACAAGAAGGGAGTATGAACAACATGATTTCTCACCCTCTCCTCTGCCCCAAGTATGTGCTTCCAGTCATCACCCTCTTCTCAGTTAACAGCACCATTATAGCTATGTATTTCTCAGAATAGAAGCCCAAATTCCTCAAAATATCTGAGCCATGTGCACTTACTTCAGTCCAAATACTTTTTCAAAGCACTTTACATGTATTTGCTCATTTAATCTTTTCAACAACATCAATGGGTAGGTGCCATTACTACACCAGTTCTATAGATAAAAATTTAGGCACAGAAAAATCACATACCTCTCCCAAGGTCGCAAGGCCAATCACTCAATCTGACTTCTGAGACTTTGCTTGTAACTGCTTTGGTCAGTTAATACCTGACCCTCTTCCTTCCTGCATCTCTCTAGCCAACTGTGAATCCTTCCTTGTTCTACCAAAGGCCTGTCTTGTTCTCTTCATTCCAATCGACTTAGATCAGGACTTCAATACTATGAGTCTTCTGATTTTTCTTCCTCCAGTTTTCGATTTCCTCTTCATTCTGGTCCACTTCCAAAAAAGCATGGCTTTTATGATGTCCCTGTTCCTCTTGATAATATGCAAGAGCTTCCCTTTGACATCTTATTTAAACCCACCTCTTTGGCTGATGTTAAATGCTCAGGCTTTTCTCCCCAACTACAAAATTCACTTCCCCATGAGCTGTCAGTCATCTCAACCATGTGCTCTATTTCCCCTAGCACTGGCCCCATGCTAACCACCCAAAATATATTGTGCTTCTCCTCGATGGGAGAGAAGGGAGACTTCCTATTTATCCTCAAACAGAATCCCAGGCAGCGATGGAGATGACTAATGTTCCCTTCCTTTGCCCTTGGCATCTCACTTTCCTAATGATGCTGACCAAAGTGTGGATCAGACAGATCATCGGGGCTTGTCTTCCTCTGGTTCCTATCAGCTCCCAATAACCCTGGGGTGGGTGGTGCTTGAATCGCCTTCTGATTTCCCCTGTCCTCTGGTTCAACACATGGAAAGCCCAGGTCAATCCTCAATTCTCCCATGATTCCTTCTTTATACTCCCCTGCACAGATTTGCTTCTCCCTTCCTCTGACGTGAGTCTCTTTGGACCATTAGTGCATTTTAGGAATCTGGGATGAACCTCTTCCCCTCATTGTCATGCAAAGGCCATGCACATTTGGCGTAACCCTGCTTTCTCTTAGCTTCTGTGAGTTTCTGTGTCCCTCTTCTTGACTCTGCCTTCCTTTTGCTCTTGACCCAGGGGGGTGATCCATGCCAACACCTGTCAGGAGTGAATGATAACAGTTCTGCACATTCGGTTATTAACCTCAATCAGGAGAACCCAGTGATTAGCTGTATTTCAAGGCTCATTTCATTTGCCACCTATTGGAGGACAACCATAATCAAGACCATGCAATAAATCCCAATCTTTGTAGGATTTAACTGCATTCCCAGCATTAGGCGGTAAACTTGCTGAGTATCCCACACTTGACTTTTGCAAAGAGAAGGCCTGATTTTTCTTCTTTGTCAAATTGAATTTTAGCACAGTTTTTAGAGATCACATCTGGCTGGCACATTTTCCCTATTTCACTGTTTTCCACATTTCTGTGGCACATTGTTCTGGGTGAGCTTCTTATAAACAGTATCACAGGATATATTTTTAAATCTCAGTACAGTAGACTTTGACCTCCACCTATGTTTTATGTGTTTGGGCTTATCCTGGCAATCTACTTTATATTTTCTTCTTAAATTTACTTTTAATTGGTGCATTAAAAAACATAAATATTTGGACATATTAGTGGTGTATCACTAATGTGCGGATACATACATACATTGTGTAATATTCAAATCAGGTTAAACATATCCGTCTATTAGTTCCTCATGGTGAAACTCTCAACATCTTTACCTCTGGTTTTTCGAAATTTACAGTATACTGTTGTCTGTAGTCAACCCAATGTGCCACAGTGTACCAGAACTTTTTCCTATCTGACTGTAACTCAGTACCCAATGATCAGCATTTCCCCATTACTCCTTCTTCCCCCGTTGTCCCCAACTGTGGTAACCACCCTTTTGTTCTCGATTTCTCTAAGGTCAACTAATCTAGATTCCATGTACAAGTGAGATCATGAAGAACCTGTTTCATAACGATCTCCAATTCTACCTGTTACCACAAATGACAGGATTTCATTCTTTTTATGGCTGAATAGTGTTCCACTGTGTATGTGGAGCACATTTTCTTTACCCATTCAACAATTAACAGACTCAGATCGATTCCATTTCTTGGCCGTCGTGAATACAGGAGTGTGGGTGTCTCTTCCACATGCTGATTCCATTTCCTTTGACTGTGTGCAGAATGGTGGAATTGTGGATCATATGGTAGATCCATTACTAATTATTTGAAGAACCTCCACACTTTTCCACAATGGCTTTACTACTTACATCACTGTACATCGCTGCAGCCAATACACAATCCATGAGTCTGTCCCTGTCTTCCCCAGGAATGGTAAAGGTTTTGTTGGGGTGAGGTTGGAAAGGGTGGCTCTTTGTGTAAAACACATGGGTTTTCAACACTGCTATAAGTATAGAAATGTCCCCTGGAGTTACATACAGGAGAAGACTTCAGGTTCTCCATGGAGGTGGGACCAAGCTGATGGTTCCAACAGCTGGCTGGGGTGGGAGGCAGGAAGCCAGTACTACTGTGGGGAATGCCGAGGTGATGGGGCATCTTCAGGGAGCAGACACCAAGGGCTACCATATAGGATAATACACACATGTACAAACAGACACACACACATATATATGTAATAATTGGCATATGTGTGTGTATAAATGAATATTATATATTATATATATTCTTGGTATCAACCCCTTGCCAATGTATAGTCTACAAATATTTTCTCTGATTCTGTAGATTGACTCTCTTGGTGATTCCCTTTGTTGTGCAAAAGCTTTTCCATTTAAATTAATCCCATCTATTTTTGCTTTTGTTTCCTGTGCCTTATTCAAAAAAGGGTCCTATCAAAAAAAAAAAAATTTGCCCATTCCAATGTGCCTTTCTTGAAGATTTTTCCTTTTGTTTTCTTCTAAGTAGTTTCATGTTTTACATTTAAGTTTTAAATCCATTTTGAGCTGATTTTTTTTATACCTGGTGAGAGAGATAACTAGTTTCATCATTCTACATGTAGATGTTCAATTTTCCCAGCACCATTAATTGAAAAGACTGTTCTTCCTTCAACACATGTTCTTAACACTTTGTTGAAAATGGGTTTGCGGTAGATATGTGAGTTTACTTCTCAACGCTTCTATGTGTCCCGCCTAGCTGTAGATATGAAGTCTGATGAGGTTGAGTGGCACGATCATGGTGATGCTGAGTTGGGATCCAACTCAGGCCCATCCAACTTTTAACTTCTAACAGTACCTGACAGTTCTATCTCATGCAATTGTGTGCTATAGTTATAAACTTTGTTGGGGAGGGCGCTTAAAAGAAGATATCCTGTTTGCTTTTTTAAATCTACTTATATGAGCTAACAATTAATTGTACATAGTAGGTACTCAGCACATATTTGTAAGTTAAATAATTGGCAACAAATCATTTGAAAATCTTAAGGTCAACCATCACACTTCTCTGAGTTTCTGGACTTTATTCTCTCCAAGTAAATGAGGAGAACAACGTGCATTCTCTCTATTCTCTCTCCTCTCTCTGTCTCTCTGTCACTGGATTTAGAAATTGAATATATCTGACAGTTGAAATGAGATGCACCCTGACAAGACTAGAGTTCCTGCATTTTTATGTCACTGAGACCAGTTAGCCAACTCAATTGGAACTTATTTTTCTTTTCTCTCTCTCTCTCTCTTTCTTTTCTTTTCTTTTTTTTTTTTTTTTTTGGTAAATTTATCCAGTAGAGGCAAGAGAGGATGCAGATAAAATATAGAATAAATAGTTTAAATTATCTTTTCCTAACTCTGATTGCAGAGATCTAGGCAGAGAGGAAAACTAGGCCTGTGGGTCCTTATTTTTTCTTTGTAGGGGGGAAGAAAACAAGCAAGAATGATGAATTCAATATAGAAATGAACAGTAGAAGCCACACTGAACAGACATGCCTATACAACCACTTAGAGGAGTATATTGAATTCAAGCACTTCGAGAGCATATTTCCAAATGCAAGCAGTTGTTAAAATTTAAGGAAGACCATGGCTTGTTGTGAGTGATATTCTACTTTTCCCTTTAGGATGATTCTTCACCTACTCATTAAAGTAAAGGTTCTATAGAACTCTTGACTTCAACTCAGTTCAGTTTAGTAAGTATTTATTGAGTGTCCGTGTTGTGCCAGACTGGGACGTGATATTCATGCTTAGTTTAAACATCTCTGTGTCCTGGGCAAAAATAAGAGTATTTCTTCCAGAGGGCCTCTAATCCAGATGTTCACAAATCTTACTGCATCTCACTTCAGCGAATCTAAAGTAATGGCATTTTATCATGGAAGGGTGAGGAAGAGAAATTTAGGAACTTACGCAAAACCAGTGACAGAAGTAAATGGGGGGGGGGGGGGGAGCGGGGCTGAGATTGCAGACGAGGAGAACAGCGCCCCCTGCTGCATCAGTCTCCTGGGCCCCTGGGGAAGCCCTGGCTTGTTCCCACGTTCTCTGATTCTACACAAAGACGCCTGGCACCCCAGTGCAGCAGTAATCTAGACCTGAAAAGCCATAAAAAACAATCCAAGTGTTAATGTGGCATTATGCCAAAATCTACTTATTTCATAATATAGTAAATGTTGAATACAGATTCACTGAAATCCCAGTGAGGTGCTACCTGTTAAAAAAAGGAAGAGCTGTCAGAGACCTTAAGAGCCAGCCGAGGCTTCACGCGCATGTGTGTTTCTCTGATTTAGAAGGAATACATTTTAGATGGGTCTTTGCTATGTGTGTTCACATAAGCTGGTGCTGTGAGATCAGAATAAAAATAAACATGTAACTGGTTAACCATTTTCGAAGGAAAATAATATCTGATCATTTTTTTTTTTTTTTATTTCGAAGCTCAGAATGCTGAAAGTCTGAATAGGATAACTTTGTAAAATCACTCTTATGGCCAGATCTTTCTCCACCGTTGTGAGTAATTGCTATGGAAATGTGAGGCGCCTCTTTTTCCCTCTTGAATAGCACATGATCACCCATTCCATCTTTCACAAGTTTGCTGCAAATGATGCCAGTCAGAGTGTCCAATGAGACCCCCAGACATTAGTGTATTAGCCATTATCCTTTACACTTTTGGACCAAAATAACAAATAATATGCCTGGAGGTGCTGCCGTTTGTGACTGCTAGTTTCCCTGCGTGGCATATGCCTAGAGAGTCTCAGATGAGAGGTGATTGCACAAAACTGTGATTGTGAGATGACTTAGCAGAACCCGTGATGATGTCCTAATGGCCTCCCGCTGGGGGGAGCAGGAGTAATTGTTTGTCAGGGGAGGGAGCACATCTGTAAGAAGGCATCTTCTGCACACCAAGCAGCCATGTGGAAAGGGAAAGCGAGAATCTCAGTGCAGGCGATGACAGCGGAGCAAACACACAGGTTGAGGCAGAGAGGGGGCCCGGGAGCGGGCGGCTGCTGCAGGAAGACGAAGTCGCTCGCTTTGGAAAACAACATCAACCATTATTTAAAATGAAATGCTTGCCTGCTAAGGTTGCCGGCTGCTTGGAGCAACCTGGAATCACAAGGAAGATGCTAAAAGACGGAAGGCGAGGCAGGAGAAGACCAGGCAGGGAGCAAGCCTGCGCAATCCTACCTCTCAGGCAAATTTGCACAGCTCTCCTTCTTTCAACAGGAAACCCCTTCAACGTTACATTGTGCATCCAATCGCTTCCTTTGTTCGTTGCTTATCATACCCATCTAAAATGATCCACTATTTTTAAAACCATACTTTTAAAATCAAGGCAAAGCTATAGAATTTACGTGCATTAGAAACATCAATGTCATATCGTACAATTGAAGGATACTCGTAGCCCTGTGCGCTGCGGCACTGAGCGTCTCCATTTGATCAGAAATAAGCGAGGGCAAGTGAGCTAATTAATGCTGCAAAATGCTAATTCCCTCCACCTTTTATCCTGTGTCTAAATTATGATTTTATCTAATTTCTGAGGAACCGAAATGCTCATGCCAGTGGAGTCTGTCATTATTAAAATATAAATCAATACATAAAAGAATATTGGCCTATGGGAAAGACTGTAAAAAAAAAAATTTAATACCCTCTAGAAACAGCTGTGCTCCTGACCCAGCGGTTTTTGTTGGCTTTCCCGACAGGCTACAGATTGTGTCTATTTCAGTACTTTTAGCACATCTGGAGATGTTTCCAACAACATTGATTTTAAAATAGAAAATTTTATAAAGACCTTACTGTAATCAAAATAAATTGCAAGCTCACAAGCTACCCATAAACACCTTTCAAACCTACAAATACAATCTACTGTGAAATAGGAAATTAAAAGAAACCGAATGTGAATTTTAGTTCAAAGGTTTGGAACAGTGTTGAGGAGTTTTTGTATGAAACTGAGGTCAAGGAAACTTGGGAGATGCCAACGTCTACATTAAAAAAAAAAAGCCTCTTGCTTCTGTGACAAGGCAGGTGTTCAACCAATCATAGACATTTTAAAAAGGGATATTGATAATTATGGTGTGCAGATGAATTCCATGAGGCTCAGAAAAATGGAGGAAGGTGAAATGAAGGGAGAGACAGACCCATGCTTATGTCCCTTAAGAGAACTTTCTAAGAATTACGGTGACTACTATAGATTTCTCCAGGATGTGAGGCTCTCAGTGCCCAAACTGAGAAGGCCCCAGGCAAACAGGAACAAGCAGGTCACTCTCTGGAGTCTAATTCTACATATGAGCCCATGTGACTAATAAAAATGCAGGGTGAACTTTCATTGCCTGGTGATTTCTCACACTTCAAATCTCTAGCTTAATGACGTGCCTTTAACTAAATTTTTGTATCTTCCTCTAGAGCAACTCTAACACCCATACATTTCTTCAGGACACCATTGGCCTATTTATCTATTTATTTAAATTTGTTGATGTGGTTAGAACTAATTCAATATCCATGCCCCAAGTTTCTAATTTCCAGCTACTATTTTTTCCCCCATAGTTAAAACTACCAACAAAAATCCTTCTTTCATAATCCCGATTGCCATGTTGATATGAGTACAATCATGGTCAGGAAACCCAAGGAAAAGAAAGATTTACCCTTGCCGTAAGTGAGTCATTGCAAACACGATATTCAAAAACAAACCTGCCCCAGGTGGCTGGTGATGCGTATCTCATTCTATAGATAAGTAAGTCATATTAATTAACTAAGATAGAGTCTCAAAGACAAATTGAGCCTCAATGAAGATAGACTATAACATATATTTGATTCTGTGACACTACCACCAGCCCCGGCAATGTACTCCTCTACCACCGTTTATCCACTTTTCCTTGATTTTGATGTATTGGCAATACAAAGTCTCTACAGGAAAGAGTGAACTGGGTCTCCTGATGGACTTTTTTTCCTAACAAGCCTGTCAAGTAGTGCTATTATGTCTGTGTGGTAAATTTTGAAATATACACTAAGACTGAATTGCACTCCTGATGTGTTTTAGTAGCTATACATGAAGAAGCATAAGTCAGCATCTGAGCTTAAAGGGATGTATTCACAGGCAGAATGCACATCGCCGCTGAGACAGTTTCCCACACACACCATTGATTGAAGTAAGGATGCCTGTGAGAGTGAGAAGAATTCATGGGAATAGATGTGCAGCCTGAAAATCATTCTTTATAGAAGCACTTACACACTTTAAAAAAGGGCATCAACACATTTTGAAACCTAACAAATAGAAAAACATGCAACTGGCTCTTCACAAGTTCACAGCATTGTACCATGAGTGATAGATGATTCCTAGTAGGGCTCACACCCATCCATATTTCAGCTGCTCTTAATCTGGAACAAGAATTTACCTTAGTATTACTAACAACATGGATGGGTTGCTCGTGGCACAACCACAGGCTCCATCTCCCATTAGCTGAGGGCTTTGCTGCTGAACTGCTGTTTTGGTCCTGTGCTTCCACACACCAGTATCTTCAGTGACGTCATACTGCTCATGGAAGTAGGTCCAGACCCTCTGTGCTCTCTGTCTACCTGACCCCAGACTACTATCATCATGCTGTTAAGTAGTGTCCTTTGTTATTGCAGTATATCGCCAAATCACAAAAATTCTGGAAAATAGACAGTTTGCTTGGATTCCCATAGCTTTGGTAGCTCATTTCTAGGAACAAGAAATAAATGGCCCCAAGTTGGACTTTGGTATTAAAGTGCTCTGAGTGTGTATGGTTTTGTCTGTTCATCTGTTTACAGACATTAGATAGCTAGGAGCAGAGGAAATATTTGAAAACAAATTCCCAGATGTATCCCAGTGTCCATACAATTGTTTTTTAACTTCATTGTACTTTTATTGTGATCAACTATGCTGCAGGAATACAAATTTTTAAACCTGCCTGGTCATCTCCTGGAAGCATGCACTTTAGTTCTCTGAGAAACACACTAACCACTTCCCTCCTAGCTAACAAAGCTCATTATAATCTAGGACTTGATGTATCAGAAGGGGCCAAGAATTTTGGGTAATTGTGAGAATTTCCATGTCTTTAAAAATTGATTTACATATATCTCTGTTTATAAGCTATTGTAGAATATTTATACATGGTACACATGCTATGTCTCGGGGCTGTAGGGAAGTGATTTAAAAGTATTTTTCTCCTAATCAACCATTAAAACTATCAATAAGAAAAAAAATATAGCATGAATATTTTAGTCAGCTTTTTGGCTACTGTGACCAAAAGACCCGACAAGAACAATTAGAGGAGGAAAAGTTAATTTGGGGCTCATGGTTTTAGAGGTCTCAGTCGATAAATGACTGCACCCTTCCTCTGGGTTGTAAGTGAGGAGGCAGAACATTATAGCAGAAGAGTGTGGTGGAGGAAAGTGGCTCAGGACATTGTACCAGGAAGCAGAGAGAGAGAGAGACTCCCCTCACCAGAGACAAAATATATACCGCAAAGGCACAACCCACGTTCTCCAGCCACACCTTACCTGCCTACAGTTAACAATCCTTATCAGTGGATTAATTTTGCACTGATCAGATTAACACTTTCATAACCCAATCATTTTACCTCTAAACTTTCTTGCATTGTCTCACAGGAGCTTTGGGGGACACCTCATAGCTAATCCATAACAATGAATGACTGGCTTGAAATGGCATGTAAATAAAGGCTTCATATACATTTTTAAAATAAATTAATAAAAAACCACACACATATTGTCTTGGATTGTATTATCTAATTTATTCTCCAAAAAAAATCTTTACTAGCAGAATTAGAATTATTGGCCCCATTAAAATGAGGAAAACAAACTTGGGAGGCATTAAACCACTCATCAATGACTACAGATTTTTTTCCTTGTCCACCATTTTATAGAGCCATACATTTTTTTTTTTTTTACACAAATGGAATATAATTTCTCATTCTTCTGGTTGCAATTGATGTAGAATCACACCAGTCATGCAGTCATATATGTACCTAGGGTAATAATGTCTTATTCATTGTTCTATCCTTCCTACCCCCAGTAGACCCTCCTCTTCACTCCCCTCTACCTAATACAAAGTAACGTTATTCTTCCTTCCCCACCTCCATTGTGAATTAACATCCGCATATCAGAGAAAATATTCATCCTTTGTTTTAAGACTGGCTTATTTCACTTTGCATGGTAGTCTCCAGTTCCATTCATTTACTGGCAAATGCCATAATTTTATTCCTCTTTAAGGTTGAGTAACATTCCATTGTGTACATGTACCACATTTTCTTTATCCATTTATCTGTTGAAGGGCCCCCCTTGGTTGGTTCCAGAGTTTAGCTATTGTGAGTTGAGCTGCTATAAACATTGACATGACTACAATGTTTATGAATAGCAGAACCCAGGGAATAAACCAAGTATACATTAACAACTAAACTTAAATAAATGAGTTTTTAAATTTTTATCTTAAAAAGTGTTGCCTGTAGAGAGTAAGTGATTCAACAAGTCTTTATAGACTGATTGATATGTGCCAAGGGCTATGGTGATACGGGATCCATCAGTGAGTATAGCACGGTCCTTGCCTACAGTCCTGTGAAAAGGCAGGTAGAGAGACAGGCTTAGTGAGAAGCATCACTGCCCAGAAGCTGAGCTGAATGCTGGACACCTGACCCTTTTCAGGATGTCAAAAAGCCTGTGTTCTATTCAGTACATATTTACTGACCCCCGATCCTGGGCCTGGCATTTGTCCAATTGAACACATACAATAGCAAAAAGTAAAATCAGGGGCTGGGATTGTGGCTTAGCAGTAGAGCGCTCACCTAGCACAGGCGGGACCCAGGTTTGATCCTCAGCACCACATAAAAATAAAGGCATTGTGTTGTGTCCATCTACACCTAAAAAATAAATATTAAAAAAAATTCTAAAAAAGTAAAATCAGTCAGTTTAAACTTCCCAAAACTTTGTTAAGTGATTATTACTCTGTAAACAACTAACAAATAATAGCATTTGAGTGGGTCTTACCTCTGTTGAAGTTTTTGTAGGAAGCTGTATTTTACCTGACTCTCCTGAACTTAGGCGGCTGGCGATGTCCCACCTCCCCCGGAGGCAGTTCTTTCAGTGTTAGTGTCAGCCTTTGCTTGTGGAACCCACCATTTGTGATTAAAATGAGAAATTAGGAAGGTTTTCTTTTTTTAATCTTCCCCTTCACCCCGTCACTCATTTATTTCACCAGTCATCATTTCTGACATTCTCATGTTTGCCATGTTTTGTAAACTTCTGGCCCTTCACCATGCTTTTGATCATTCTGGGCTGAAACTAGATCAATATCATGTTTTTGATGACTAATCCAAAGCAGAAGCTTTCAAGTTCTGACGTTAAGATCTTTAAAAAGTAGCAAAAATGGAGGTCCAGACAGACTATCTTTGAACCTCACAGACAGCCTGACAAATGGAAGGCTGGGCCTCTTAGGCTAGGGGAGCCTGTGCTCCTGAGGTCCATGTGGCCTGGTACCCAGAAACCTCGGCCAGCATTTACAGCACTTGCTGGGCGTTTCCTGCAGTTACACATCAGAGTGTTCGTATTTGCAAGGAGAAATATCTGCCCCAGATGAAGCCCAACGCTACAGGCTCTTACCAGCTTTGCAGGGAGGACGAGAGCCTGCAAGGGCAGCAGGGAGGCTCCAATCTCCGTGCATTTGGATAGTGTCCCCTTACAATTATTTGTGGTTCTTTAGCTTTCTTTGTACCATTTAACCATGAGGATTTCAGAACCTCAAAAGCATCTGCATCCTGAGAATCTGATGGGCTCCATCTACTTCCTATTTGGTTTCCTTTTGATTTCAGATGAAGTCTTCAGCTGCAACAGCAAAGCTTCCATGTTGGGTGATCTCCATGACTCTTTGCAGGTGAATATATCATGGTGAAATTTCCGTCTCAGAAAAGTGAAGAATTACCATGTAGTAATTATGGTAACTACAGTGATCCAAAGCACAGAGCCACTGCAGGCCAGAGACAGGCTTTGCAAGTGGACCTAACATGCCATGAAAAAGAGTTGCCCACTGGTACCTATAACGGCCTGGATGAATCTCAGAGGCATTGTGACAAGTATAGCAAGCCATTTTTAAAAGAGTATGTACCACATTATTCCATTTCTATAATGTTCTAAAAATGACAAAACTTTAAAGATATAGAAAATATCACTAGTTTTTAGGGAGTTCGGGTAGAGATAGGGGTGAATATAGATTGATAAAAAAAGAGTTTGGGGGGTGACAAAGTCTGTATCTGGAGCACTATAGTGGTGGTCACATGAACCTATACATGTGTTAAAATTTCTTTAGACTGTATACCAAAACAACAGCAAACTCATGAGTGCATGTAAAAGTCCTAGAAATTTGAATAAGACCTGGGTTTAAATAATAATTTCACAGCAGTGTCCAGTTTCCTGGTTTGCTATTTCTACTGTGGTCACCTAGGATGATGTCATAGGTGAAGGGTACACAAAAGTACTCTGCACTAAATCGCAACTTCTACAAAAGCCTAAAACCATTTAAAAATAATAAAAAGTAAGAAGCAATATTTACCTTAATAGGAATACCTTCAGTGATTAGATATTATTGGCAGTCTTATTTTTTAAAGGAAAATGTGATCAATATAAGAGGTGACCTTCATGAATAGAGTTAGACTTTTGGAATTGCAAATATATCCTCTGTCTTAACTTGGACTATTTTGTCTTTGAGACAGAGCCATTACTATGATAACAGAATAATTCATGCAACTATAATTTCTGCCTGCAATTTGGGCTTTTGCATTACCTAGCTCAATTCCTACCCCTGGGTGTGAGATGTTGAGATCCAGCCCATTCCTAGACACCCAGCCCATAAAGTCAACAAGGTCAAAACTGTGCCAATTATTATTGCTTCCCTCTACCATCTCTGTTTTCTACTGTCACAATTTTATTGTTCTATGGCTTCCTTCTACCTTAGTCACAGGGAACAAACACAAGACAGAGTCACCCTCACAAGTCTTTTGTTTCCAACATCAAGTTTAAACCAAGTTCATTTCACTGTTTCTCCTAGACACATTTGAATCCCACCTCTCCATGCCCTCGATAATCCAGGCATGGGCTTCTGTTGCCCTATTTTAACATCCTCTGACTAGTATCCATAATTCCAATTGTATAGCACTCGAATATATCTGGGTAAATTTTTAATTGGATTGCATTGCTTAGAACCCTATTGCCTACTAAACTAAAATCCTACACCCTCAAAAATCTATCCCTTTCCTACCTTTCCAGCCTAAGGCTGGAAAAGTGAGTGATACCTCATCAACCCCCTTTAAATGTATGCTTCTGAAACAATCAAATACTTACAGTATCCAGGAGGAAACTTATAGTTTGCTTTCATCATCTGTTTCCGTTTACCCAAAATTATCTTTTTAACCTCTTCATCTGCAGAAATATTCATTTCCCAATCCCCAGCATGGACATGACTTTTTCTGAAATCACACCTGAGAATTCAATATCCCTTTATTACCTTGTATATATTTTAATTATTTAATTATTAAGGGTGTGTTTTATTTATATGCCCACCTTTTCTATACTTTTCGAATTCTGAATGTGAACCAAAACATTAGTCTTGTATTCCTGGTACCTAGTATAATATGGTAGGTCTCAGTAAATGGACTGGTAAATAAATAGATTTATGATTGATGGATAAGTTAATAAATGTTTGCATGTCTTTTTAAAGCTCTGTATTTAACACTGATATGAGTGAAAGCTATATAATGAAGTGCCTAATATATATAGCACACTCTACCTAGGGAATTTTTATCTGCTACTTTTATAACTGAAGACATAAATAACAAAATAAGTCAGATTGCTTTACAGTGGTTAAAATAGAGCAGTTGAACTTTGGTGTTCTTCTTTAGAGAAAAGAAACACTTTCAGTATCTTATATAGTAGAAGGATTTTATCCAGGAAAAAAAAATATTAGTTACCCAAGTTGGATGTTCACCAGGTTGCATCTGTTTTGAAAAAAATTCACATTTGTCTCCACATTGCCCACGTTGCCAGGAAATGAGACATGATGTGCTAATAATGAATCAATAATATGTTGATACTGTGCATGGGGATTAATCAAGAGCCCTCATTCTCTTGCAGGACAATTTCAAGCTGCCAGTAATCAGCAGAGGCATGCAAGCTGGAGGACAATCCAAGCACACACTTGACGGGGACAATCAGACTGCACAGGCCAATCTCAGCAGAGAAATTCAGGAAGGGCCTGCAGGCCCCAAGTCCAGCAATGCACCTAACCTTAGGTTAAATACCTATCCCTTCATTCTCTCCCTGGGTCAACTAGTACACAAATTACTTAACCTTGACTTGCTTCTTTTGCAATAAAGACACTAACTTACCTTTTTTTTCTTTATACTTGAGAGGGACATCTAATTAAAAGAAAGATTTTTTCCCCCATTTGGATATAATGCTTATTTCTTACAGCTGACCATTTTATCACTTGGTGCCTCTTCATTATATAGAGAGTAAATATCAACTTCATAGAGTAGAATAAACCATTACCACTCTGATTAAAGTGACCCTAACAATCTGGTGTTGATTGCCTCCTTCAGGGAGAATTCATTGATAAATAATAATATAGGAACACAAAAGATGCTGATTTAGTTGCTCTTCTGAAAAAAATACTTAGAAGTGAGGCAATATAAAAAGTAATGGAAAAAGTTGGTTCCTGTTTTTATTTTTCCACTTAAAATTATAGGAAGATAAACATTCATTCTATTATAATGCTCTGATTTTACACATGAAAAAAATATATAACTCGAAGTTAAAAGAATTGTCCCATTGACCCTGTTAGTTGTTCATAGAATGCTAATGCAGTCCCCAAAACCCCATAGGAATATGGCTGCAGCTTCCTGACTTTACTGAATGGCAGACCTGGTTTCCTGTCTGGATGGATGGGCAGAGCTGTCACTCAATCTGTGCCCCCTTGTCTTGACCAGGTGCATTGCACATGGCTTGACTATTCTTCCAGCACTGGCCTCTCCTATACTATATTCTGCAACTGGCATCTCCACTGAGTATTAACCAATCTGCAGAACATTGTCCATATGGTTTGTAGGTCCATTCTCTCTCCATCTTCACCCTACCTACTCTGTGTCCCAGGAAGCTGGCCAATGTGGATTACATTCATGTTCTCCTGTCTTCTGGTTTTTTTTTTTGTTTTTTTTTTTTGAGGGGGGTGCAGTTAACCAAACGAGAGTATCCAGAGGAGATGGAGACGTGAGAGAAAAATCACAATAGTCATTCCCAAGGTTCCACTTTCTCAGGGCCAACAGCTTCCTGTTCCAGGCTGTGCTGACATTTGTGGTTTATCTTCTACCATGTTCACACACTTACAAATGATTCTGTTACTATCACATTCTCCTCAAACAATCCACTTTCTTCTTATTTGGACCTGAAATGATACCTGAGAGGAAGATGAAAAAGGAACACATGTAAGGTGCTAGAAAAATAAAACAAATTTTGGTTTGCTTGTCATTATCTCATCACTAATCTTATCCCATTGTCCAAAATCATGTTTACGGGCAATGCAAGTTTCAAACAAAGAAACTTTATCATCTGTACTGCTTGATGTTCTCCCTATTAAATGATGTTTTAAAATATACCACTTAATAATACACAACCATGTGTATCATACCACATCTTCTTTTGCAGAGCACATAAAATTATTTTACTTACCCTTTTTATGATAATACTTGTGTTCTAAAATTTTCAAATGTAGAAACATTCTCAGGAGAAACTTGATATTTTACTTTCCAGTTGAACATATCCTTATAGAAGATACTGATATTCTTACTGATACATACAATGCTATAATACTATAATCAGTTAAAAAACTGACTAATAACATAGAGTTGGATCAGTCTACTATGGAGAGACATTATCTCCTTCCTAACATTGGAAGTTTTATTTAAAAAAAACCTTGTTATCCTTATGTAAAAATGAGCTCATGATTGAGCAAGCCAAGTATCATTTTCCAAAATATGTGATTCTCATATAAACGTAGAATAACATTATTAGAGAATTAATTAATTAATTAGAGTGTGTTAGCTTTTTGTTGTTGTGATTAAAATATCCAATGGGAACAAAAAGTATATTTTGGCTTAGAGTTTCAGAGGTTCAGTCTTTGGCCGGCTGACTACATGGCTCTGAACCCAAGAGAAGCAGAGCATCATGGTAGAAAGGTGTGGCACAGGAAAGCAGCTCAGCTCCTGGCCACCAAGAACCAGAGAGAAAAAGGAGGAAGATGTCATTCCCGGGGGCACACCCCTAAAGACCCACTTCCTCTAGCCACACTCCACCCTGCCTGCAGTTAGTTCATTTAAATTACTGATCCACCAAATTGGTTAATCCACTGAATAGTTACAGCTCTCAAAATCAAGTCATTTAATTTCCTGGCTTAACACAGAATCTTTCGAGGGACACCTCATATCCAAACCATAACTGAGGGAGTCAGTAAAATGGTATGTCTGGTTCAAAGGAGATTTTTGGAAGTTGAGATGTATATAACCAGTCAAATAATGCTTAAAGGGATTTGATATGTCCACAGACTACAGTCTAAAACCAGTTAGTATCCTATAGAGATATAAAACTATAATGTCTGAGGTTATATTTTCTATCATCCAGAATCACACACATTAACATGTAAAGGAGAAATACGAAATTCTTTATGTAAAAAATAGTGAATTGAATATAGGTGCATTCTCCTATAAATCGAAATAATCCTTGAGTAAGTCTATAAAACAAGGACAGCATTCATTCTCTGATTTCTTTACAAATTTTGGGTATAATGTTTCTTAACAAAAGATATTAATGTTTTATAAAAATGAGATTGTGTTTGCCAAGGTTATTAGTAAAATTATGCTTTCCCAAAATCTCACTTTTATTGAAACAAAAAAGGCAAAATCTTATAGAATAGTATCATAGTAAAATATCCATTGATGCTTTATGATAAATGAAGAAATGATAAGGCTCCCTTGTCTAACCCAAGTTCATGACTTTCCTCTCTATCTAACTTTAATGAGTTCCTTTTAGACCTAATTCCATGAATAACTAAACTGTCAGAGCAGGTAACTTTCCTTCCATCTATGATGACTTTGCAACTTTTTCACAGATGGAAAATCAAATTTTTAAAATATTGATTTCACTACATGCAGACTTTTCAAACTATCAAATGCTTCTCAGAAGAGTTTTAAGGTTTCTTCTTACTCAGACTGGTCTTACCATTTCTGACTCTTTTCCCCTTTGAAGTTTTTTGGAACACTTTTAACATGATACGCGACACATCTGTTTCTCTGTAGAGTTTTCCCTCAAAAGGAAAGGAAATAAAATGGGAGAAAATGTGAATAACCAAAGTGACAAAGATGAATAAACAAGGAGAAAAATATGCCACAGAAAATATAAGGTAAAGACTATGATAATCATGTCAAGACCTGAAATGGGCCCATTACACACCATATTTGCCTCTTCCCACCCTCACCTTGAGGCCCCCCCAGTGGTATCAAGTAGCAAACTCAAAATTCACAGAGCTAAAAGTATGGATTAGTTTGTGAACCTCTGTGGTGGTCAGCTTGGTGTGGCTGTGGCTCATATACCCAACAAGAACAACCTAGGAAAGAAAAAGTTTATTTGAGCTCAAGGTTACAGAGGTTCAGTCCATGGTCAGCTGACTCCATAACTCTGGGCCTGAGGTCAGGTAGCACATCATGGCAAAAGGTGATGGAGGAGGAAAAGCAGTTCAGAACATGATGGTCAGGAAGCAAAAAGAGCTCTGCTCACCATAGACAAAATAGAAACCCCAAAGGCACGTCCCCAGGGACAAAATGCTTCAGCCATAGCTTGCTTGCCTACAGTCACCATTCGGTAAATCGTCCTTTCATATAATTAATCCATCAAATTGATTAAGCCACTGATTACAGCTCTCATATTCTGGTCACATCACCTCTGAACATTTCCTGCATTGTCTCACATGTGAACTTTCAGAGGACAGCACATATTCAAACCTTCAAAACCTCCATCTGTCCCTTCCACTATACCAAGTTGCCTTAGTTAAGACATTACATTCTCCATGTATCATAGCTATAGATCCTAATGGAATTAAAACAAAATAACCAATCAGTTCATGAAAACCTATTAATTCTCAAGTATAACATCTCCGCCTTGTCCATTCTGTAAATAACTTCTTCAGGAAAACAGTAGTAGAATGAAATATATGCCATTACCATTAAAAAAAAAAAAACGATAGTACAATCATCCATAATTTTTCTCTTTACAAATACCTCATTAAAATGTGATTGTAACAAAAATAACAAACATGATATCCTCTACTTTGAAAAAAAAAATAAAGGAAGCTTTTTGCTTTCTTCCAAAATTTTGATGTCAAAACCTAAAATGTTTGCTTTCCTGGAAAAGCATACTTTTTCTTAGTTTTCACCTGCTGTGAGAATTATTCCTACATTATAATTAGCTCAGATAAATGAATGGCAAGATTGCTCTTCAGATTTTACCTTTTAGAGCTCATTTACATGATGGTCTATGATGACATGGTTATTAACAGTTTGGGGGGAATTAATTGGGGTAGTGGTAAAGTTGTTAGCACAAAGTGAAACTGGAAAGTTATTTTAGTAAATCCTTTTGCTCGTGAGACGTGAGAGTGTCCATTAATCTGTGCTAACCGTAAGAATGGCGCTGTTGCTCCTGCAGAGGACTTTATTTGCAGGCACAACATTATTTAGTAATTTTTTAAAATTTCAAAGTGTGAAGTTTAGTCGTCCTTCCTTCAATCTGTAGCCATATTCCTCTTCCCTTTCCTCTTCAAGCCACAGAGCATCTGGTGTGACTTCCAGGAGTTCCTCCTTGTTGTCACTGTCCCAGTCCTACACAAGCAGAACAAAATAAGATTTTCAGCACTAGCTGGTGAAAATTAAGAAATGCCTGCCCGGGGAGTTTAGGACCCCTCCTTTTTCTTAAACTATTTCCTCTGTCTTGTAGAGACTCACCCAGAACCTCCAGGATGAGCTCCAATTTCCTTCCTGGGCCTTTACTGTCACATGGCACCTGAGACTAGTGATTCTACGTAGTGAGACACGAGGGGAAGTTACACATGGTCCTTCAAATCCAAGCCCATAAAAAACCGCTGCCCTGTTTCCCTGTCTTCCACCTGCCCCTTCACTCCTGAAGGAGGACAGGGAGTCACCCAGCTATCTTGAGCAGGTTAGTTGTCCCAAAGTGTCACTCAGACCTACCAAGGGCCTTGCTTTAGTGAGATATGAACTTTGTGGTGCTAAACCATTGGGATTATTTGGCATTACCTCAAGTTTATCTTGAATGGAACTGGATGTGAGAAGGCATGAGACTGAGACCGTCTGGTCTTATTTATTCAGGAACCCTTTCAGGAGGAGTCTTTTTGTATTAAACATGAGTTCTGACCTTGAAAAATGTAATATCCATTGAGTTTCCATGATCCACATGATTTTGTTTGGGAGTGAACAGCCCTTGTTTGTGCCTGTTCACCTCCCAGTCTTTA
This sequence comes from Marmota marmota marmota, assembly GCF_001458135.2. Taxonomy (NCBI): domain Eukaryota; kingdom Metazoa; phylum Chordata; class Mammalia; order Rodentia; family Sciuridae; genus Marmota; species Marmota marmota. The sequence goes on along the minus strand of NW_026000240.1, from coordinate 16,948,546 downwards.
TTTTCTGATGACCTTGCGAACGAGAATACCTTAGACAAGGCTGTGATGGATGAGATCTAAGTAAGAAGCTAAGAGGCACAGGAGACTACAGCCACTCTGAGCCTCTTAACCTTCCCATCCCACCTCTCCAGAGGTTTCTGAATGAATGAATAATTTTAATTAATTAATTACTCAATCAGTGAGCCTCCCAACAATCAATTCCGACTAATTTTCTTTCCACTAAACCAAAAGGAAAAAAAAAAAAAACCTGTCAACTTTACAGGTAGATGCTGTGTTGAAAAGTATTAAAGACCCAAGAAAGAGAGCTGGGCTTGAGACAGACCTGCTGTTCTCTAGGAAAATAGTGATTGAATTCCACCCTGGCCTCCAGGTGTCCCTTCAACACTGTGGCAGAAACGTTTGTCTTGGTGGAATAACCTAAGTAACCCACAGTGTCTGTACGCTGACCATTTTTGACCCACAATTTATAACGTTTCCAGATCCCTTCCAGAAAGGTGTGGTGTGGTTTCCACAGCTCCAGGACATCAGAGTCCCCCTCCAATGCTGTGGGTAAAGCCCAAGAGCTGAAGAGCGGGAGCAAATGCAGCCGCTTATTTTTATATTTAAAACATGCCCCCAAGTATCTTTAATTCACAACTATCTCATCACATTTCATAAAATCAACTATACTTTAAAATATTGCACATTAATATTTATTTCCAACTGCATAATCTGGAAACACCAACAGTAAATAAAAGAAACAATAATTCTTTACAAAGCGATCATCTGTACAACGAAAATCCTTTCTTTTACAGGGAGGTTCTTATTTAGATGCATGGAAAAATTATACCCTGTAAACTATGGCACTGCCTCCTCTAAAGCCAGGTTAGTTCCTAAAATCCCTCGCTTTATAAAGGCACTTCTATTCAAACATATGCACAGCCATTTCTGTGCATTTATTTTACATGGAAATTATTTTAAATCATGAATTATTGACACAATACACTTACACTTTATGCAGGATGTTTTCACTAGAGAAAAATATTTATAGTTATACTACACAAAAATTGAATTTTTTTCCAATTCCCAGTCATGCTTTAGTCTTTTGAATTTCATCCCTTTAATATTTGGCATTTCTGTGGCCTAAAAAGACTAGAGTCATTTAAGATTTAATGAAGAGCTATTTACCTCCTAAATCTTCTTCCCTGGAGTAATGAAATAATTACCCTCCCATAATCATGGAAACGTAAAACTTGAATCTCAAATTGAGCTGTTGTGAGAAGGGTTAGTGATGCAGCATAGGTGATCACCATGGTAACATTTGGAAATGGCACTGATGTCAAGCCAAGAGCATGGTGTTTCTATTCCCACAAGAGCCCAACCAGGGACTGGAGAGGAACTCTTGCATGGTCCCGGGGAAAATGACTGAAAGCTAACATTTACAGGGTCTCCCACTGGAGTACACACATCAACACTTTATATCATTCTCAGAGCAAGATGATTTTAAAATACAACCACAACATAGTCTCTGTAGTTTTAATTAAAATTGCTTTGTAACATTATATCATTATGATATGTGTGTGTGTGTGTGTGTGTGTGTGTGTGTATGAACTCACTGTACATTAAATGAGGCTCATCCCCAAGGAAGAACATGATAGCACCGGGAAGAGGATTCACTACAGCTTTATTCACATAATGGAGATAATTAAATAATTAGATATTCTCTAAAAGCCAGAAGCAGTTAATTCATTTTTAACAGCATGGATTAGCAAGGTGAGTCCAATAATTCTAAGAAGAATATGATTTACTTGGAATTGAATGGGAATTAGTGTTATTCCATCCCCAGGGTGTGTGTGTGTGTGTGTGTGTGTGTGTGTGTATGTAAAATATACCCATTTTATTTCAGAAGCTACAGGAAACACAAACTTTGTGGAAAAGATGAGCTAACATAAATTAAAAACTAATATAAAATATGTATGCAGAACTTGGCATTGTAATTTTAAAGTACATATAGTAACTTAAATTAGGATTACTTAAATGCTTCCAAGAGAAAGAATTCCAATAGTCAGTAGATAATTACTAATTGTAATTAGCATACTTAATGTTTTATGCAACTGGGTGCCTGCAATCTACTTGTTCATCTAAGTGGATAAGCACTGTCCTTGCAATCCTGCTTATATTTTATTTATCAAGATAAGATAAATATTTTAACAATATATAATAATTTATGTATTAATAATAAAATGATATAAAATATGTAACAATTTATAGCAAACACAGTAAGAAGAGTTTCTGTAGCTATTGAATATGTAAAGTTCAATCCTTTTCACCAATTCAGGTATTCATTTCGCTGGTTCATCAACAAGTAATTATTTAGTACCTACTGTCAAGTGCTGTGCTAAGTCTTGCATATGAATAAATTGAAAATAGATATAGTCCTATTGAAGGTGAAGCCCACTGATGAAGGGAATAATCAAATATTCACACAAATAAATGTAAAATCACAAATAAAAGAAAAATGTGGGGACCCAAAGGGAGAAGTCAGAACAAACTTCCTCAAGAAAGTGAAAAAAAATGAATCACTATTTAAATAGGCTTTAAGTGACAAAGGAAATACATGGATGTGATATGTATACACATCCACATACCAAAAAAATATATATCTATGTGTGTGTATATATATATATATATATATATATATATATATATACGTATATATGTATATATATATTCACATAGATATAAATATAAAATGTACACATATACACACACACACACACACAGAGACATACTGGTATCAGGGATCAAAACCAGGGGCTCTTAACCACTGAGCCCAATCCCCAGATCTTTTTATATTTTATTTAGAGATAAGGTCTCACTAAGTTGCTCATTGCCTCACTAAGTTGCTGAGGCTGGCTTTGAACTTGTGGTCCTCCTGCCTAAGCCTCCTGAGTCACTGGGATTATAAGTGTGCACCATCATACCAGGCTGGATGTGATATTTTATATCCTCCATGTGTGCAAACTTCTAGTCCTTACAGTAACGCCATTGATTTATGTATCTTCTGCTACAAGTGAGACTAGATATTTTGATAGTCTTTTTTTTTTTTAAATGAGTTGAACCTCGTAAAATTATTTTCTTATTTTTCTGGAAATGTCCCTTTCCCATTTAGTTATCTGGACTAATGCTTCTTTTATAAACTAAATGGAAATGATAAAGAATACTCTTTAACAAAATGGTCAATATGATGATAACCCATAGAAATCTGAAAATTACCTACGGGTAGGGGTCCAATTGCATGCTCCCTAAAGGGTGTTGGAGTCCTAATGTCTAGTACCTCAGAATGCCACCTTATTTGAAAATAAGACAATCCAGACATAATTACCTAAGATAAACTTATACTGGACTAGGTGGGCCCCTTTTGAATACAGCAGGTATCCTGAGGAAGTCAGCCCTGTGAGGATACAAGGACAAACAAGGAGTATGTCACGTGTCAATAAAGGCAGAAATTCGAGTTGGCAGCAGCAAGCCAAAGAGGGATGCCTCACCACCAGAAGCCAGAAAGAGGGAAGGTCTGAATTTCCCAATGGTCTCAGAGCAAGCATGGCCCTACAAACACCTGGATTTGGGACCTCCAGCCTTCATACTGTGAGCCAGTAACTTTCTCTGCCCAGGTTGTTAATACTTTATCACCACTGTCCTATGGCTCTCATGCACCTGCCATATGCCAGGCACTATTGTAGGCACTGAGAAATGCAAGGACATAGACAGCTTGATCCTTTTCTAAGGACTATTTCAGGAATAAGCATTTTGGTGAATATGTAGAAGAAATCACAGGGGGTCTGTAATATAACAAATGAAAATGCTTTGGAGACTTTTTAAATTTAATACAGTATGGGAATCCTATGGGGCATGTTGAAATCTATAAATCTAAACAAGATTCAAATGATGTCCTAAATATAACAGGCTCTTGCATAAGAAATGAGTAGAGTTAAAGCAGAATTTCTGACCCCATCACCACTAAGAAAATATCATGTACAATTAAAGGACTTCATATATCACAGTATGTAGATGAAGGTTTAGTCAATTACAAATCCCCCTGCTTCTGGAGATTGAGGTCAAACACTTTAGGTTATATGAATAATGCTGTAGTAATTTAATTGCTAATTCCATTTTAACATATTATATTAAAATAATAGAGTATAATGGAATGGTATGGGAGTAGACATAATAAAGTGTGGCAATTTATAATGTAAATAAAGGCAGTGAGTGGCATACACAGTGGCTAAATTCAGCTCTTAGATGAACACACAAGGGTCCTATTAACTTGAGAATTAGCTGTGTTCACTCATATGAATTGGATGATTCTCTAAAGCAATCTTTTTTTTTTTCTGAATGAACTAATTGATAGGGATTTATATATTTTCTACAAATTATAAAATCTACATTTTATATAAAAGAAGAATATATGTTTGTATTCACACACACATATCTATGTATGTATGTATGTGCATGTACTTCATAGTTTTATATTAGTCATGCCTAGAATTGAGTTAGTTCACCTCCATTGAATCTGAACTTGGCAAAGTGATTTTCTCTAGTCAATGGAAAGTTAGGAGACCTGTGAATAGTGTCTGCTCACTGGAAATTGCTCTTCTTGTTATTAAAAAACCTTCTCTTACTATACCACAAGCCTGGACTGGCTACTAGAGGATGAGGGCCATATGGAGAGCAAAGTCCCCAGCTTCCTGCCTTTCCAACTGAGGCCCTAGAGTACCCAGTTTCAACCCTACCCGCCCAGACCAAAGGGATGCCCAGCCAAGCAATAGCAAAGTAATAAATAATGCATTTTATTGTTTTATCAATTTAGCATTAGGGTGGCTGGTCATGTAACAAAAACTAATATATACAGCTTTAAAAATCACTAGTTGTAAAGTAACATCGTGCCCACTACATATCAGGCAATCTGCTGGGTATATTGCAGACTCTTTCTAAGTTTGGACTGAAATATGGTTATTTTCAGCTTTGTTTCATGAAGGAAACTTGCCCAAACATTGTGTAGAGTTAATGAACTGAACTAAGTATTAAACTGAGACCTGGCAAGTCTTTTGGGTTTTCCATGCTTTCTCTTTATGAGCATCAGGAATTGGGGATGGGGCACAGAAGTCTGCCTCTTGCCTAATATGTTCAAGGCCCTGGGTTGAACCCCAGAACAAAAAAATAATCAGTTTAGTATCCCTAAGGTGCATGCATCATTTACTCATCTATCAACAGTTTTGAAGAAGTCCCTTAGTTGCTGTGCTAATAATTGTCCACAATCATCAAATCATATTCACCTGTCTACCTGTCTGTATCTATTAGTTCAATGATTGGGATGTGTCTGTACTTAGAAAACCCAGGGGTCTTCCCATCTTAAGAACCTTAAATTAATCATATCTGCCAAGACCCTTTTCCCAAATAAAATGTATATTATCTTTAGGAGCCACTGAGTGGTGGTTACATCAAGCCAAGGACTGAGTCAAGACACAGTTAGAAAACAGAGAGAAAGAGAAAGACACAAAAAATATTAAAAGTAACAAAAAGTTAACATTTTAAAAATATTGGCTGTTTACCTAGTACAGTTTTCTTTAGCTTTTTTAACCCAAGGATGTTCTACCCCAGGCCTCCTTATTATCATTTATTTTTAATTTGAGACTCAGTCTTGCTAAGTTGCTAAAGATCTTGCTAAGTTGCTGAGGCTGACCTTCAATTTGCAATCCTCCTGCCTCAGTGTCCCAAGTTGCTGGGATTACAGGAATGGGCCACCGTAGCATAGTTCTGAGTGCTTTTCATAAATTCTCAAAATAACCTAACAGGCTCTATTTCTCGATTTTATAGATAAGCTAACAGAATCAGAGAAAGTTAATTAAATCTGCATTCGAAAAGGTAGAAGCAGGACATTGCTATTCACCTTAAACACAAAAGCCTAATGACATAAATCATTCTTGTCTTCTATTCACACACTGCAAATCTCTTCCTTTAACACATACCTACTGAGCACCTGATATGTACCCAGCAAGGTTCTTGGTCCTCAAAACTCAGCAGTGAACAAGATGCAAAAACTCCCGTTCTGCAGGGGAACCCACGTTCTAGTTTGGGGCAGGGAAGATACAGACAATAAATATACAATTAAATATGCAAGGGGCATATCTGAGAGTGGTGAGTATGAAGCAGAAAATGAAAGCAGGGTAATGATGGAAAGTACCCAGCGAGGCTGCTCTAGATCAGCTAGTCCTGGGAGGCCTGGATGAAGAGGAGACTCAAACTGAGGTGTGAAAAAGAGTCGGCACTTGCAACGTGGAGCTGGGGCCCGAGAGCATTCCAAGCACAGGAGCAGCTGGTATGGGAGCCCTAACTCAGAAATGGGTCGGTACATCGTGCTTTTCTAAGGCTGCTGGAACAAAGCACCACAAGCTGAGTTGGTTAAACAATAGAAAGTTTCTGTCTCATGATTCTGGAGTCCAGAAGTCCAAGATCAAGGTTGTCAGGGCTTGATTCCTTCTGAGGGCTGTGAGGGAGAATCTGACACTCTTTTCTAGCTTTTGGTGGCCATCTTGGGGATTCCTTTACTTAGAGAAACAGGCTCCTAATCTCTGCTCTGATCATTGCATAATGTTCTTCCTGTGTCCATGTTCCCCTCCTTTTATAAGAACGATAGACATTTTGGATTAGCAGCCCATCCTAATGACATCATCTTAATGGCAATAATTGCTTCTGCAATGACAAAATAAGGTCACATTCTAAGGTGCTGGGGGGTTAGGGCTTCGATATATGAATTATATAGGGACAGCATTTCACTCACAAATGTATACTTGAGGAATAGAAGAAAACCAGAAAGACAAGATTGGTATGGATAACTCTCCTCCAGTGACTTCATGCTTACCCAATCAATGACGATATCTTCAACTACAAATACCCAGAACATTCATCTCAAATTTAAGCATCAAGGCATGTACATCTGGAGTACAGAGGTAGGGTGCAACTCCAATCTCAACTTCTTTGAGATCCTCGATGTCAATCTGTCGTCTGTGTGTTATCTTTATCTCCCACCAACATAGAAGAGTAAGGCAGCTCTAACAGGAAGAAGACTTTACAACCACTCTGTCAGTGTGCAGAGGGAGAGAGAATCAGCTCTTGAAGCCTACCCTAAATCACGCAGAAATCTCTCTTCTCCAGGCTCAGTGGTCCCAAATGAGCCTCCTGGCTATTCCTGAGTCAGTACTGAGCCAGGGATAGTACAACTCCCCAGGCATCGGCAAGCACAGAGGAGGAGTGGAGGCCTGACTGGGGAGGAAGAAAAGGAAACGTCCTAAACAGACAGCCAACCGCATCCATCGCATTTGCCAAGCAACATTTTAGTCTTACAAACAAAATAACCCATGCTGGATGCTCAGCCATCACCCAGATTTATGACATCCCACGAGTATCACCCGACCCAGCCATCTGTCATAGTTTACGTCTTCTTCACATGAACAGTTTCATTTGTCCCAACTTAATAAATGTTTCTTGAGAATGACTATTAAACTATGACAGGTACTAGGGATACAAAGGTGAATCAGACACTGTCCCCAAACTAGAGGAAATCATAATCTAGTGTGGGAGGCTGGCACATAAACACATGAATATCGTGCAGTACAGGGGACCCTGAGGGGGAGGGTCGCACAGTCTGCCCTGAAAGCCAAAGAAGTGGTCTTGACACAAGTCACGGATTCAGGAGGCACCCTAGAGGACATGATATCAGAGCTATGTCTTGGAAGATGATTAAGCAGGCAAAGAAGTGGGGGTGGGACTGGGAAAGGACACTCTGAATTGAAGGGAGAGTAGGAAACATTTGCTGATGAGTTGAATGAATGTAGAGCAAATTTGAGGAATTAAGAAGCTAGAAGGGTGAGGGTGTCACGCAGGGGAGGATCACTTGCCCAAAATGTATGAGCCCACGGGTGTGACCCCAGCACTGAAAATAGAAGGAGGTAGAGAAGGTGGACTGGGGAGAGAAGAAGCCAGGGAGAAGGGGAAGGAGAAGGAGCTGCAGACGCTGAGACAGAGAGACGGTCGGGTGTGGTTGTAGAGCTCCTATACCAGGGTAAGGTGGCTGAGCTTGGTGCTCAGGTCATGGGGAGGTTTCTGATTATTAGGCATGGTAAATAATATCCATAATTACACAGGACATGAGGAATGCAGCAAAGAATACTAGTGGGAATCCTCAAGAGAAGAAGGCAGATTAAAGAAACATCTTAAATGAAAAATTTAGGGATCGAATGGTTGGGGAAAGTGAAAGGTAGCATTCCGGATGCTTTCTAATTCAGGGGACGAAAACCTTGTTCTCTACCTAAGAAAAGCAAATTCAGCTGCCAAAAGGTAGATTAAAAAGGAAAAAAGAGGCATCCAAATTGTATTTTCAATTTACATACATCGGGATTCCAAAGAAAAGAAGTTGTCTTAGTCAGCTTTTTCACTGCTGTGACTAAAGGATCTGACCAGCACAATTTTAGAGGAGGAAGAGTTTATTTCAGGGCTCATGGTTTCAGAGATTTAGTCCATAGAGGGCCGACTCCATTTTTAGGAGCTAGAGATGAGGCTGAACATCATGGCGGAGTGTGGGGCAGAGGGAAACAGCTCATATCATGGTGATCAAGAAGCAGAGAGAGACTCCATTTTCCAGATACAAATATATACCCCCAAACCATGTCCTAATCCCCACCTCCTCCAGTCACACGTACCACTCAGTTAATCCCTATCAGAGGATTAAATAACTGATTGGGTTACGACTCTTACAATCCAATCACTTCTCCTCTAAACCTTCTTGTATTGTCTCTCATGTGAACTTTTGGGGGACACCTCACATCCAAACCATAACAGAAATGTAATTCCAAAGAGACACTTAGTGTCACTTAGACCTGGTGATTTACACAGCATTTTTTAAATTTGTTCTACTTAGTTGTACATGACAGAAGAATGCATTTCAATTTATCATACACAAATAGAGTGCAACATTTCATTTCTCTGGTTGTACACAATGTAGAGACGGATCAATCGTGCAATCATACACATATCTAGGATAATGATAATGATGTCCATCCCATTCCACCATCTTTTCTACCCCCATAGCACCTTCCTTCCCCTCCCTCCCCTTTGCACAATCCAAAGTTCCTCCATTCTTCCTATGTTTCTCCCCCCTCCATCATGGATCAACACCCATTAATCAGAGAAAACATTCAGCCTTTGGTTTTGGGGGATTGGCTCAGTTAGCTTAGCATGATATTCTCCAACCCCATCCATTTACCTGCAAATGCCTTAGTTTTATTCTCTTTTAATGCTGAGTGATATTTTATTGTGTATATATACCACAGTTTCTTTATCCATTCATCTATTGATGGGCATCTAGGTTGGTTCCACAGTTTAGCCATTCTTACACAGCATTTTATGAGAGAGAGATAAATGGTACAGAAGTAACGAAAAAAGGGGAAGGCAGGAGGGGTTCTAGGGATGGGAAGTGGTGGGACAGTGACTAGAAAATCTGTGGTAGGTCAGGGTTATTTGGTAAGGTTCTTTGTGCAGACTCGTCTCTGTGCCATCTCAGGTGTGAGAATCATCTGCAATCCTGGGTAGCTCTCCTCTGCCTGAGATGGGAGAAGATATCTGTGCCAATGGAAATTTCCCTTAAAAAGGGAAATTGTGCCTTGCTTTTAAACAGAGAGCAGAAGACTCTTTCTGTGCCCATTGTTTCTCAGTGCATTCAGCTCAGAATAATCCCCATGCCAAATGAGCATATTTTGGAGTGGCATCCCTTTGCTAGGCTTCTGCCCGTGTCCTTGCTAGATGGTGCTATTACCAGCAGAGGAAAGGATCAAGGATGAAGAACCAAATATAGGTGGATATGAGTCATTCATTTGGGGCCATATGGACCAAATGTGCCTCTGGAATATTCTCTGGGGATGTATCAAAGACAGAAGAGCTGAGCCTGGGCTCTGGGGAGAGAGCCCAGCTATAGGCACACATTGAAGATGTAGTGGTGGGAATCAGGCGATAGCTCAGATCACAAATGGAGTTTTATTTACAATGACATAAAAAGAAACAGGAGGCAAACACAGATAGAGGGGATTGGGGGGTTGGTGGAAGAAAACCATGTAGAATCAGAAAAACATAGGACGATAGTAACAACACTGATAGTCAAAACTTTAAAACACTCACTGCATGTCTCTCAGACTGTTCCAAGCACCCTGTGGATATTAACCCACTTGATACAGAAGCAGCTCTGTGGGGCTGTGCTTGTCATCTGGCGTCATCCACACTTGGCAGCTCACTCCCTGTGACTGCACAGGTGTGAAGTGGAAGAGCCAAGGTACCCATCCAAATGCTACTCAGAGCCCAGCCTTTGACCTCCTTTAATGACCGTCCACCCGACAATGAACAAAGCAGGAAATACAAATTTCGAATGAAACTCTAGGACAGTGTCTTCTCACTAGCCATCCAACAAATGCATGCATGCTAAAATAAAACAGACTTTTCTTTCTAATATCTGGCACACCTGCTCTATAATAGCAATGCCTACAGTTTGAAAGACTTCATTGAAATGAAAAGCATGTTGTGAAACCGTCTATGTATTAAGGTTTAAACAATGAAAACAAGGAGGGATGAAGTCTAAATATTAACAGAGTCTACTCCAGGCAGTAAGATTAGAGAGAACTTTCTCAAAATCTTGATTCTATCTTATTGCTGTTTCTGCATTAGTATGGATAAGCATAGAGTCCTAGAGAACTAGAAGATGCTAAACCAATGCTCTCTAATGGAGCAGGATGAGGGGGAAGAGGAAGAAGCTGCAGTCACTCCCTGCTGACCTAAGGGAGGTCCACAGTGACCATAGGAAGGAAGCTGCTGACTGAGCCCCTCACTGGTTGAACCATTGAAATGCAGGCCCAGAGCAGGCCCTTTCTCTCTCTCTGACTTACTACTCTGCCTCATAGATGGGCCCAGGCCTCAGATAACCAGTGGCCCCAGTTGTGACACAGACAGAAGAAGCCTCTCATTCCTCTGCCATATGTTTCCGGGAATGAGGTAATCAACCAACCAATGAACTAATGCTTCAAAAAGAGGGGACCCCAAAGGGTAAGAGGTGCCAGGAAGTCACCAAGTCCCCATGATTACAGGTAAGATGCAGGACTGCAATCATTGAGAGAATCGAGAATCACAAGTATCTTTGGCCTAGGAACGGGAAGCTCTGCTCATACAGTTGAGGCTGAACTGCTGCCGTTTTGCTTCACCTTAGCCCTAGAACATCTGACCAACTTGCCCGTCACTGGTCCATTCTGTATCTAGGGCTCTTTGAGCTCCTCACCTGTTTAGAGAGGCATTTCTGCCTGTTGAAACAGCCCTCATGGCTTCCCAATTGAGTTATTCTCAGCCAGATCACACAGCTCTGTGACCTCTAGGAGCAACCAACAGTCTCAGTAGTTATCTCAGATTACTCACTCATGGCTAATGCAAAGGACAGCGCAGCTCTAAGTAATGTCAGGGCTGACCGAATCCATTCTTGGCAGGCCCACGAGTGTCCAGCCAGATACACACCTTGCACATCCAGGTGCTGGAAGAATTCCAGGTCTAGCTCTCTACTTGCCTCTAGCTAGTCCTGCTTGTTCTGGACACTACAAGCCAGGCCCACTTTGGAGACTGGCCAATCTTGGCCCTGGGCACAGAGAAAATGGAAGCAAGAAACTCATTGGAGTCAGAATTGGGATATCTGCCCTGTGTCTAAGCCAGTTTAGTCAACTCAACTGAACTTGGAGACCAGAAGGCACTAGCTGTATTCTTAGGATGGAGGGGATTGTCAGGGACATGACCACTGCTGGGAGTCACCCCAGGTGGAGGCTGCTCTTGGTCATCACACAAGGCCCACAGATGTCCTTGATCTTCGGGGAGGGCTTAAAGTGTTTGACGGAGACAAGGGCCGTCTCTATAATTATAGCAGCTGTGTCTTCCCTTCAGCACAGAGAGAGTGACCAAGGAGGCCAACACCTGCTTCCCACCTCATTTTCACTCCAGAATCCTCAACTGTGAAGAGCCAGGTGAGGGAGAGCCTTAGTCACCTGTCAGTCACCTGTCACCTGTCATTTCTTGGCTATCTTCTGTAACACAAGGTGCCCATTTCATATTGGATAATTACAATCCATTACCTAAACAGAATGTGGACTCCCTGGATATTGAGTAGTATCTCTTGCTTAAATTTTAACTGTATGAGAAGAGAGATTTTTTTCTATTTTATTTGTTTATTGCTATGTGTGCACACATGAAATTATCCAATAAATAATTATAAAATGAATGATTAGAAGCAACTTTTTCAAAGAACACTTACCTGGAGTGATATCAATAGATAAACCACACTTTAGCCTTTAAAAAATCATGGACATAAGAATTTCATAAAAGTATAGAAAAACATTCTGAGGAAGGGAACATGACGGCAGGAAGGGAGTGAGCCACCTCGTGCCCCTGCACCACTGCACCTGCAGATCTCACCTAGTCAGAATACTGCATCTCTGAGAGTGTTAGAGGACCCCTATCCATCAGCTCTCTGCAGAAATCACCAGTGTTATGACCCAGCACAGGGCTCCGGGCCTCAGCGTTCAGAGTAGGACACCCGGCATTAGAGCAGGACCCAAAGCCCAAAGTTCTAGCCCATGCAAGACTATCAATCACCTATCCACACATCTGCAGATTGCAAAGACTTTGCTCTGCTCCCATGCAGGTTGGTCAGCTGCTACCTACCCACAGCACAATGCCATCGCCTGGCTCTCCCCACCTCACCAGACACCCCGTTGCTGAAAGCAGATCACCGCCATCCTGGCTCAACATTCTCACCATATTAGCTGGGGGTAGTTCCCAGATTGGATCTCCAGAGGCCAGGTACAAGGTTTCTAACCTTCTCCTCTCCCATGCAGAGGTAACCCAACACAGTAGCTGCCCAACAAAGGTGTGCAGTGTGACCAGGGAGCTGCCCACAGGAGCCCTGGGGTGAGAGTTTCCTCAATTGGGAACTGCTAAGGGAGAGGGAGAGACCAGGAACTGGGAAATCTCCAGGCAAGAGAGGGAGACAGTACCAGGTGCTCAAGTCATATGAGCAGCCCCAAAGAGAGACCTGTGAGGTGCAGTCTCCCTGCAGGGAATGGCAGGTGCCACTCCCCGCATCCAGGCGCCCTGAGCCAGGACCAGTCTTCACACCCTGGTTACCTCCACCATCTGAAGGGCAGAGACACCAGCTTACAACAGATGACCCCACCTATTGAATGAGAAGAGAAGCAGGAAAGATACAGATCTCTAAAGCTAGCTACAACCCTGGTTTCTTTTTTCGAGTTTTTTGTTCATTGGTTGGTTGTTGTTTGGTTGGTTGGTGGTTGGTGTTTTCTCTTCTACCCCTCCATCCTTCAGCCCTCACATCCCCAACATATGTAAAACCAAGAACTTTGCATGAAATAGGACTTTGAGGACTGAGTCATCTGAATAATATAATATAGAGGTGTTATATATACTCTTTTTTCCCTTTTCCTTTTTATTCTTTCATTTTTCTTCCCCCCTCCAAATTTTTCTATTTCAAATCTGTATTTTTCTAAATAAATATGTGTGTTTGTTTTATGTACTCCACTGTCATCTCATGTACTTGCCTACCCTAAATTACTTCCTGTCTATTCTTTTGCTACTAACCCTCTTCACTAGATTTCTCCTTCACATTTCCTAAGATATATTAACTCTATATCCTCACATCCAACATCCTCAGCATATCGTCCTATGCCCCACCCCCAGTTTTTTTCCACCGTCAGAAACTGTAAACCTTTTTACAAAACTATTGATTGTATTTTGGATAATAATTGAATCCAACATTTCTGTACATCAAGACTAAACTATAAACGTCTTAATTGTTCATTGGTGGTATATTGTTAATATTGGGATCTGTTAACATTGTCCTTCCCCACAAAGGAGAAGTCTTGGAACCCTGCAAGAGCACTACAAAGCCAAAGGGTAAAAACAATAACAATCTAGACCCACAGAGCTGGAAAGGAAGACACATGAGCAACATGAAAAGACAAGGGAGGAAAGTGCCCCAAACAAACGAAGACACCAACCACATTCTGAGAGAAAATATGGGTACCCTCCACAATGAACTGAATATCATAAAGTCAAGAGGTACCACCTAAAGAAGCTAGTCGCTGTATTTAAGCAACGTTCGTAGATTATTCGCTAGTGGCTAATGCAAAGAGCAGTTCAGTTTTAAGGAATTTGGGAATGGTAAGAGTTTAGAAGATTGCATGAGTTCAGCAACTTCCATAGCTATGGAAAATGTGCACTCATTAACCCTCAATTGGTCAAGCCCTTCAGATGAGGGGCTTTTTTGGCCACCTGCTGTCTCCCCTGGGTGGTCATTGATATGCTGCAGGCAAATTTAACATGGGACCAGCATCTCCAGGAGGATCATCAGAAATATTTGTGGCCTCATAAACCATCATATGGTAGAACATCTGGTACTGATTAGGGCCTGGGGAAATATACAGATGTGGTGACCAACCACTCACACGACAATTGCTTCAATTACTTAACCACACATGGATAGAGGGCCTGGCGCAGGTTTTCAGAACACACCGCTTGAACACCTAAGCATATGTGAAGATGGAAGCCCCGTGCATGCTGTGATAATCACTGAAGCATATCACTCTTAGTCACAGAGGAAAAGATATTATCATGTGTTATACTCATCTGATTAGTAGGACATGTCAATTACACTATGTTTTGCCTGAGAGTCGGGATGAGGTTTCCTGTGTGCTGTGGAGCTGCAGACATATTTTCCCTTGGGTGACCACAGGAACAATGCCAAGCAGAGCATTTTGTTTAATATGCCGTATTCATTCATGAACTTGTCTTCCAAGGTTTCCATTTCTTCTAAGTAAATTGATTTGTAAAAAATCTCACAAAAACAACACTTTTAGAAAGTTCATTTACAATTCCAACAATTCACCAGTCATGGAATATTACAATAGTAATATTATACTACTAATGTTATTATGTTTGTCAATGTTTATCATCAAGGGCTCTATTCCACTTTACTCTTTCCTTTAGGGAAAAAGAAGAAAATGTTCAATCTAACAAAATTTTCAGAGGAGAAATAGAATTAAAGATAATTAATCATGTATAAACCAGTAATTCCAAGTTTACACAAAACAATATAAAATCAGTTTGGTAAAAGTGAGCTTTTTTTTTGTTTTTAAATCTCTCTCTCTAAATGATACTGTCATGGTTTCTAAGATATAGGTTCAAACTAATCATTTATTCATTCATTGAACAAACCTTTATTAAATTGTTATTGCTCATAAGATACTGAATTAAAAGAGGAAGAAAACATAATCTCAAAGAGTGTGAAATTTCATAGAAAGTAAAAAGAATACATTCACCTAGAGAACTGCAGAAAATATCAGTAATCTCACAAAATTTGGCCTTGGGGTTACTTGGTTATTTGAATTCAGTGAAATACATCATGAATATTTTAACTCATTTAAAAGTTACAAATATGTAGTGTTTTGCTCAAGATGCTTTGCAATGCTGGTTTTCTGGCTGCAAATTCTTTTAGCTTTTGTTTATCATGAAAGATTTTTATTTCGTTGTCGTACCTGAAGCTTAATTTTGCTGGATACAGAATTCTTGGTTGGCATCCATTGTCTTTCAGTGTTTGAAATACCTTGTTCCAGGATCTTCTCGCTTTCAGCGTCTGTGATGAAAAATCCGTTGTTAACCTTATTGGTTTACCCCTGAATGTAATCTGCCTCCTTTCTCTTGTAGCTTTCAATATTTTCTCTTTGTTCTGTATCTGGAAAGCAGTATGGAGATTCCTGGGAAAGCTGGGAATGGAACCACCATTTGACCCAGCTATTGCCCTTCTTGGACTATTCCCTGAAGACCTTAAAAGAGCGTACTACAGGAATACTGCTACATGGATGTTCATAGCAGCACAATTCACAATTGCTAGACTATGGAACCAACCCAGATGCCCTTCAATAGATGAATGGATAAAAAAAAAATGTGGCATTTATACACCATGGAGTATTATGCAGCACTAAAAAATGACAAAATCATAGAATTTGCAGGGAAATGGATGGCACTAGAGCAGATTATGCTTAGTGAAGCTAGCCAATCCCTAAAAAACAAATACCAAATGTCTTCTTTGATATAATGAGAGCAACTAAGAACAGAGCAGGGAGGAAGAGCAGGAAGAAAAGATTAACATTAAACAGAGACATGAGGTGGGAGGGAAAGGGAGAGAAAAGGGAAATTGCATGGTAATGGAGGGAGACCCTCATTGTTATACAAAATTACATATAAGAGGTTGTGAGGGGAATGGGAAAATAAACAAGGAGAGAAATGAATTACAGTGGATGGGGTAGAGAGAGAAGATGGGAGGGGAGGGAGGGGGGATGGTAGAGGATAGGAAAGGTAGCAGAATACAACAGTTACTAATAGGGCATTATGTAAAAATGTGGATGTGTAACCGATGTGATTCTGCAATCTGTATTTGGGGTAAAATTGGGAGTTCATAACCAACTTGAATCTAATGTATGAAATATGATATGTCAAGAGCTTTATAATGTTTTGAACAACCAATAAAAACAATAAATTAAAAAAAAAAAGTTACAAATAGCCGGCCTAGTGACACAAGCCTCTAATCCCCGCGGCTCTAGAGGCTGAGGCAGGAGGATCATAAATTCAAAGCCAATCTTAGTAATTTAGCAAGGTCCTGAGGAATTTAGTAATATTCTATCTCCAAATAAAATGTTTTTAAAAGGGGACTGGGAATGTGGCTCAGTGGTAGAGCACCCTGGGTTCAATCTCTGGTTCACACACACAAAAAGTTATACCTTCATTCACCAATTTTCCAACGTAGAACTACATTTTTCCTCAGAGTATAAATTTGGTCACTAATATTTTTTAACAGTGTTAACACACTTTTAAAGTTAGTACTGGAAAATATTTATAAAATCATGAGCACAGAAACATTTTAGATTTTTTAAATTGTTATGTCCTCCCATAAAAGACTATTATATTCAATAGACCTTATTACAAAGTGAAACTTTTAGCCATTCATTTTTATGAAGTCTTTTCAGAGCATTCTAATTAATTTTCACAGAAACAACAAGTGTTTTGACATATATTTCACTTATATAATTTTAATTACATTTTATAATTATTAGAAAAGCAAAACAGACATCCATAGGTTTGGAAACACACACATGTGATTCACACACTCAATTAGTAGGAGCGGAGATGCAGGTGTGTTCTTGGGAACAGGCTATTAGAATGCAGAGGGATGGCTTAGTATGTTTTATAGAAAGTGCTAGACCAGACTGCAAATTCACTACTGCAAATTATAAAATTAGTAATGGCAAATACTTGTAAAACTTATTCCCTAAGAATATTCTCTAAGGAAATGAAGCTCAGATCGAATAGAGTAGGATTCCTTTTGGAATCTTAGTCCACGAGAAGGAATAATTTTTGTATTGGCAAAGGTTTTGGACAATTTCTTTTAGTGATTCTGGAAAGATTCTAGAACGCAAATCAATACTTAAAGAAGCCATAGTGCTAATGTCAAATAGCTATAAGACATAATGTTACAACTTCAAAGCCATAGAAATATTGACATTTTCAGAGACAATACCTATCTAAAAGCAACAGACATAATTACAAGGTAATTTTACACTGCTAGAAAAATGTTCCTTTTAAGATAATGAAATATAACAGATCTGCAAGATTGTTAAGTCTCATCATCAAAGAATATTTTGGTGGTTAACATTCTTGGGATTTCCTCATTGCAGCCGGGCTAAAGAGTCAGGCTGCTGTTTTCTTCCTCTTTCTCTTTCTAGCACATCTGATCACACCTGGCATATGGCAGACCCTGCAATAGTATGTCAGGAGGAATGTACTAAATCTCATTGCCATGATGTTAGAGCAAACTTTCCTTCATGCGTTCAATGTGCCATTACCTTACCCTGATTTTTAGAAAGGCCCAAGGTTCACGTGCTGGATTGCCATGAACAACTGATGACCTTGACCAAGTTCCTGGAATGAAATTAAACAGAGTATATCAATGACAGTTTGGTTCACAACATTTATAATATTCACTGTTCTCTGATTGAGAGGGCTTTTTGTTTGTTTGTTTTATATTCAAAGAGTCCTCTCGGGCTGGGGCTGGGGCTTAGTGGTAGAGTGCTCACCTAGAACATGAGAGGCCCTGGGTTCGATCCTCAGCACCATATAAAAACAAATAAACAAAATAAAGGTATTGTGTCCAACTACAACTAAAAAATGAAAATATTCAAAAAAAAGAGTCCTCTCATAGTTTGTCTCATAGGATAAGTACTTTTTGCTTTACCCTTTGAAGCCAACTGGGCACAACTGTTTATATTTTCTAAATTGCAATTCTCTTTTTTTCATTCATGATGTGTTTCTCAAAAAAGCGCTTAAATGACTATAGAAAAATAGGTGGTGGAATCAAAAGATACAATGTAGGGCGAAATCTGAAAATTGAGTCCCATTCAGAAAATAGATCTGGACTTACTTAGAAACAAATATCTAGAACTAAATTTGCGGTCTTCTGTTTTATCATAAAAGCTTAAATTTTAGTAGTGTTTGCAAATGAAATTTCAGAGTAAATACCCCTCATAATAAGAAAAAAGAAACCCATGTTTTATAAATACTATTAAACATAAGGCTCACAAAGTCTCAATCTAATCAGAACTTATAGCCAATACTAAGACATATATATGAATATTTACCCCTCACACTTCAGATAGAGCCCTAATATCCAGAATATACAAAGAACTCAAAAAATTAAACAATAAGATAACAAATAACCAAATCAACAAATGGGCCAAGGACCTGAACAGACACTTCACAGAGGAGGACATACAATCAATCAACAAGTACATGAAAAAATGCTCACCATCTCTAGCAGTCAGAGAAATGCAAATCAAAACCACCCTAAGATACCATCTCACTCCAGTAAGATTGGCAGCCATTATGAAGTCAAACAACAACAAGTGCTGGAGAGGATGTGGGGAAAAGGGTACACTTGTACACTGCTGGTGGGACTGCAAATTGGTGAGGCCAATTTGGAAAGCAGTATGGAGATTCGTGGGAAAGCTGGGAATGGATCCACCATTTGACCCAGCTATCGCCCTTCTCGGACTATTCCCTGAGAATCTTAAAAGAGCTCACTATAGGGATACTGCCACATCAATGATCATAGCGGCACAATTCACAATAGCTAGACTGTGGAACCAACCTAGATGCCCTTCAATAGATGAATGGATAAAAAAAATGTGGCATCTATACACAATGGAGTATTACGCAGCACTAAAAAATGACAAAATCATAGAATTTGCAGGGAAATGGATGGCATTAGAGCAGATTATGCTAAGCGAAGCTAGCCAATCCTTAAAAAACAAATGCCAAATGTCTTCTTTGATATAAAGAGAGCAACTAAGAACAGAACAGGGAGGAAGAGCATGAGGACAAGATTAACATTAAACAAAGACGAGTGGGGGGAGAGAAATGGAGAGAGAAGGAAAAGCATATGGAAATGGTAGGAGACCCTCAATGTTACACAAAATTACATATAAGAGGTTGTGAGGGGAAAGGGGGGGAACAAGGGAGAGAATTGAACAAAGCAGAAGAGGTAGAGAGCGAAGATGGGAGGGGAGCGGAGGGTGGATAGTAGGGGATAGGAAAAGTAGCAGAATACAACAGTCACTAATATGCCATTATGTAAAAATGTGAGTGTGTAACCAATGTGATTCTGCAATTTGTATTTGGGGTAAAAATGGGAGTTCATAACCCAATTGAGTCAAATGTATGAAAGATGATATATCATGAGCTTTGTAATGTTTTGAACAAGCAATAAAAAATAAATAAATAAATAAAAGAATATCAGAAACAAAATTCTGAAAAAGAAATAAATATTATATAGGTATCAGCAGAGAGAGATTGCATATCAAGTAGTTTGTATCTCAGCTGAAGAACCACAATCCTGGGAACACCAATCTTTTATAATGATCTGTTAGCAAAACTGCTTCATCTTTGCCCTAGAGACAGACATTATCTTTATTTTTCTGTACAGGAAACAAACTTGTCCTCTGCTCCATAATGAAGCACCATCTTTAGTTTGCAAAGTGATTTACTATATAAACATTCTTGAAAAGATAGTCCAGAATAAAAGCTTGTCAGTGCCTCTTCTTATAAAATGTGCACAGAGAGATTGGTGAGACACACCTGTCATCCCAGTGACTTGGGAGACTGAGGCAGGAGGATTGAAAGTTTGAGGCCAGCCTCAGCAACTCAAAAATCCCTTAAGCAACTGAGACCCTGTTTCAAAACAGAAAATGAGCTGGGGATGTAGCTCAGTGGCAAAGCACCCCTGAATTCAATCTCCAGTATCCCACCTCCCAAATTGTGCAGAAACATGGAAGACCCATGGAGAACCATCTCCCCACACTCAGAATACAGAAATTCCTTATTGGAGGTGTGTGTGTGTGTGGGGGGGGTAGTTATGAGATTCATTTTTGCCTGTTTTTTTTCCTAAAGATTTCTTAAGATTCCGATTGCATTATTAATCACTTATGGGTGATAGCAGGATGTGTACCTAATTTAAAACCAAATATATACATGCATGTATTAGAAATGTGTTACTCCACAAAATAATTTTGTTAACAGAAGTACAAGATCAACCAAAGCTTGGAGATTTGACACTTGCCTTTCAGCCTTAATTTCTAGCAACTGATCTCCAGTCTCATATGCCTCATGCTTGTGACATCACACGTCTGTTCCCACGGGAAGCAGTTTGTAATGTCTTAATTAAATGCACTGTGAGTTCATTAGTCAGCTTTTCATCACCATCACCAAAATACCTGACATAAACAACTTAAAGGAGAAAGGCTTCATTTTGGCTCATGGTTTCAGAGGTTTCAGGCCTTGGCTGGCTGATGCCAGGGCAGAAACATGGCAGAAGAGTGTGGTACAGGAAAACCTCTCAGCTCATGGCAGCGGGAAACAACAAGATAGAGAGAAAGGGGACAGCAACAAGAAATACCTACTTATTTTAACTAGGTCCTACTTTTAAATCTATCACCTCCCAGTAGTCCATGCAGATATGGATGGATCAATCCATTGATGATGTCAGAGCTGTCATAAGCCAATCACTTCTCAAAGCCCCACCTCTGACTGCTGCTGCATTAGGGACTAAGCCTTCAACACATGAGTTTTAGGGTTACATTTTATATTCAAACCACAAAAATGAGGTTTCATTATTCCAGGAACAAGTCATTGTTCTAGAGTTTCACCTACATGCAGGTGAATATAAAGTATAATGTGTATAAATGAATAAATTACATGCAAAGATGATATGAAAAAGAACAAATAATAGAGTCACTTTTCTGATGACTGGTGTTATTGCAACCATATTTATTTAATGTATCATGTGAACAAGAAGGAATGCATCAAGTATTGCTCATCACCTGTGGCCCCAAAGAAGGTTCAGACCATTGATAAATTTGTAATTCACTGATGCTCTCAGGACTTGGTTTTGGAATCATTAGTTCTTCGGAGTTCCTTTGGGGGGAGGGGGAATGTATATATAGAAGTTTTTTTAACTGTAGGAAATAGAATAAATACTATATAATTTTTAAAATTAATTTGAAAAGATGCATTTCTTGTTTGAGAGTCCATTTTTACACTTCACATCTTTAAGTAGAAGACTAGTAGTGGTTTCTTCCAGTGAAGTCAATATTAAGCACATTGCATGAGTTGACCTGTCTGATAAAATGACTCTTTAAGAAAAGCACTGAAATTGTGCATTTGTTAATTTTCACAGTGTTTCCTTTTTGATAATTACAAATATAATGAGCATTCTTTGAAATGGCTGATTTGCAAAAGTGCATCATTTTTGAAAGTGGGATTCCAGGAAATTCCGAAGATTGAAATAAATATCATCATTCATTTTGCCGCTCTTTCATTAAGCCTCAGCTCTGTGTATCTGTGTACAGTCTGAAGAATTCCAGATCTAAAGATAATCACGATCACGTGACTGAAGAAGGAGCCAATTGTATGCAGATCCAGGATCCATCAGTGGAAAGCTAATGCCCTCCTCGTTGAAAGCATATAATCATTTTGAAGCATCTTCTTTGTTTTTTTTTTTTTTTTAAGAGAATGTCAAAAAAGCAGAGTCTAATTTTATGTGCCTGGGAGTAGCTATCTGAGCTTCAGGCAATACAAACGCTGCTATTACTGGGGAGTAAAAGCTGTGCATAATTAACAAACATCATCAGCCTTACAGTTCCTGTAGAACGCGCGGTAAGTTCCTTGCCTGAAGGCTGCTCTCATCTTAGTAAGTCTGTTTACCCTGTCCAAGATTAGATTAGTTTAATTATTATGAAAAAGACTGCTAAGATCTTACAGCCTAATTATGCAAATGTTTCTAAATGTTCACAAAAGTAATTTATTTATTTGGAGATAAATGAATCTGTTTTGTCATAAAACAGATTGCAGTCCTGGCAATGTACAAGCGGGTTATGTAGCCTTGGGCAATGTCTCACCACAAATATCAGTGGGATCCCTAGATTACAACATTTAAAAATACATAAATGTTTTTAGCAGGTTTTTATTGTTTTTGTAAATTATAGTAATCCCAGAAAGAACTATCACAGGTTTAATACTCACCAACCTTGTTATGAAAACATGGTTTCTCAGCAGAAGCATTTAAAAGATGCTAACAGCTAAAACATTCCTGGTAGGCCTATTAAGGTACACCTGTTTTATTATGTCAGAGCAGACATCCTCACTATACTGTTTTTTTCTTCCCCTTCTTCCTTTCTTTAAGTAACTCATAAAAAATGTTGAAAATAGATAGCATAATATATAAAGGGAGATCATATTATCTATATTAATTTTACCTGTAAAAACTATGTTATCTTTAAATAATTTGAATCAATGTTTCTGTCTGAAAATGGTTTCTAAGTAATCTTCTAAATAACACCACCTTGAGATACAATTTAACTAAAGTTTGCAAATATGGAAAGAAACACTTTAATCCTACCAATTCTCTACCCCTTCCTTAATAGTTACAACAACTGTGTTATCAATATCATCAGTATCCATTAAATGGCCTAATTCACATCAGTGAGGCCATTTATCTGGTTTCAACTTTGACATCAGAAAACTTTGACCGATTTTTCAAAGTTGAAGAATTCTAAGCAAAAGTAGATATTTAAGTATTGGACCAGGTGGCAGAAAATGAAAATATAGTGAATATATGCTGTTCTTGCTTTCCAGAGGTTTATTATTCCTCCTTCCAGAAAGAACCCAATTAGCCCTGGAATAATCCATTTTCTGGTTTGATTGAGGGGGAATGTTTCCCTTCCCTCACAAGGATTATCACATCACCTAAGTCAAGCCAATCCCAGGATTTACCTGCTCTAAGCCCTCAGGGAATGATGGTAGAATAATAATAAGGAGTTGCAAAATGCAAAGTTCTCATTTACTGAGTAATTTCTATATGGTGCAGTAAGCTACTGTGTGCATCATCTCAATTAATCCTCCATTACTTTTCCACTGATGGTGCAGAGCTATTAGGTTGTGAGATTACGACTACCAACCTCCTGATACTTTTCACACAGGGAGAACCCATGGAAGAATTGGGACTTTGAGGACATCATTTTAGGAAGAAGACCACATACTTCTGGACTGGACTTGTAATCTGCAATTAGAAACCCAGGTGTGATGTGCACAATGGAGGGGGACCTTTTGAATCATGGGGGGGCCGAGGGAGGAGGATCACAACTTTGAAGCCAGCCTTGACAACTTAGTAAGATCCTATCTCAAATAAAATAAAAAGTGCTGGGGATGTGGCTTAGTGGTAGAGTGCCCCTGGGTTTGGCCTCCACTATCACAAAAAATAAAAATTAAAAAAAAAAAAAAGAAATCCTGATGTGATGAATATTGTGTTGCAAGTGATGGATCCCAAGATAAGGATCAAGTCATGGTTGGTCGTAGCATGAGGATTCAGGTCCTGACCAGACAAGCAGAATGCACATAAAGTGGAGAAGTCCTAAATGTGGAAATAGATGCAGAATTTTTGAATAGTATTGTAGAGAAGAAGAGCCCATATTCTAGAGATTTTATGGTAGCTGCTATGATTTATATTTTAAAGGACATGTAAGAAAAAAGATGGGTGCATCTACACCAGACAGTCTACAGTAAAATGCAAAAGGCTATGCTATTTTGAGGTGTCCAAGATCTCGTTTCCCTTATTTTGATAAACAAAACCCTGCTTCCATGTGGAGTACTGAGACCATGTTTCAGTTCAAAAGGAACTGTCTGCTTCCCTGCCTAGAGGCAGCTACCAAACCCAATTTAGGCCTGTTAGCTTTTTCACCAGATCAAAATGTGAAGGATGTGAGGTTGTTAAAGTGCGCTGTGGTCTCTGTCAAGAAGGGGTGGTACACATTATGGCTGTCCTGTCCCATTAAGATAAGAGAGAGACTGTCTTTCTGGGCTGGGATGTAGTTCCATGATAGAGCTGTTTGCCTAGCATGAGTGAGACCCTGGGTTCAACCTGGATTCAATCCCCAGTACAGGAGGGGGGAAGAGAGAGTGGGGGGGAAGCAAGTAGAAGAGGAAAATGTAGAGTCTCTGGGTCTAGCCATGACTGAGATGAAATCTTACCATGTATTTTTCAGATGTTGGAATCAATAAATTTCCTTTCCTACTTAAGCTAGTTGGAGTTTGATTACACTCAATTATATCTAGAGTCTTGCTGAGAAGATAAAGTGCAAAGTTCAAATGAAATCAGCTAGAAACCAACATCTATTCCACCCCCTCCATATGTATGTTGGTGGGCACTGGGATTAAATTTAGTGTGTTTTTAGAATGTGGACCCTGTTCATCTCAATCAAGTGTCCTAAACACAGTAGATCGAAACATTACCCACTTTATTTGCACCTAAGAGCTTCTTTTCTTGGGGGATTAGTGTCCTGGGGGATGACTCTCAAGTGCAATGTGACACCTATGTAAGTATACAGAAATGCCTCTTTCTGTCAGGAGCTCAATTACCGGAGAATACAGTTTATTAGAAAGAAGTATGTTAGAAATAATGGAATTTTGACTTTTGTGTGTGCATGTGTTTAAATTAACTGCTATTTAAACAAGCGGGACAATGGATCTACAGGGAGATTCCAGCTGAAGTTCTCTTGTGCATTAAATGGATGCTGTGAACGATGATTTAACCGGCTTCTCTGATATCACCATTATCTTGGTTATTGAAGCCATTAAAAGCTGTTTGCTGTCAGTTAAATGATCATATCTCAACTGCACCTGCTTTATAATTATTCATTTGGAGCAAGATCATTAACATATTCCTTAAGTCATTTACAGGCAATTTGACTTAACATTAATAATTTTTTTTGCTCTTTATAACAAATTAATGAGATAAATAAATATATGGGTATACGGCAAGTCTGTGCAATTCAAATAATGACGCTACAAAAGATCTACAATTTGTGTGACTTGTTTATCTTGATATAAGTAAAGGTTGAGACTCATTAGCAGTTATGATATTTTGTAAGTTTCTGAAATAATGTAAAAATAATTGCAGTGGACAAATTAATGCAAAGTTCTCTTTCAGTTTGAGTAATCAGCAGAATACTTCAAAACAGCCAGCTAAAGATATTTATTATAAAATGGTAATGATGTCTAATTAATAGAATTCAAGGATTAAATGACATAGCAGCTCTGAGTATATTCCCTGGTACCTAGTAAGCACTCAGTTAATGACTATAAAAGTAACATTGATATTCTCAGTTCTACAAGGGTATAGAATGTATATAAAATATATTTTTCTTCCAATAATTTATGAACTAGTACAGAAGACACATCAAAAATCATTTGGTGATAAGATTTTTGTCAATGATGTCAATGGTCATCAGCTTTGTAGTTGGTTCTTATTATGTGCCTGACCCCGCCCTAAGTGTTTCACTTGGCTGAGTTAATTTAAACTTTAGAATGTACTACAAAGTTAGTGTTACTAATATCTCCAGTTTGCACACAAGGAAAAGAAGACAGAGAGACATTACAGAAATCAGATTTCAGAAAGCCAAGGTTTAATCAGACTTGACTCAAACCCAGCTAATTTTAGCAGTGCCTCCTACGTTACTGAGGGTAGCAGACTAAGGTGGTGGTTCTAAACTATTGAGCAGCAGAAGCACTGGAAGACTGATCAGTAACTTAAGAGGTTGAAGCCCTTACAGTTTCTCCATGAAATCATCTTCAAGAAAGAACTCTGTGTTTGTTGAATCTCTATTGAGGCAGGACCTCTGGAGTGTTTCATGTAGCCTGCACAGGTGATGCTGAAAATTAGCATATCTCTTAGGGTTCCAGTGAGCAAAGAAGCTACAGGTCCTGAAATGCACTTGAAGAACCATAGGCTAAGGAACTCAGGGGAAGAGGAGACAAGCTTCTGCATGAGGTTGGGTGCTTTTTCAGTGCCATCTGGGGTGTAGATGCCTGCACTCTTGGGACCATGGTTGGTAAAGAGAGTCTGGAAAATGGGCAAGTCAGACTCTCCTGTTTCCTAGATGTGACCACTTCTACTTCTATCCAGATTTCAATGCCTGACCTAAAAGTCATAGCAAAATAAAAATGGTGGCTCTTCTGAGATGATTTATTTGGGAAATAGTAGCTTTCATGATTATGATTCAGGAGCATGCATGTAAAAAATGGGTTGATGCATTCTTATGGGGGGAATGAAATGGCTGATCAGCAGGTTAGGTGGTAGAAGCCCTTCAAGGCTCTCCATGAAATCATCTTCAAGGAAGAACTCTGTGTTTGCTGAATCTCTATTGAGTCAACAGGCATCCGTTAAGACCAACCATAGTTAACAATAGTCCCTTCTCCCAAGGAATCTATAATTTAGAAGGGAGAAGTGAAGCAAGGGCTACAAAAAGATGAGTTCAACAGGAGATAGCACCATATGTTTACAAGCTCATGAAGATTGTCCTGTAGTAAGGAAGCAGTGATAACTTAGCAGAGAAAAAACATGCAGTAGAGAAGTCTTTGAGTAGCTGAGAGGAAAACATGGTGAAGTTGGCAAGCAGTGCATTTAGCAAACTAAGTGATAGCCTCAGTTGGAAGGTTTTTCTGCTTATTTCTCTTTTGTCAGTGAAATAAAAAATTTGTCATCGATACTGTGAAGAAGGAGGAGGGGCTGACAGTTTGAAGAAAATGGTAGAGATGTGAAATCATTGTCTAAAAACAAGGGAAAGTTAGATTTCCAGAGCAACGTCTTATAGGACTGCCTGTCAAATATACTAATGTCCCACATGAGGGTTGTGGTCAAAATTTAATGTGAGATGGTCAGTGATGTTATGTTTTCCTCCAGCAATACACAGCTCTGGAGAGAGAAGCACTGTGTGGTCTAAAAATGTGGAACTATAGTTGTGATTTTGCCCAGAAAATATTTGGGAAGAAACTAGCAAAGGAGTCCATCCAAAGAAGTGTTTATAATGATGTATGACAGAATCCAAGTGTGCAAAGGGAAATTAACAGTGAAAAGGTGGCACAGGCAAAGGACCAGTGGTCCTGATAGTGTTAAAACATAGAACTCAAAGCAAGCAGAAAAAGAAAGCTATGATAAGCTATGATATTGAGTTAATATTTGTGCATCCTCATGAATTCCTTCATTCTCACAAAACCTTGCCTCTTTTTCCATCCATTCCTTTCTAAATGATATGTGTCTAGAAGAGGGCGTGAGGGTGGTGTGTGTAAGGTAGGGCACTTGAAGAAATGAATCTTCCATTAGAAGAAGCTCCTGAGGCCCCAGATTCAGACTAAATAAGTACATTCTTTGGAGCATAAGAGCAGCTTATATCTCTGGCAGCATCTGATTCATGACCACTGCCCCTTCCTGGTGATCAATGAGACTGATGTCACTCCATAGCACCTAGTATAGTGCTCACTATCATTACTAGCTTACTAACCAACCAAGGGTGAAATGCAGAGGGGAAATGTTACACCAAGGTCATTTTCTTGTTTTAAAAAAATGTTTACACCTGCTTCAGTTTGTTAAAATGAGGAACAGAAATAGACACTAAAATTTCCAATTATACCACAAGTTCACTTCTCTAAACTCTGCCCTCTCACACAATTTCTTTAGAAAATGATAAGAATATGATAAGTGATAAGAAAGTGATAAGAGACAAGAAATTTCATATATATAATATCTTGTCTCTATATCACTTTCTAAAGAAATATATGTATATTTATTATATATAAATAAATACATAAATACACACACTAATATATACGTATATCCTATTAAATAAATAATGTAAGAATAATATGAAGTAGCTTTATGGGATCCTTTCCAACATTATTATATTTTAAAATCATCTGGTGGCTAATAACTTAAACCTGACATTTTAAGGACCAGAGAATATCACCATTTACAAAGCTGTGTGAATGTTTATTATTACATCAGGCAATGAAAATGTTCTCAAAGACACAAGGAGAATTACTTTGCCTCGTTACATGTGGCAATCATTCTTTAAGAGACAAGTTGATATTCAAGTTTAAAAATGGGGAGGAAAAACCCTCCACATCTGATGTTTTAAATTCCATCTCTTTTTTTCTTATTTCCACAGCAATGCTGTTTAAATTGGAACAGGATGGCCATACAGAACACACCAGCTTGGGCAGTGGTCCACTCCTTCCAGGTACACCACACCATAGGCAATGATGTCACAAGTGTGCTCTGGCCTGAGTCCCTATACCTCTGTGTGGTTTTTCTATACTGAGTTATATGGCGCCCCGTTTCCAGGGACACTTTGGGGTCCAATTTTACCTCATAGATAGTACAAGTTGAGGTGAGGAGATAAATGGCATTTTGCCAAGAGGTCTCCATACCACCTGTGCTGTATGATGGATCACATTATCCTAGGTTACCTAGACAGGATCCCTGTGAGCTGGAAGCCAAGGCCCTAAAGAAGCCAAACAAAACAACTAAAGGCCAAACGTGAGCCCTGGATGCTTCACAGCAGACAAGTGAGCAAGGATCTGAGACAGAGCTACAACTAACCACATTTATACAGAGTCTTGAGCTCACCAAAGTGTCTCCTCAGACCTGATGCTAGCAGTATTCAGCATACGGGGGAAAAATGTGTTATTGAGTAAGAAAAATAATGAACAGTTTTTGCATAATTATGTACTTCTAAAGATTCCAAAAACTGCATTTTATTTTTCTTAGAAAATTAATTCAAGTTTATTGATGACAAATTAGAAAATAGCAAAAGAAAATTGGGGGAAAAAACCCTTAACACCAAGAGATATATGTGGATTGTTTAAACAAAAATTTTAATAGCAATATTCTATCTTCTTTTCTCATTTAGTACATTACCCATAGCAATTTAAAGTATTATCCATCTATAATATTTTATGTCATCTTACTGTTGAATGAATCAAAGCATCTATCTGATCTATTTTATAATAACCTGTTTTTAAATATTTAGATGGCACCACTATTGTATGTATGTGCAGTGGCTTCTGGCCCCAACCATCTGCAAAGGCCAAACTTTACAGGTTAGGGGTGTGTCCCTCCATAAGACCACCCTTTCTCAGACCCAAGTCACAGGGCAGAGGTCTCTAGGTCACCTTCACTAACCTGCTGATCACAAATCTGCTGGTTCCCATTCTCCCTTCAGAACACATTATTCTCTAGAATGACTCACAGAGCTGAGGAAATTGCTATATTTCTTATTCTTGTTATAGTTTTATGTAGCAAAAGAACATAAATTAGAACCTGACAAAGGGAGAGACACAGGGCAAAGTCAGTTTCACAGTCCCCCAGGTCACATCACCCCCTTGTCACAACAAGCAGCAACAGGCAGAGAACTGCCAATCAAAGAAACTCACCCTGGCCTAGTGTCCAGAGTTTCACTGGGGTTTCCTTCCTAGACAGCGGTGCTTGAATCACTGGACAAGCCATTAAAATTCATCTCCAGCCCCCACTCCCATCCCAGGACATCAGGTTGTCATCACGGAGCTGAAATCCCATCCCTTAAATCACAGGTTGATCTTTCTGTTGTGGTCAGTCCCCCAACCTGGGTCATCACAGGATGACGAAATTATCATTTAATAATGGTAGTTAAAAACAGCTGAAGAAGAATAGCTAAAATTAGCTAATAACTAATTAGCTTAAATTGTCTAGGGTGTAACCATGAATAGAACACTCCTATCACTTGGGAAATTTGAAGAATTTAGAGGTGAGCTCCTAGGAACCAAGAACAAAGGCCAGAAATTTTTTTTTTTAATATACAACACCTGGAGTAGAAGATTGAGTTTAAACTGAGAAAAATGAAGAAAATTGAGTTTATCACACTCTTTCATTCATACTTGTTATCCCAACCAATACCTGCAAAACTCCTATATTATATTTTTATTTTCATATCTTTTTATAGTCATGCATTGCTTAATGACAGGGATATGTGTTCTGAGAAATGTGCCATTAGATGAATTTATTGCTGGAAAAATAACCTAAAATGTGCTTACACAAACTAAGCTTTCTATGTTTTCACTAGATGAGACCATCTTATAGGGCTGCCATGGTGTACACCATCCATAGGTGAACAAAATAGTTTCTTGCTGCACATGATGGCAGCTTCATTGTACATCAGATTTTATTTCTATATCCTCTTTCCTTTTGGTACCCACTCCTATATTTGCTATATATCTTCAGATATTACTTTATTGTTATAAAATATATCCTAATTAAATTGATATAAATTGCAGCATTAAAGGGTCTATTCTTGAATCACATTCAAATACCATCATTTTACCACTGGTTAATGACTTCATGTGGAATTCTATAGTATTACTCTACCTTTACCTATCTGTTCCCAGAGTCATTGATAATCTATCTAACTTTCCTCTAATCCCCTATTTTGACAAACAGTGCTGACCTATACATGTTCCTAGATGTCCCTTTAATGATTTACTTAAGCACATCTCTCTGGAGTATATATCTATGCTTGGGATTATAGATCACAATTGTTGCAATACCATTCAATCTAACCAGACTTTGTTTCAGTATGGCTGAGTCAGTGTGGCAAGAAGGTCCTCATTTCACAATATACTTGGTAATCCTTTTTATACCAGTATAACTAGTATCCATTTTCTAAATTTTACCACTTGACAGGCACAAAATGATATTTCACCATTTTTATAATTTCCAGGTTTTGATTACTACTGAGTGGAAACATCTCTTATTCATTTCTTTTGCAGTGACAGGAACAGATAGGTCCCAAGGCCTCACACATGCTAAGCAAGTGCTCACGACTACTCAGTTGGTTTTCAGGCATTACCGATATCTTTCCTACAATCACATGTTATCTCTGTTTAAAGTGTTATTCATTTGCAGAGAGCTTTAGTTTGACCCAGCTAAATCAAATATCTCCTTCTTCCTGTGTTTTGGACCTCTGTGGCCTTCTGCAAGGAGTCCTTTATGAGTCTTTTTCTGAGCCCTCTGCTCTGTTTCCTATCTTATCTGCTCGGCATTATGTTGTGCTCTTCTTTCAGAATGTTTTATTCTCTGACGAGGAGTCACAATAGATTTATATTTCCTTAAATCACTCTCCAATAAATAGTCCTTCATTATTTTGCTGTGGCTTATTTTGCTGTTGTAAATGACCTATTATCTACTCTATTTTTCTAGCTATTTGCTTTTGTTATTATTATTGCCATAGAAAAAAGCTATTGATTTTTGTTAGTTGAGCTTGTATTTAGCAAACCTGACCAATTTGCTCATTAAAACTAATAGCTTACCTATTGATTTTAGGGGTTCTCTATAGAGCTGATCATGTCACCAGCAAATACTGATGATTTTCTCTCTTTCCTTCCTATCCTATGCCTCTCTTTTCTCCTTTCCAATTACATATTACTGACAGTGCTATAATAAACATCTTAAAAGCTAAACTCGCAAGAAAACTCTCAATTAGTTTAACAGGATCCACTCATAGAAGGGATCTTCTGAATCAGAGAATCTAAGACTTTAAAAATATATTGTTATAATTTATGCCATAAGCATATACCAACATGTTGACCCAACAGTAGTGTATAGTTAATCTTAGCTATTGGATTTCTGCCAATAGCTAAGATTAACTATTTTTCACATTTGTTATTTAATAATATTAAAAGGCATCTTAAATTTTATTTTGTTATTAAAAATATTTAATTTACTTTTAAGTTTCCAATATAGGATAAATACAACCAGTTAGGTATCAGAAAATACATCTGTTTTTATTTTGTAAAATTTTTACTATGATATTCAATGAGGCAGTTAACATTTAAAGTCTCTCTTTTCACACCCCATCTCTCACTCTTTAAATACAACAAAATATTCTTCAACCACATCTTGAATTTATTGAATGTCAATATCTAGTAAGGCATGATACTAGATACTGTCAGTGATCAAAAGCTTCAGGAATCATGACCCTTGTTCTTAAGGAATGGCTAATAGGAGGAGACACGAGAGAGATGTGAACAGGTATAACAAATGAAAGGAATGGGTAGGTGCCATAGAGGTCTCATGAATAAATGATGTGGTGTAAGTTGGCAAATTACCGGAAATGAGAGGCTTTTAACAAAGTCAATAGACAGCAGGTGGCAGTTAAAAAAATTTTGAGTGGGAAAATGAAGCAATCCAGCCCCATTTAAGAGGATTTGATTTGCCAGTGGTATTTAGGATGGAATTTAAAAAGTCAAAAACATAGCTTAACACATATGAAATGGTTGATAGAATATTTTGGCCAGATAAGAAAGAATATTAGGCTGATCCAGGAAATTAATACATAGATGGAAAGGAGGGGGGTAAAAAATAGGTCAAGTTGCTATGTTTCAGCATTGGTTGGATTTAAGCATCTAAAGAATGCTTAAAGGACTTGGGAGGCTGAGGCAGGAGGATCACAAGTTCAAGTTCAGCCTCAGCAATATGAGGAGACCCTGTCTCAAAATAAAACAGTAGGAAATTGGGAAGAGAGTGGAGCCATTAACACAAATGGGTTAGAAGTGTAGAGAAAGAGAAAGAAAAAGAGAAAGAGTGGTCTAACCCATGCTGGAAAAACAAAACATTTAAACAACAACATTTAGCCAAAAGTTGGAAATGCAAGGGGTGTGTGTGTGTGTGTGTGTGTGTGTGTTTGTGTAATTCAAAATGGAATAAAAATATTGATTTGGCAGTCACTGCATAGCTAAAGGTGAAACTCCTGTGCCAGGCTATCCCAGAAAGAGAAGATAAAGAAAGTCAATAAAAGAGAGTTAAGGTCATGATTTACCCACAGTCTTCAAGTGCAGACTGGCAGAGGAGAAGCCAGTGAGTGAAAGAAATGACAATCAGGGAGCCCCATGAAAAGTTAGACCCCTCGGGACAAGGACAGACAACACTCAGGGACAACACAGCCAGGCCAGCTCTCAACCTTGCAGGCTAGCAGCCATGCCCAAGTGCCCAGGAATTCAGAGTTTAAAGGTTCAGCAGCCTCTGAGGCTAGGAGCGAGATACCACATCAGGAGACTGGAGCTGGACATCCCTTGCCACTGGGGCTGGGTGGTCAGCAGAGCTGCCAGAGGAAGCCAGGCAAGCAGGATCGTCCTTGTCTGAAAATATTAGTATTAGATTTTTCCAGATGATAAAGGCAGATCCAGGAGGGGCGGGGGAAAACATATATACAGGATAGTCACCAAAGTAACCCTGAGTTGCCTTTACCTTGTGAGCATAGTAAGGAGACAGGATGATGATGAGACATGTGACCCACAAGTAGGCGGGACGGGGAGGACCAGGGCTCAACTGAAACCCATAACCATGTGCATGGACATCTAGAGACCCCGGCCTGCCCACCCCACATGTCAAAGAAGCTCTGCCCCTTTGTCTTTTGCCCGAGTCCTCCTGGGGTCTCTGTCTCCTTTCTGGCTAGAGCAGAAGTCCCTGAACAAAGTCTTGCCTGTGCTTATATTCATCCTAGATTCAGTGTTTTTTTCTATAACTCTGGATCCAAGAATCTGAGTGTGGGAACAGGAAGGCAACCAATTAGGGACATAGGGGAACTCAGAGGTATGAGAAGGGGAACTCTAAGGAAGAAAGAAGCACACACCAGTCAAAGGGCCAAGTGTCACAAATACATACTTGGTACCAAAGAGGCACCATTGACCTTTAGGGGAAAGATTGTGTCCTGAAGCCTGAATGTACTCATCAGCCATATGAAGCAATGACTGAAAAGCTTTCAATCTAGAACTGGGGATACAGAAAAATGCCATATGACTTAAGATAACACCTTAAGGGAGGGAAGATTTACCTTGTTTAGGGAAAGACAAACTGACCTATTTATACATAGAGTAAATGGAACTTTCAAAGAGAACAATGTTGTACACAGAAAAAAAAAAACCACAATAAATGGAACAAGACCTTCAAGAATGTAGATGGGAGTGGAATAAAGGCATATGTGAAGGATTCATTCAGAAGGAAGAGGACACATTTTATTCAGAGAGCAGAGAATAAAAAAAATTTATGAATAAGTAACTTTTCCAAATAGTGTTAACAATATTTTAATGTGTAAAAGAGAAATACTGAATTATGACCTGCAGGATTCCAGACAGAGATCATCCTCCAGTTGTCCATCTTCCTCTCGGATATGTCAATAAATGGTTGTTTTGAAAATGTCAGTGGCGCTGAGTGTGGTGGCACATGCCTGTATGTATCAGTATGCTGGGAGGCTGAGGCAGGAGAATTGGAAGTTCAAGGTCAGCCTCAACAATTTAGTGAGACCCTGTCTGAAATTAAATAAACAAGCAAATAAATAAAAAAGAGAACTAGGGATGTAGCCTGGCGGTAAAGCACCCTTGTGTTCAATCCCCAGAACAAAACCTAAAAATCAATAGCAAAGATGCCTTACTGATTAAAAAGCGATGTTCTCTTTTTCTATTGGTGCCACTTGTGTTTGTAATATCCCAATTTTGCTTATATCTGAGTGACAGCATTGCTAGTGAATAGTTTAGATCATCTCCTTCTAGAGTTCCAGGTATAAACCAAGTCCCAAGGGCTCCACGGAAGGCTTAAAAAAAAAAACAAAACAACTTTCACCAGTGACTGATAGAATGCGATGACTTCCTTCATTGTAAATTGCCTCTGATTGCAAAATAAGCCACCTTGGCCTGCTAATTCCCTGGGGCTCTTTCTTCTGTGGTAGTTCATCCATCCTTTGCCCTAACCTGTAAT
Source organism: Marmota marmota marmota (assembly GCF_001458135.2). Taxonomy (NCBI): domain Eukaryota; kingdom Metazoa; phylum Chordata; class Mammalia; order Rodentia; family Sciuridae; genus Marmota; species Marmota marmota. The sequence goes on along the minus strand of NW_026000240.1, from coordinate 16,913,196 downwards.
CACAGAGGATCAATATTTGACCTTCTACTCTCTATCAGTGAATGATCTGTCTCGTTGTGAAACCAAAGATGGAAAAATCCACACATCCATGCGGCCAGTCCCTCTCCTCTAGTGAACACAGAACACCACACTTGTAGAAGTATCAGGTGTAGGGTGGCGAGGGGACTACTTTCACTCAATTTGGGGGCCCTATTCTTTGGGAAGCTGGTGCACTTGTAATAGGACCGAGGGGCTGGAAGAAGGCTCCCGTGGAGCCCCAGGGAAGGCAGGGCACCTCTCTGGGGCACCTGCTGATTCCAAGTTAGCAAGCAGGGTGATGTTTTCCCAGAGCATGGCAGAACCTAATGGACACTAGGAAGAACTAGAGGGGCTGGGTGGTATCTCAGCTGGGTTCAAGCCAATCCTCAGTGCTTGCGCGTGCATAATCCCCAAACTCCACCCCACCACACACACGCGCGCACACACACACACACACACACACACAAGACCCTGAGGGCTAGAATATGACCTTAGAAAAAGAAATTTCTGAGAAGAAAAACATCTATTGGAACACTTGCTCAAGAGCTGTTATAGGCTGGGAACTGGAGATTACTGTCAGCCTAATTTATACATGATGTGCTTTCACTATGTAGTTGATAAAAACCCTAAATTTAAATATTTTGATAGAAAGTAAAGTAATTGACCAGGAAAGGAACAATGTAATAGGCTTGCGGTTTTATTTTTGAGAGTACTCAGTAATAAAGTAGTACACTCCCATTTCATGTCTGGTTAATATGTGGCAAGAGTTTTTATGTTTTGTTTGTTTGTTTGTTTTTAGCATGAGCTTTACCTGAGCTTAGCCCTTTCTGTTCAGGAGAAAGCTCCCTGTTTCTTACCTAGATGCCCCTGGAAGAAGGGCAGATGGCACCATCCCTTAACTGCTTTTAAACCCTTGCTTGATTCACCTAGCTGGGTTTTGAGCCCTCTTATTTCTGGCATCACTTCTGCTTCTTTGGTTTCTAATTTCTTTTTATTCCTGAACACTACATTGTCAATATTAAAACTTGGAATTCCATAAGACCACTGAAAACATAAAAGTTATAGAAATTTTGAAAGGATCATAACAAAGTGCAAGCAGATTTAAATTTGTATGAGTGGATTATTGATGATTTGCTTTCTTCATTATATTTCAATATTCTAGCCCTCCTTAATATGCTCTGAAACATATGCAAAATTATTTTAAATAAAGACATCATTTAAATTTTGAAAACAGTATGAACTATTTGTGTCTGAATCATTCTTTTTTTTCTCCATAACTATGTATGATGTTTTGAATAAAGCTAATAATACTCTCCAACTTTTCATTCTGACTTTGAAGATTTATAAAACTTTACCTCTCTTTTGTAATTAATTTAAATTCAGGTATGTGTGTGATTATACAAACATGTATTTCTACGTTTCCAGATTCTTAATGGAATTGGAGGTAAAGAAAACCAAATTTAGCTGACTCTTGAGACTGAATATAAACAACTTTTCTTACCTAAACTAAACTGAAATCCAGACTGTTCATTTCCACCTACAATAATCTTGATGAAACGTAACAGTTAACCTTATTTTGTTTTTCTTTTGCTAGTGTAAGAAGTATTGTGGTCAGCATTCTGACTTTATTAAAAAAAAAAAAAAAAGAAAACCTGTATAGTACATAGCTCTTATTCTAATGTTCAACTACTGCTGACTTTCTTAGAGCAAAATTCACTTTAATTGTAAAAAAGAAACACATTTAAATAACAGAAAAAAGACATTTTGTGAATAACTGACGATACTGAGTTCTTCTCTCCCTATTCTTCCTAAATCAATGCAACCATACCTGAAAGCAAGTTGTTAATTGAGAATTTCTTCCACGGAAACAAACCCCACTTCTCACCAACTACACACCCTCCATATTTCTTGTTCTTGTGCTATTTCACTCTTCCTGGAAACCTAGCTGATAGGTTTTTTTTCTTTTATTATATTTTAAGAGAAATGTGTATATCAATGGTACTGCACACCAAGAAGTAACCTAAGGGGAAACTGTCCTGAGAGGATAAATGTTCATCTCCAGAAAAGTCAGAATCTTTTAGGAAAAAGAATGGTTCCAAGCAGCCAACTTGGCAGAGAAAAAGAGTTTATGATGATAAATCAATTATATATTATCCCCTGGAATGTAACGGCTCTGCCTGCCTCCTGATTACCTTGCAGGATTGTTGTAAAGATAAAATGAGAATTTAGGGGGAAAGTGTTTTACAAATTCTGAAGTTCGATGTAAGTATTATTTTTCTTGAATAGCTTACATCAGCACAGGGTTTGGTACAGTGAAAAATGAAAAGACCAGTGGCCCGACATCTCAAGTTAAATGTTTTCTCCATCTGAGCAGATTGAGCACAATTAGAAATATTTTGATTTGTAAAGTTCTTCCCATATTTTCAAAGGAGAATCCAAGCAATGTGTTAGAAATGAGATGATTCAGAGGCAGACTTTGGATTTTTCAATTTAGAAATTGGGTGGAAAACCAAGTAACTCATTTCTGCACACTTCTGTCTTCCTATTCCTGATTTTTTTTTTCAGTCCACTACTGAATTTTCCAGGGCTTTTGTTTGTTTTTCCTCTACCATTTGAATTTGGTATTTGTTATTCTGCATGCAGAATATTTTAATCATCATATTGCATTCACTGTTGAAAGACTTAGTGATCTCATATTTTTCCATTATTTTAAGAAATTATTAGCATCATAATAATTGTGCCAACACTGAGAGTGAGACATGCAGTCTCCCAGGTACAAGGTTTTATGATTGTAGAACTGTTCTCAACTTCCATGTACAGCAGCAGTGCTGATTACAGATCATTCAAACAAATGTTCTTTGATTTGGCTATTATAACCACGTCCGTCTCTGCTAGGGAGGGGGCGGAATAAAGCGGGTGATATAATTCCGTGTGTTGAAATCTTTTAGCTGGGAACAGCTTTTTAATGTTATTTTTTGCAGTCAGCAAGAAATGTACATTTATTCAACAGAAAGCAACAATGATGATAAGGAAAAAAAAATGTTACCAACTCTTGTTTCACTACATGATTTTGAAGATGGTTTTGTGAAGTTTCATTTACAGTCTCTAACAAAGCAAATCAAGAGATACATATATTATCTGTGTATAGGACACGATAAAATATAAAAAGAAAAAAAAATGACTGTAGCAGAGGATGTAGCCACATCTCTGCCCAGACAGGGACTGTTTCATTCTAATCATAAAGAATTGTTTGGCAAATGTTAGATATTTATTCACCTTTGAAAAAAAAATCTTCCCAGTTCAATTCCATATAGTAAGTCACCTAATGATCACAGCCTCTGTGCCAAAAGAACTAGCAGGATGTTGCAGATATGTTATTGCTGAGGGGGTGCAAATATGCCTGTGATCATCTGCAAGGTGGTTCCTCTCCAATTAGAGGCTGCAAAAATACAAGCTGAGGTCACATCTTCAGCAACAACATCTGGGGATTTTGGAAGCCAATGAGCTCATTGTCCAATGCAGGCCTGGCCAGAGACCATGTTGACATCGGCTGCAGTGGGATTTGGCCTTTCCATGCGTGGGTGCACTATAAAACACATGACATTGAACCTCTACAACATATTTACTGTGGAGTTAAATTGAAAAAGGAACTGGATTCTAAAATTAGCAAGTAAGAGAGAAATCTGGTTGAGTCAAAATTCCCATTGAAAAGCAGCTATGCCACCCATAAGCCTCCAGGATTTAGGTGCATGTGAGGTCAAAGATCAAGAGTTATCTCCTGTTTCTCTTTGTATTTTAGTGTGACCTACCTTCCTAGGATAGGGGAGGTAAAGATTTCATTTCAACCAGAGAAAATGCCAACTCTTTCTTTCTTTCTTCTGCGTTTTTAGAGCTTATATAACTGGATTTATGGAATTAAATGAATAGATTGCTGTAGTAGTCTCCTGAACTGGACTGTGCAATTTTAAATATTTAAATACATTATTATTCCATTGATCTTCAAGACATTTTGTTATTGGCCTTAATGCCCTCATTTTTAGATGAAGTGCCCCAAACTCCTGAAATGTAAGGAAGTATTTCAAACATGGCTACAAACAGATTATTGATAACAGAGCTGAATCTGCCTGATTTGAGCAATGTTTAGAATGCTGCAATTAAAGTCTTCATGAATTAAAAAGTGACTCTCGGGGTGGGTGACCTGTCAGCGGCTGGTGGTCACCTCTGGTCTTCTCAGCCATGTCCTCTCAGCTCCTGCCTGGAGAATGTCTAGCCAACCCTTCTTCATTGTTCTGACATTTCAACTACTCCCTTCTTTAAACCAACATGCAAAATATTTCCCTAAGAATCTTCATAAAATACTTTCTTCATCATTGCTCCCTTTAAAACTCTCCATAGCTCTCTGTGAGGGTGAATTTTATGTCAACTGGGTTGAGCCATGGACCCCAGATGTTTGGTTAAATGTTATTCTGGATGCTTCTGGGAGGGTGTTTGGATGCTATTACCATTTAAATTAGCAGTCTTTGAGTAGATCCCAGCACCCTGCACAATGCGTGTGGGCCTCATTCAATTACAGCCTTAAGTAGAGGCAGACTGACCCCCACCCCCTGCTTGAAGGAGCTCTGTTGGCAGACTGCCCAAGGACCAGCAAGTGCAGCTCTTCTCAGTCCCAAGTCTACCCACGTGCCAAGGGCACACTCGGGAGTTGCCATGCCTCTGCAATTGTGTGAGTTGATTCCTTAAAATAACTTTCTCCCTCTCTGTGCATGTGTGCGCGCGCATTTGTATGCGTGTGTGTGCACGTGCGCACACAGCCTATTGGTTCTGCTTTTCCGACATTCCCTATTTTCTATCTCATCAAGCTGGACTCTTGACCTTGGGTAATTATATGCTAAATGAGCAAACAAGGAAAGGACCTACATTTTGCAAGTTTTCTCTGTGGTGTTTTAAATTTCCTTCCCCTTTACACATCTAGTTAGTGTTCTTTTATTCACCACCCTCCCTACTTATTCAAAATATCTTCCATGGATTCAAATTTGCCCATCATCAACACATTATATTGTTTTAATCCATTCAGGCTGTCAGAGCAAAATACCATGCCTTCTAAACATCAGATGGTCCCGGAAGCTGGGAAGTCCAAGATCAAAGGGAGGGCCCACTTGCTGGCTTAGAGAGAGCAACTTCTTGCTGTGTCCTCACCTGGTGGAAGGGGCAAAGGGTCTCACTTGGGCCTCTTTTAGAAGGACACTGATAACATTCATGAGACTCTTGCTCCTTGAATCGCCTCCCAGAGCCTTCACCTCCTAATGCTATCACCTCAGGTTTTAGGATTTCAACATAGGAGTTTAGCAGAGATGTTAGCAGAGTTTAGCAGAGACCACAGCATTCCACACGTGGCCCCTCCAAACTCAGGTACTTCTCACTTGTGAAATATATTTATTTCATGCAAACATCCTCCAAAGTCTTAACTCATTCCAGTATGACTCAAAAGCCTAAAATCTAAAGTCTCATCTAAATATCACCTAAGTCAGATATGAAAGACTCGAGATGTGAAGCATAAGAGGCAAATTCCCCTTTACAAATTACATGCTTTTGAAATATATAATGGGGCAGGCACAAGAGACACATTCTCATTCGAAAAGGGAGAAGGAGGAAAGGAGTAAGGTATGGCAGTGCCTGAGAAAATCAACTCCAACAGCCAACGACAACAAAACTTGTGGCTCAAGAGTGATTCCCTTTGCCAGGTGCAGTGGAGAAAGCCTGTAATCCCAGCGGCTCAGGAGGCTGGGCCAGGAGGATTGTGAGTTCCAAACCAGCCTCAGCAATTGCAAGGCTCTAAGCAACTCAGTGAGACCCTGACGCTAAATAAAATACAGAATAGGGCTGGAGATGCGTCTCAGTGGCTAAGTGCCCCTGAGTTCATTCCCTGGTACCTTGCCCCCACAAAAATGTGATTCCCTTTGATGTGATCTGCCCTCCAGCCTCCCTGGGTTTATGGTCCTGCCTTCCCTATGCACTGCAGTGGGAGATTCCACCTTCTAGACACACTGGGTCTTACCTTCTGGAAACTGCTGCATCAGTGGTCCGGCCACATAGCTTTGGGAAGCTGCACACTCTGCCGCGCGACCAGCACGCTAGCTTCATACTAGAGGTTCGAAACATAGAAGTTAACTAGTGAGATCAGATTAAAGACACATAAAACTCAATTTACCTTTTTCTTGCCCAGCTCAGAGACGGCTTCTCTCAGCTCCTGCCTAGAGCCACCTGGCGGTAGCAAGGTTTACACAAGAGGCCAGCAGGAGAGAGGAAGAAGCACGCCAGAGAGTGGGCTTTTATTGGGGAACAAAAAATTCAAGGGAAAATTCCATCCAATGAAGGTCGAGGGAGACACCATTCCAAAGTCAGGGTCAGTGATTGGTTTCCAGGTCAATGGTCAGCCACACCCCCACACGGAGAAGCCCTCGCACCTGGAAAGGGTGGGGAAAGCTCTGATGCAGCTGGTCTGAGCACCTCACACCCAATCTGGGAGGTATCTCAGTCATGGTTTTACTATAAACCATCCAGAGAAGCCAACCTATACCTTGAATATTTTGCTTAGAAATTTTCTCATCTTTAAACCTCCAATTTCATTGCTCACAAGTCCTATCTTCCACAAAACACTGGAACACAAACATAATTGAGCTAAGCTCTTTTCACATAATAAGAAAAATCGCCATTGTTCAATAACATGTTTCTCATTTCTGTCTGAAACCTCATCAGGAGGGCTCTTACCATCCATATTTCTACCAACCTCTGTACATGACCATGGAGGTATTCTCTGAGAAGGAGACTCTCTCTGTAGCTCTTCTCTCCTTCTGAACCCTTACAAAAATGCCCTTTAGGGTTCATTAATTGCAATACAAGCTTTTTTCCCAGCATGTACTTCAAGCCTCTTCCATTTCCCAGGTCCAAAACCTCTTCCGCAGTTTTAGATATTTATTATAATAGTGCCCTCACTTCTCAGTAGCAATTTTCTTCGTCCATTCAGGAAGTTATAATAAAATATTGGACACCAGGGAACTTATAAACAACAGAAATTTATTTCTCACAGTTTAGAGCCTGAGAAGTCCAAACCAAAGGCAGATTCTGTGTCCAATGAAGGTCCACTTTCTGGCTCATAGTCGGAAACTTATTGCTGTGTGCTTATGTGGTAGAGGGACAGGCAGTCTCTGGAGCCTCTTTTATTGAACACTCATCCCACTTATGAGGGTTCTTTCTTGGTACATGGATAGGCAGCAACTTTCATGTCAATTTATAATGGATGCCTGAAATACTGTTGGGAAGGATTCTCTAGCTGCCTCTGCCTTAGCACCAAAGCATATCATAATTAATGAGGAACATCAAGGATTGGAGAGGAAAAAGAATAATGTGTCAAGTGTTTACTATATTTCCAGTTTTAGAATAATCATTAAAAATCAAAAATAGTGCTGAAACTTTGGAACGAGCATAGGTCTACTTTCAAATCGTAGCTCTACCACTTACTGGTTTTGTGTCCTTGATAAAACGAACTAACCTGAGTCTCAGATGCCTCACCTGTGAAATGGATGTAATAATAACTCCTATATTATGGTTATGTATCACTGTAGAATGATCTTAGAGGTTAGTGGCATAATTGTTACAATTTGCCAAGCTTGTGGGAAATTCTTCCTTTCTTTCCAGGCTTTAGACACCTCAGATAAGAAGAATATCTGTAAGGATCACTGCCCTTTTGATTTAAACATAAGAAATGTGCATGGGATAAAACTTAAATACTAAAATTATGATTTTATTGATTAAGTAAAAAGGAAGAGAGAAAAAAAACTGCATTTTTTTCCACAAATAATAATGGCTACCTGCCATCCTACAAGTAGCACATTCTTTAAAACATATCTTTTCAAACAGTGATTCAGCCAAAGTTTATTGAGTGAGGCACAGATTACATAGGACAACTGTGTCAAAACTCCAAATATCTTCATGAAGAATGTGGAAACTGATGTGGCCACTGTGAAATTCTTCCTTCCATGTGGGCTCATGGTCCTTCATGAGAGAAAGAGTCTACTCTCTCCTCACCTTGAACTGGAGATGGCCCAGATGACTTGCTTGAAAGACAGTGTCGTGGTAGAGACATTCTGGAACTTCCTGAGCTAAGTCATAAGAACTCTGTAGCTCTCACTGGTGCTCACGGAAGGTTCCCTTACAAGAAGTCAGTCCCCAATGACAAACCTAACTGCCTCCCTGAGACTGCTATCCGGGGGGGAATCCACACAAACTATGCAAAGAGGAAACATGGAGATGGTGGTTCAGCCCCCATGATTCTACCCATCTTTACTGGAACAGAGAGACCCAAGAAGAAGCCATCTTGGGTTCACACCCAGAACGTGAAATCTAAGAGGAGCAAGGAAACATTGAATAGCAAGGACAAAAGCTCTTTGTTATAATCCCAGTCACACCATCCTAGCTATTTAAGCCCCTGCTGCCATGGCCCTAGTTAGTCATCATGACTGAAAGAAGAGCCCTGTCTCTATTGGACCCTGCTTGAATTCCTGAGCTACAAAACAGAATAATGAAAAGTTTTACGCCACTAACCTTTAGGTTTATTACTACAGTGATTCACAACCATAATTTAGGAGTTATTATTAGATCCATTTCACAGGTGAAGCATCTGAGACTCAGATTAGTTCGTTTTATCAAGGACACAAAACCAGTAAGTGGTAGAGCTAGGATTTGAAAGTAGACCTATGTTCATCCCAGGGTTTATGATTCTTAACCACTATGATAGCCATTCTATAAAGAAGAAGAAGGAGAAGGAAGAGAAGGAGAAGGAGAAAACAAAAAGGAGGAAGACGAAGAGGAGGAAGAGGAGGGAATAGAATCTATTATTCAAGGGAGTAATTAAATCTCTTAGAGTTGACAAGGCTAACTAACTTATTGTGTTTAGTAGGTGACCAAGCTGGAACTAAATCTTGGTCACCTTACCCTAAGGTCTTTGGTTTTCCTTCCTGGCTTGTTTTCCTACTATAAAATTTTTAACTCTCTTGCCTGGTAACTGTATGTCATCGTCTACTTTGAATTGTTATAACAGAAAATAACACAGATTGGATAAATCATAAAATAGAAATTTATTCTCCCACACATCTGAAGGCTGGGAATTCCAAGATCAAGTTACGCTCATCTGGTGTGGGCCTTCTTACTGCATCCTCACCTGGTGGAAAAAACAAGAGCAAGAAGTAGATGAATGTTGTGTCCTTATGTAGTGGAAAAGCAAAGAGAGTCCACTCTTGTCAGTCATTTTTATAGGAGCATTAATCCATCTATGAGGACAGAACACTCATGACATAAATACCACCCCAAAAGTCCCACCTCCTAAGGCTGATGCTTTAGGGATTGAGTTTCCAACACAGAAATTTAGGTAGACTCGTTCAGACCACACCACCATATACATGCCATATTTTCTGCATGCAAACCCTGAAAAGGTACCTCAATCTAGCAGATCTTTGATCCTACAAAACTCACCCAATTTAAACTCAAAAGCAGATCAGTTCCTTAAGTGAACTAATCATAAAGCCAGTGCTCAGAGAAGTAATAAAAAATGAACATTTTAAAAAGTAATAATTCTGTCTTAACTAAAGACTTATAATTGAAATGTCTAAAGTGCTAGTCAGAAGGGAATTGGACTAATCTGGATATGAGATGAGGCAATAAATGGTAAATTCTACTAATGTCTGAAGTTCTCTAGAAGACATTAGTAGAAAAGCAAAGCATACTGAAAACTTTCTTCAAATGGCCATTGAAATTAAGCAGCATTTTGTCATTAATGAGCAGTAGCCATGGTGTTTCTCATATGGTAGACATTTATTAAGTTCAAATTAAAACCTATTCACATTACATAGAAATAAATCCGCACACAAAGCCAGAATTCTCTGGTCTTGAGAGAAACTTTATAAATAAAGACTTCAAGCAGTGCTTTTAACATAGTAGACAGGTGGAATTTATGCAGTATTTGTGAAATGATTGGTGTCAGTTTTAAACATTACAGATTAGAACAGTTTGACTTGTTCCTTGGCAAAACTTAAATAAAAAGTAAGACTTGCACATAAAGAAAACTGGCATTTAAGTGCATTTTGCAGGATCTTTGAGGTCTGTATTCTTATCCAGTGAATCAGTCCAAAGATCACTTTTTCTCAGAGAGCCTTCCCTACCTAGTTAAGTTTCCGTCACCCAGTCATTCACTTTGCTTAGTTTTTTCAATGACCTTTATCAATTCTTGATATTGTTATATATATTTAGTTGTCAGTGTTTCCTCTGTCTCTCTGACTGGGATTAGATCTGAAAGAAGGCATGGATATTATTGTTCTTGCTGACTGCTTCTATGGGCCAATATCTAGGACTGTTCCTGGCAGACAAGAAAATACCTTGATGCCTGTTAAATGGCTAATTCTATGACATCAGGAAAGAGGTAGAGGTTGGGGAACAAGGTGAATCAATGTTCCTGACAAAAGTCTGCAATGATCCTTATTTACAGATTCTCCCCTGTTTGAAAGAATATATATAATAATACATTATATATTATAATGTATATAATAATACAATAATATAATAATAATGCAATATTGTATTAATACTTTGAGATATTCAAAATTACTATAGAGAATTCACACTCTGCCCTTCAATACAAAAGGCCTGCCCTGACATTCACTGAATATAGAAATCCAATCCTGTATTGCAGAAATTTTATTCAGTATCTTTTGCATCATTTACTAAACTATCAAGTGCCAATCAAACTATTTTGAATAAAATAAACGAAATCAAATAAAACCAAAATGTAAACATCAATACATTGTTAAATTTAAAATACCATTAAAACAGAAAAAAATGGAAACAGCTTAAAATTAGCATGAAAATTAAGCAGAAACATCTAAAACGAGTTGTTAAATAGTGCCATTAAGGAGATAAAGTACCACTCAGGCTATTTTCTAACCAAATAACAATTTGTTAATATAAGCACATTGGCTGCAAATTAATTCCTTATCATGTAAAATGGGCATGGATTTCATTCTCTTCACTGATGCCAACATCTACCCTCTAAAAGCTACTTAAAGGAAAACAGAGAAACACATTTTTGTTGTGTGAATCCTTGCTTGAGACTAAATATTACAAATTACAATGCTCTGTTCTGTTGTTTTGTAAATTCAGGTGAATCTTATCATGAGGGTGGAAAACACATTCAGGGTCATGGAATCTGCTCTTCTCTATTACTGTGGGTTTGACCTTGTCACTGTGGCCTTAAATGGCAGTATGGATATCATCTTGTTCACTCCTGAGTATTCCTAGTGATGACACCCTAGCGACCTTTTCTGAGCAAATTATGCCCAAATCTCATCAACCCTACATTTAGAAATACTTTCCTAATGTCCAGCTTAATGGTCTAGATTCAGGCCATTCTACCTCGTTATACTAACCCTTAATACTCTGAAGAATTCCTCTTCCTGTTGGGTGTTATCACCTCCCAAGCATCTGTGCTCTATCATAGCCATTTGCACAGTTTATTCTCTAAACACCATCAGGCAAACACTATTCCCTTAACCTCACTGAAAAGTCCATGCCCTACAAATCTCCTATCATCCTTATTACCAGGGTCTGGATTCCAGCCCTTTAAAGAACTAGAATATCTTTGCATATGGAAATGCCCAAGCAATTTCTTCCAAATGACAATCCCCTGGCTTCCCTTGGACCATTTACATTAGAACACTTGCCATTTTCATTTTTCTCTCACTGTCCTTTGACTTGTACATATTCTAGAACCCAGCAATGTCTTTTACAAGGACCTGAGAGCCATCCCTTTGAAATGTCCCCAAGAAAGATAGTGCCCCATCATCCTATGAGAGCACAGGAGCCTCACTTCAGTAAATGCCAATTAGGGAGCCCAGATGATCTCATCTAGCAGTGACTGCCTTCTTCTCATCAGTTTCCTGTCCTTTCCTGCCACAGGCAGTGCTGAAAATTCCCCCTACCTTTTGTTTCAATGAAGATAAGTTCAAATCTCTCTCTTCCCTGTGGCAATAGTCTTGAATCCAATCTTCCTTTCTAATTAATTAGTTTGGTGCCATATTTCTTTTACCTAGATAAGAGAGGCAGCCTTAGTCACTAAAAGTTTTGGGGTCCTTATAAGTCACAGAAGGATTTGGGTGATGGTTAAACTTAAACATGAGAAATTTTCAGTACAAGTAATGTTCTATATAAACAGATGTGTCAATTTGGGGAGATTTTATTGAGTAATACATTAAACAAATAATTTATTTGTTCTAATTAGTTGTGTGAAACAGTGGTTCCATTCCAAGTTTTCTGGGGAATCTGCAGACTGCTTTCCAGAGTGGTTACAACAATTTGCAGTCCCTCCAGCAATGTACGAGTATACCTTTTCCCCTAAATCCTCGTCAATATTTATTGTTGCTTGTATTTTTTTTTAAGAGAGAGAGCGAGAGAGAGAATTTTTTAATATTTATTTTTTAGTTTTCGGCGGACACAACATCTTTGTTTGTATGTGGTGCTGAGGATCGAACACGGGCCGCACACATGCCAGGCGAGCGCGCTGCCGCTTGAGCCACATCCCTAGTCCCTGTTGCTTGTATTCTTGATAATTGCCATTCTTCATGGAGTGAGATGGAATCTCAGTGTAGTTTTAATTTGAAGTTTTCTGGTTGTTACAGATGTTGGACATTTTTTGAATATATTTGTTGATCAATTGTATTTCTTCTTCTGTGAAGTTTCTATTCAGTTCCTTTGCCCATTTATTGACTGGCTTATTTATTTTGGGGGGTGTTAAGTTTTTTGAGTTCTTTATATATCCTGGAGATTAGTGCTCTGTCTGAGGTGTGTGTGGTAAAGATTTTCTCCCATTCTGTAGGCTCTCTCTTCATGTTATTTATTGTTTCCTTTGCTAAGAAGAAACTTTTTAGTTTGAATCCATCCATTTATTGATTCTTGATTTTACTTCTTGTGCTTTAGGAGTCTTGTGAAGGATATAGTTTTCTTTATGTTCATTAAACTTGAATCAATAACCATATTTTAAAATATAGTTTGAATTCTACTTCTGTAATTTACAATGTTAAGTCATTGGATTGATTACTTAAATTCTCCAAACCTCAGTGTTCTGAGGGAGGTGGGAAACACAGGAGCCCATAGAGGCCATTAAATATTGGGAAAGCAAAAGGGGTCAAGTGACCAAGAAGATAAAGGAAAGAATGTGTAAATGGATGGAAATGTTCATAATGCAAGAGTCTGATAATATCTTAATGTGCATTTTGAACCTCTGGGTATGCAGGAGCTATCCAATTATTACAGTTATTGCAGGTGCTCCTGACAAGTTTGGAGATGACCCAAGTGAGGTCCTGGTCAGCCCCTGGCTTGTGCATGGGTCCTGCTTCCTGATCCACACTCCATTTCATACAGCTCCTTCAGATTTTATTTTACTTTATTTTATTTTTTTAATACTTGTGCTTTTTAGTTGTAGTTGGACACACTATATTTATTTATTTTTATGTGGTACAGAGGATCAAACCCAGGCCTTCAAACGTGCTAGGCAAGCACTCTACCATGGAGCCACAACCCCAGCCCTTGATTTTATTTTTACATACAAGTTAATTTCAACTTTGTTTCAGCTATATAATAATCTATTTCTCCCTTGCCCCCCCCTGGACTATTGTGAAATCAATAACAGATGTTATATAATTTTGTGTAATAACTTCAGCTTATGTTCTTAAATTGTGGCAGTTTTTTTTTAAATAAGGACCATAGTTGATACTTATTTTGCTAAGACATAAATAAATGCGGCAAATTATACTAATTGGTTTATAGTAGAATTAAACTATATTATATTAGCAATTTTAAAAATATTAAACATATTATTATGTCATAAGTACTTTTTTACATATTCCAATCAGGATGTATACACATAATGTTCACATTTTCGTGTTGGTGGGTATTTCTCTCAAGATTCTTTAACCTCTACCTTCATCTTATGTAAGTATGAAGTTTGTTCATTTAAGGTTATTTGTCTTGCAAAGTTTCCTATAGTGTATTTTTTTTTCTTTGCTGGTTCCATCCCCAGAGTTTGATTTATTATGTTCCTCTGTTTCCCATACTTATTGTTATTATTTTGTCATTTTTATGGTATCTTTTCATAACATACTTCTCTCCTCTGGCAAAAAATTGGAGAGGAATATGAAAATCTTAGAGGTTTGAGCTATGCCTGAACATCTCTCTAATCTCAATAGCAATTCCATTTGTATCTCATGTTCATCACCCAAGGCATCTGGTTTTCTCAAGCATGGAGTGGAATACTTGGAGTACACATTGGATCTCTATACAAATCACTGAAACGTTGGTTCTCTCTCCCTCTCTGTCTCTCTTATTTCGGGGGTGGGGGGGGGCAGGGTGGCATTCAAACTATCTTTATTTTAACCATATTATTTTTAAAAAAGTTTTAGTTTTTTTAATCTTTTGAGCATCTGAACCAGGCATGGTAAGAATTTCTTTTTTTTTAAATAAAAGTCTATTATCTCCATCATTAGTATTTTTGATACTACAGATATTTTAATATTTATTTTGCTAAAGCCAAGATAGAAATAAATGTTTGAAGTTCTACAAACAGGTTCAAAGTTGAATTAAACTAATTTGAATTGTGCATCACTACTCTTCAATTCTTTCCTGCATTAGATTTTATTTAGAGATCCTTCCGTGAAATGTTTAGAACACAAATAGTAATTGATAATTTACGCCAGCTGAGAAAGATCAACAGGGGAGTCATACCTAAATTAAAATACATGTCACCCAGGTCTATAAAAAATAACCAACAATAAATACATTCAAGAGTGGGGAATTCAAATAACCAACAATAAATGCATTCAAGGGTGGGGAATTCAGACTTTGGAAGCTAGGTGGAAACTTACTCTGATTCCCCAAAGCAGGGTTACTAGAGCCAGGCTCATTTATTGCTACCTACAAGAAAGAATGTCTTATCCTCTGTATTAGTTTCGGAGGGCTTCCCTAACACAGGGCTACAAAGTGAATGGTTCAAATGAACAGAAAGTTATTCTCTTGCACTTCTAGAGACTGACATAGAAATGAAGATGTCAGGGGTCTGTGCTACCCCAAAGCCTCAAAGACAGGATCCCTGTTTAACTCTCCCAACTCTGGGTGCCCCAGACATCCTTCAATCAGCACCAGTATAATTCTAGTCTCTAGCTCATCTTCACATGCTCATCACCCCTCCATCTCTTCCTTTCCTGGACTCCAGCAGTAGGACCCACTCTACCTCAGTAAGGCCTCACCTTCATTATGTCTCTGAAGACCCTCTTTTGAATTAAGATTCCTGCACCAGTGCCAGGCTTGTGACTTCCAGATGTCTTCTGGGAGGACATGGTTCAACCCATAACATCACCTTCCCTGGGGATATATGCAAATCGGTACAACCCTGGTTCTTGAATTCTCACTTTGCATAATAATTATCTACCTGGGGCAATTGGAAAAATCACTATTTATAAGGTGGGTGTGCAGAATTTATCTGCATAATGATTAACCTCTGCAGAAAAAAAAAAATACTCCCTGTTTTAACATGGAACAATAAAGGGGGAAATGACACAAGTTATTCAGTAGGTCTGAATTTCATTTTTTGTTGTTGTTGTTGTTTTTGGTCTGGAAGACAGGAATATCTGTTTTATCCAGGTATCAATTTCTTATGGATATGTGAAAGACGAGCCAAAAAAACGGCCAAAAGAAGTACATCCAGAACCAAGTTCCTCTAAGACTGCTCCATACCTCACCCCACCCCATCCCCCTGCTGACCACCTACACCAGAGGCCAGTCCTGCATGGTGTCTGTTCATTGGCTGGTTCTGCTTTTGCACATCAACTTCCTGTTCAAGTTGAGTTCTGTCTTTTGGGGTCTGAACGCATCCAATGACCGCTTCTAGTCACTTCCACATATCAACAGGATCCTTGATCAGGAATTACTCCAATTTTCTTCTGCCTTGAGCTTCTCATTTATCATCTTTGGTACTGTGGAATCCAGAGTTGAGACGAGATGATTTTAACCTGAAGACATTTGGGATTCAACACATGTAAGAAGAAATAGATCAAATTCCACTGTAAGTTCACAAGATTCAGAAGGAATAGGGGAAGCCAGTTGGGCGGAAGAACAAGAAGATGAAATATGTAGAAATCGGGAGACGTACAGGAAGGGGATCCCCAAGAACAGAAGCATCAGAAGACAAAGAGTGGAAGACCTGGCTTCACAAACTCTGGCTTGTTGACCATGTACCTCAGGAAGAGAGAACATCCTCTACCTGTTCTCAAAGAGTCGGAAAGAGCACATTGGAAAACAGTGGCATTTTAAAGTACTTAGTGAGCCTTGCTCCCCACCACCCTTCCACCCCTCACTCCATGCCCTGTTCCAGCGTCAACACCCACGCTGCCCATTTATCCACACCACAGCCCACAACAGTCCTTTAGTGTGTCCAGCTTACTTCCAGTGTGTCCCTGATTGGCAGTCCTTCTCCAGAGGTACACCTATCATTAATGCCAGCAGAAAGCATTACTTTTACAAAATGTCCAAGTATAATTGATTATACTTGGCCTGTTTCCATTAAAAAAAAAAAAAAACAGGCAATTGACTTTCACTTTTTTTTCCAACTACATTCTTGCACAAACAAGGCTCTCTTTAGCCCTCAATAGAATACAGAGCATGCTGCATATTTCCTGTGTTAGTAAATTCTTTGTTTCATTTGCTCCCGAGACCAATATAATTTGGCTCTTACCTCTGGAAAATTAAGCAAAATGTCAGGAAATGGCATCAAAATCAAAGCCCAGTAGAATATAAATGGGCAAATACACAGAGAACCTTTGATATGTACAGGATGACTGTCAAAGATCACAAAGTTATGAGTATTAATTAACTCTGACATTGCAATTAATTTTGTTTCAGATATGTGTCACAAAACATTTTTATTTATAATAGGAACTTTTACAATTGTATTAGGTATTAATATTAATTTCTCTCTGTCCTCCTTTCCTTCTTTTCTCTCTTGCTATGAATTTCATTAAGTTCTCACTCATACTTTGCAGATACCAGTGCAAAATGGTAATGTGGTGCCTCTTCTTCAAAGCACAGGAAAGATGTACCACTAGCGGCGTGGAAATATGAGGTTTATTTGTCTTTTTAAATAATTTATTACTCATGTAATAGGATAGTGGTGATGCATGGCTAACACTATAAACACTTTACAAATTGCAAAATAAAATATGTATTTTACTTCATAATAGAATATTCTTTAGTTTTGTTAATATGAATGTAATGTTTATTTAATACAATGGCTCACAGCAAGGGAGAACATGTGAAATTGGCCATCCCCCACCCAGCATGGAGACAGGCGCAGACCCTTACGTGGACAGCTGTGGCACAGGTGGAGGACTGCGGCAGGGTCTCTGTCCATGCAGCCATACATTAATTCCCTAAGAGAGGTAACTGCAATGTCACCTAAGTGTGACTTAACAGAAGAGAAGGAGGAGTCCCTGTAAGTCACTTAGTGATAAAGCCCAAGACACCCAATGCTGGTCCCACTTCCTTCCTGGTCCTACAACATCCTGCTGCTTGCAAAAGGGACCTGGAGCCTGGATTCTCCTTAATAAGGCAGAGGAAGCTATGAAGAGCATCACCATGGCCACAAGGTGATGGGTTTCCAAGGCTCAGTGAGGAGGATAAGGATCTGTGGAAATGATACATGTTCAGAATAACAGTGGCAGAGTTAACTTTCCTATTATTTCAAAGACTATTTTGTTTTTGAAACATCACTAGGCATCACCTTCTTTTAATTTGTTCTTCATGTGTAGAGTGTCTTTAGACACATCATACATCCATGGAGTGTAACTTCCCATTCTTGTGGTTGTACATGATGTGGAGTCACACAGGTCATATATTCATTTATGAACACAGGAAAGAGATGTCCGATTCAGTCTACTGCCTTTCTTATTCCCATTCTGCCTCCCTTCCCTTCATTCCCCTTTTTGTCTAACCCAATGAAACTCTATTCTTTCCTCTCCCCACCCCTTATTGTATGTTAGCATCTGCATATCAGAGAAAATATTTGGTCTTTAGTTATTTGGGATTGGCTTATTTTACTTGATATGATAGTCTCTAGCTCCACCCATTAACCTGCAAATGCCATAATTCACCTTTATCTTCTTTCTTCCATTGCTGACATGCTTTCCTATTCTCTAATCAATGTTTTGTTTGTTTGTTTTGCATTATTTGCCAAACAAATTTATTTTACTTAAATACTTGTCTCATTATCTGTTTCTGGACAAAGCTGAGCTAAGACACTTGCAAAAGCATGGGAAGACTGTCAACCCATATCAGTTGAAAGATATGAAACAGAAAAGTGTGTTCACTCTTAGGGAAAGGGAAATAATAATAATTTTTATTAATTTAATCCTTAAATATAGAATGAGTATTAAATTCTATAATTAATTGTAGGAGTTAATTTTCAATATTTAGATCAGCTCAAAGAGATAATGAAAATGATTTTAGTGTATTCTGTATTAAAGATATGCAAAGAGAAATATTAAATGTGTTTATAATAGGAGAATTCTCTTGTGGAAGAAATGTATGTTTCAGTTAAATATCTAATTTGCATCTTTAAATCAGGGAAATGAATGATTCAGACAAATGTTGATGAGGCAGAAGTCATTGGCATTAACCATTGACATAATGTATTTCTAATATATGTTATACTGTTTTTCAGAGTTATCTATAACCAGCATATTGGACATAAAGTAATAATGAGAATTGGGCCCTATTGGTATCTGGTTAGAAAACTAGAATTGCCTCTATTCACAGATTTCTTGAGGGCTACATGCATAGAATTCTTTCTTAGAGCATTACGTTCTTCTAGATGACAAAGCTGGTTTGCAGTATTTGAAGCATCTGCTTTAGGCTCAAGTTCAATGGGGGTCCCCATACTCTAGCCCAAATGCAGATCTTACCATGCAAGAGGGACAGGTGTGCCAAAGTGCACACGTGTAATGAAATAGAGAGACCTAACAGGAAGTAAGAAGGAAAAACTTGAGAACTAATGAGATCAAATAACTATGGAGCTGGAATTCAACCCATATATAATTTCTACATTGAAGAAGAGGACAAATGATATGGATGAAAATATTCAAAAATATTCAAAGAAAAGACAACTTTTTGAAAATAAAATAACTATATCTGTAGATTAAAAGACAAAATATATCCCAGAAAATTATGATATATAAGTTTTAATATTAAGTTGTACCCTGAAATCAAAAGTCACAGGAGGGCATAAGAAAATTCCAGACTCCCTGCCATAAGTAGAAGAAACTGACCTCACAGTCTCAAGAATAGAAGTCCAAGATTAAGATGTTAGGAGGTCTGGCTTCTTTTGAGACCTCTCCCCCTGGTTAGCTTCTTTCTGTGTCCTTAGGCCCTTTTTCTGTGCATGTATCTTTGGTGTCTCTTTTGTATAAGGACACCCATCATCTTGGGTTAAGGGGCCCACCGCTGTGAATTCATTTAACCTTCTGATCAATCACATTGGAGATTAGGACTTCAACATCTATACATGTCTTCTGTTGCACTAATTTATCTTAAAGAAGAATTTTTATGGAATTCCATTCAAAGTCTTAGACATGTGTTCCACTATTTTTGTTTTTAACACTTTGGGGATTATCACATATTCTGATGTGACATCATCTTTTGAATAGTTATTTGTCTTTAGTTCTTTTGTCTTCTTAAGAGCATGTGTGTCTCTGTGTCTATGAATTTTAACTATAATTTCCCATTCGATCCTCGGCTGGAACTTATCTTTAAATTTTATTTTTGGAAAGGAAAAATATTCAACTAGTTTATACATGTTAAATAAGCTTTTTATTTCAATATTTTAAAAAGCAGCCTGTCTCATGTCCCTGTTGGTTGTTTTTTTGTGTTTATTTTTGTTTTTGCTTTATGCAACTCGGTAGCCTGGAGTGCTTTTGCAGGGCAGGGAGAAGTAAGCACAGTCCAGCCTCTCATAGAAGATTGGATTTTTTCCTTATATATTATTATAGACTAAAGAGTGACCCCCTTCCTACATTCATATGTCCTCAATTATAGAAAAAAAAAGATAATGTACTTAAAAATGGAGTACAGTGCAGAAATGAGAATAGAAAGATTACAAGTAAAAATATGTCACAAATATAACAAGAGGCTATAGACACAAAATAATGTATACCATATTATTTTATTTATAAGGCTTTAAAACCATCAAAGTTAAGTTATTCATTAGAGGTCAAAATAGAGGGCAGTGTTGAGAAGTGGGAACAGTGTGGGACTTCTCAGTGTCACTTCTGTTGCAATCAGGGTGTTGGTTACAAAGGTGTCCTCATTTCATACAAATTCACTGACCTATCACTCTATCTGTATATTTTCATATATGTTTGATACTTCAAAAAAGCTTCAAATAAATTAAAATACCAAAAGCAACCTTAGATATTCAGTGTAAAGCAGATAAACTTTTTAGCAGTCAAAAACAAGCCAAGGATTGGTATAAATTAGATATACAATATGGTTAATAACAATCTTTAAAACTATTTTTAAGTTTGATAGAGATCTTGGGTTAAGGAATAAACTCCTAAAATAGTTGTTTTTTGGGAACAAACATTGATAGAAAAACAAGACATTGTAAACTACCCTTGGTTAAGAAGTGAAGACCTCAGACCAAAACCGGAGGCCAGAGGATATGGGGTAAAGAGGAAATCTGAGTCCTTGAAAGGTTAAAACTTCTTTGAAAGGCAGTGATTCAAAGAACCTCTTATAGATCAAAAAAACTAAATGGCCACTGGAGAACAACTAGAGAAATTTTAGCTCAAGGGAACCACTTACTGACCACTTACTTAAAATACTAAAAGCAACCTTAGAAAATTCAGTGTAAAGCAGATAAACTTTTTAACAGTCAAAGACAACCCAAGGATTGGTATAAATTATAAATTAGGACTCAAGAGGTAAGTATCTCACTCTCCTCCCAGACCCAACCACACTAAGTTCTCTGGATGCTTGCTTTGTCTTGTTTCACGATTTGAAATTGTCTGCAATGCTTGGTCATTTCCATGCTTGATCCAGGACTATTGCAGTTGATCTACCATACACTTTTGCCCCTTAGGCTCCCTCAAATTCTTCTCCATGGTGTAGATAAAGGGATCCTTCTGAATTCTGACCAAGTCACACTTTACCTGAGCCTTGTGTGCCTAGAAAACAGATATAATTGGAAGTCCCCCCACTCTGTGTTCCAGGCAATGGCTTATTTAGAAGAACAATTCTCCCCATGCAACTCAGATAAAATTCACAACTGCCCCTGGTTTACCTACAACAATACCATATAGAAACTCCAAATTCCCATTTGCTGCATCATAAGTGATAGGCGAATGCTTTGTAAGCCTCGGCCAATCTGCACAAAGTGTTTGGTAACTGCACTTCACCAAACTTTGGCTAAGCTTCCCTCCTTCCCCCAGGGCCAAGAATATTATCCCATCCTCTGTATAAGACAGCATGCAACCCCTCCTTCGTGATCCCTCCCAGGAGTACAGGGACCTCATGGTAAAACCTTTTCTGATGTACCACTAATTCTAAACTCTTGCCCAATTTCCTTATAACTCATTTTTCCCCCTAGCTTTGTTCACTACTCCATATAAAAGAAAACCCATTTCTGTCTGAAACTGAAGACTTGCAAATATCACAGTTGGAGCTTTCTTACAGCAATAATCTCCCTCACTGGACAGGGTAGTAGTCTGCCTCACCTTTCTGCAGTAATCCATTTGAACGAGATCTATCCTTAACTAAATGTGTTTTTATTAGAATAATCAAAATTTAATCCTGTCACCCCTACTTCAAACTTTATTAACTTTAAACTGTTTTAATAACAACAACAAAAAGCCAAATTTCCCTTGTTAACCAATTGTTTACAAATCCCTTCCTGGGCTAACTTATGCCCTGTCTGTGCTCCTTGAACCTTCTCTCTTCCCACTCCCTTGCTAGCCCCTTTCTCGAGATATCCTGTCTATGTTTGAAGTTACTTACGTTAAGCTTGCTCTGGAATTTGGATTTTTTTCAACTGGGCCCCAGCCTTTCTGGATTTTTGCAGTTTACCTCTCTGGGTCTAAGGTTTATGTCCCCTCAACCAGGAACCTTCCTGGACATATCATGGAATAGCTTGGTTTGTCTGTGAGGCCTTCTAAACCTTCTTGTGCTCTTCCTCTCAGGCAGCTCTTCTGACTGAATCTTGAATGGCCTCTCTCCTTAGACTCTGCCTTAAGAAAACAGACTCTGGTTTTCATCATGGAATCACATGGAGAAATACAGTTGTATTCATTGGAGTAGAGTAAGTTGATTGCCTAGGCAAAGGGGAAGCAGAGATGGGCATGGTGCAATCTGCTTCCTGCAAAGAACAGATTATGGGTATGATTTTTGGTTCTGAATGTCAACCTCTAAACCTCTTGGGCAAAAGGGGGAAGGTCACTGATGTCATGATAAAATTAAGGTAAGAGACTTGTACTTTGGGACTCCCTCAACAGTAGGTTTGAGGAAACTCAATTTATTTTAGCTAAAACCTTCTGGGGCAAGTTGAGTTTCAGGTGAAGGTTAACAAAGGATTCGAATGTGATCCGAGACCTGCAATCTCATTGTCTCCAATTTCATACTCTTCTCTTCCATGGGAAACCTCCAATCTTGGACATTGCTGAGTGTGAGATCAGGGCCGAGGTGCTGCAGTCTGGCTGGGCACAAAATCACGAGCCACCACACAGCTTGTAGATTCAAACAGCAACTCTTTATTCCCGAACTCACACCAGCCGTCTACAATCACGTTCTGGGGAAATCCACGTTCTCTGCCCAAATCCACACCCACTGGGCTTCTGTCTCCCAAAAAATACTGTCTGAATCCCGTGAGAACTCAAGGGGAACTCAGGCAGCAGGATACGCCCTATTCCCAGCAGGAATAACCTTAAACCTGGAACCACCCTAAACCCGGATTGTCCTAAACCGGGAACACCCTAAACCCGGATCTGCCCTGGTCCTTGAGCAAGGTCACCTTACATGCAATGTCACTGCAAAATGTCCTATTTCCACGAGTCCTTCCACTAAGCAACATGGGGTACGCTGGCAAGGAAATTGTCATACCTACTTGGCTAATGGCTCCCAGCACCGTGGAGTAAACTCCCTCATAGCTCCTCTAAGAGCAATATCTGGATCAGTCTCGTTCACTGTTATTGTTAGTATTTTCCAGTGGTTCCTATGACAGTCCCAGAAATCCACTGTGAGGTAAGTGGACCAAGGGTGTGTTCTCTCTAACCCAATCACTGTGATGAGGAGTAGGGAATTCCCTGTTTGGCTCAGGCTTCTGTGACACCCCATTCCTGCCTGTGGAGGAGGAACCCTGCTCAAGCCTCAGGAAGGAGAGTGGCAGGGACCCAAATCTTCATCTCAGCGTGAGTGCCCTCAGCCAGCTCAGCACCAATAGCACCAGAGGAAAAGATCAAATGACCCCCACACAGAATCACAGAGCTGACCCAGGCACAAGTAACCCAGAGCCTCTGATGCCCTCAAGCCATCTCCTCCTGGATGCCCACTGCACTACTGCTATCCCCACAGGATTGAAGCCATGGCTCACAGGCTACTCCCCTTCCTGGCATTTCAATAAATGTGACAATTCATTAATACTTTAGCATTTAAAAATATATTAAACAATTCATTTCCTTTTTCACAATTAATAGCAAATATTGATTGAATCTCCAATCAGCCACATTAAGAAATGCTTGCTTTGGTAGTAACGGGGCAATCTAGGCAACAAACGCCCAAATCCAACCAGGGTGCCATTCAACACTGGTCACACACAGCAACAGTAGTATTCAGAAAATAATAACTGTATTATTATCTTAGAAGAGATTAAAAAAAACTAAGAGGTAATCAAAATGTCCCAATATTGCAGAGAAAAATATACCAATATGTGAACCAGAAACGTAAAAAAAAGTGGTAGTGTCCTTTAAGCAACACATGATGCTCCTGGGGCCATTTTTCAAAGTCGATGTGATTTTTTTTTCTTCAAACCATTTCTAATCCAGATTTTATAGAACTCTTCTCCCTACCCTTGCCTTAACTTTCCAAGTGCACGGAAAAAAAAATCCTGGTAAGTAGATTTTAATTTCACTTAACAGCTAATTAATCCTTCCCTCTAGATATCCCATTCCATGTTGTCTCATCAAACCGGAAAGCAATGCAAACCTGGCCTGCTACTATCCGGAAGCCACATTCTAAGAACATATTCTGAAGAGCAGGAAGGCCTCCCATAGGTGAGAGCAAAGAAGGTAATTTAAATATGGGTGAGCACAGGAACAAATTCCCAGGCTCTGTGACTCTCTTTGTTGAAATCCATTCTTTTGGAAAATCGTTTTCTTTAGCCATTGGACAACAAAATGCATTGTCAAGAAATTTTATAGCAATAATTATAAAAGATGTCCATTTGAACCCATCGAGGTCTCACTGATTTTATAACACCCAGCAGACCTCCCTGCAGGAGAACACTATATTTATGTGAGCAATATATGCGAGAATTGAGATCGTAAAATTAAATGACCACATAGAAGTGTCATTTATATGATGAGCGCCTACATATGTGAAGGCTGGTTTATTTTGCGGCGTCAGGTTGCGTTCAATGGTCCACCCTCAGCGAACGTTTTTAATCACGCATTTCTTCACTCTTTCTGCAATATTACACTTGAAGGACTGGTAAGCAGTTTGCTACGAAATGCTAAATGGTTACTGGCACTGCTATTCTGACAGAAGAGCTCACTAAAATAGAAGTCCAGGACATATTGTATGCAATTGTTTTATGAGAGACATTATGGTTACTAGAATAACATTTCACCATTACCCACTGCTGAGAGAGAAGTCATTAAGATATTTGGCAAGCCAGTGCAATTTTTCAATGGAGCTCTTGTACGAGACCTGAGAACAGCTTCCATAGAGAGAGGCTGGCTGCCACACAAGGAAAGGAAGCTGGGCTCAAGTCTTCTGTGTTGCTGTATTTATTTTATTTTCAGAGCCCAGTAATAAAGTGACAAGATAGGGTATGTCAGGAGTATCAGGAGAAAAACAGGGAATTCTTGTGTGGAAATATATGTATATGTCTCAGACAAGTATTTTGTGTGTGTGTATGTGTGTGTGTGTGTGTGTGTGAGAGAGAGAGAGAGAGAGAGAGAGAGAGAGAGAGAGAGAGACAGAGAGAGAGAGAGGAGAGGAGATGAACTTCTTGTGATGAATCTTATGGCAATGTGTTCAAATTCACCTTTTCCCAAGAACTGCCTTTGTCCAGGGATTAATTTGCATCAGTTTAACAGTTGATTTCTTGTTTTTGGCTTTTAATGAAAAGATGTGCCTGGATGAGGCAGAAGTAAGGATAGGGTTCTATCTGAAAACACTTTACTCAAATAAAGGAGAATAAAATAAGGAGCTACCTATAAACACTTAAAATTTCCTACTGTGGATATTAGGTGATTTAAAAAAAGGAAGACATAATAACTTTAGAAATGTTTTTCAAATGCATACACATACACACACCCATATATACATACAAACCTCTGTATAAGTACTTCTATCTATAGACACACAATACCTGCAAGATAGAGAGCTTTTGGATTGCTATGCTGGCAAAGCCCACCAGCCACTCTTGCCAATGTGGATCCTTATGCTACTTCTTTCCATTCCAGTTGATTATGAAAAAAACACCAGCATTCACCAAAAACAAATATTACTTGGATTATGTCTCAAAAACAGCAACAACAAAAAAATAGGCCAAATTGAAATTTAGTTGCATAGATGTATGGGTACAAACAAGTGTTAGGCAAGAAGAGCTACCTCATTCTCCATAGCGTACTACATTACACAGAGCTCCTACTCAACGATTATTAATTGTATCAAAATTCAGAAAAATAAAATTGTAGGTTTTATTAGAAACAATAGCATGTGGCAGATATTTAAAATTCACTAGAAAACTGAATTCTATTCCTCTATATTCGAGACTTCTTTTGACTGTGGAGAAAGCTTTTTGAGCTTATTGTAAAAGATACAAAGGAAAAATAAAAGTTAATTTAGCTAAAAAATTAAACCAGTGAAATAACCAAATTCTCCATTCTTTGATGCTTTGGTGCCTATAGAAATACCCAAGTATACATAACTTGTACAATCATCATGTTTAGATTGCTCACATAGCCATATTTCACTCCTCTTTTTCATTGATAAATCAAAATATAAAACTGCACATTTTTATGGGGTACCATATAAAACTTTAATACACACATATTGCATAATGCTTAAATCGGGTTAAGTATATCTATCTTTTCAAACATTTATTTATGGTGAAAACACTTAAAATAATTTCTTCTATCCTATCTTCTAAACATTTATCATTTATTTATTGTGAAAACATTCAAAATCCTTTCTTCTAGCTTTTTGAAATGTACTGTACGGTGTTTTTGTCTTTAGTCATCTCACTGTGCCATAGCACACCTGGGCCTCCTGCTCCTAAGGATGCTTAGTACCCAGGGGCTAGCCTCTCCCACACTCATCTCCCACCTTCTCCAACATCTAGATGCCAACTTAGTGAGATCATGTGGTACTTGTCTTTCTGTGCCTGGCCTATTTCATTTAACATCTCCAGTTCTATCCATGTTGTCGCAAATGACAGGATTTCATTATTTTTTTAATGGCCTTTTTATTCATGAGTTGTTTCAAATAAGTGGCTTATATGGATGGTATAAATACGATCTATAGTATCTAAAAAGTGTAGCATTCTTGCCAATGCTATACTCCACCACAGCTATGTTCCTCCCTATGTACAGCCAAGAAAGCCTTACTTAAGTCACTGAATTTCTCTGCCTGGAAATGCGGATTATTTGCAGAAGGGAAGAGCTGGGATATGTTGTACTTTGGTTCTTTTTCTCCCTTTCCAGCCCAGATCCAATCAAGGCCCAATCACAGATCTGTCAGTAAAAGTTTTAAAACCTGAGTGGCAGCCCACCCCATCACCTCCTGTGGTGGCAGGAAGGAATGAACTGCACTCAACAGTGAAAGATCTAGGCATCTCTTGACTTTTTCTTTCTTCCTCTGTCCCTCCCTCTTTCTCTGTGTCTTCCATTCTTCTTTCCTGCTGTCTTTACTTCCTTCCCTCTTTCTTTTGCTATTTATTTTTCTACTATCTCCTAGAATCTCAAACGGCAGGTTGTACTGGAATGAATGAATGAACATATATAATGAATTAATCAACAACTGAAATAAAGGAATAGTTTGAATCCTGTCTCACAGTACATTTCCTATATGAGGCAGGCATTATTTAGTTACCTAGAGGTGGAAAATATTTATAAGAATATTATTATGTGTTGCCATCATATAGATATTGAAGATGATATTCATATCTGGTAAGAAAAAAACTAATAGTGTAGTGCAGAAAACTTTAAAACTTTTATCACAGAAAAAGCACTATCTTTGCCAAATCATTAAGGATTTTTTAATGGAGCAGCAGACACCTTAAAATTCTGAACAACAGCCCTTAGGAAAAGATTTTAACAAAATATATACTTCAATTTGAAGACAGCTATGTAAACTTACATAGTAAACAAAACAGCTTTATATTTTCAAAGTTTTCAATGCTTGTGACCCTGGGGAAAGCATAATTAAAGTCAATGAAGAAAAAAATTAAATCATAAAAGTTGAATAAGTCAAAATATAAAATATTCAATTATTATTGCCTGTGGGGTTTGTTCTGTAAATATTTCATCCACAGTCCACACTTGGCGTCCTCTCCTTCCCATCTTTTAAGGGCTGTCTGGGGAATCAACCCACTCAGCTGCTTGACTTCCTTTTAGTCTTCTTATAATTTATTAAATGATGTTTTTAAAAACATAAGTACTTCAAGTTTTCCTCCTTACCATGTTGTGTGTTGTTCTGTTCGCCCACAGAATTGCTGCAATTAACGACATAAAAAGTCTCCATCGGGGCATGCATCTGTCCTCTGGGGTTTGAGCCACAATGGTGCCTTTTCATGCCATTGCCTCTGGTCTTGCCTCACATCCACTACCCTAATGTCCCAACATGACATAACTCTCCCATGGCAAAGGGGATTCTGGTTCATTCAATATGCAGAAACCCTCAGAAGTGGTTCTCATTGATGTTACAATTTCTAACATAATAACGTAGACATTAAAACTCATTACTTTTATACTACCTACTTGTTTGTGAAACGTGAGCTCAAGGTCAATATAGAATAAGGCTTAAAAGTCATTACAAATGAGCATGCATCTAATGAGTCCATGTTGCATTAAGTGGCCTGAAGTCTAGATGGTACTATTAAGATCATATTGCTAATCAACCTGTGGCTAATCATTCACCAAATCATCATGATTTTCTTATCTAGGCAACAGGCTACATGCTATAAACCCAGAAAGTGGGTTTACTTGTCTTTCTATGCCTGGCTTATTTCATTTAATATCTCCAGTTCATAGCCTACCACATGAAAGTAAGAAAGTAAACTTCAGAAAGTGTTAGCATGAAATAACCTTTTATAATTAACATATTTCTTTATAGCATAGAGGTAGACTTAAAATATGAGCATTATTTTCTTTAATAATCAAGTTATTTTTCCAGGTCAGCAAAAATCTGTTCTTCATTTTATAATTTGATTTCAAATTTGTATTTTTGGTGACATAATTATCACAGAGCTACTTTGTTTAAATGGGATGATAAATAGTTATTGTAATTTCACATTTTCCTCTGTAGCATATTTTGATGTAAAATAATCATTTTCATAACTGACAATTATCTTTCAAATAGTTTTTCTATATGTGGGGAAATTTTCACAATGGGCATCTCTTTCCCAAAGTGAAAATTTTAATCCAAATTATCTAGTTCTTCTGGAATTAGGAATGAGACTTCAGCTACAATAATGGAATTCCATGTAGGACTCTCTTTTTTTTTGTACCAGGGACTGAACTCAGGAGTGCTTAACTACTGAGCCATATCCCCAGCCCTTGATTTTTTGAGACAGAGTCTTGCTGAGTTGCTTAAGGCCTTGCTAAGTTGCTGAGGCTGACTTTGAACTTGTTATCCTCCTGCCTCAGTCTACTAAACCACCGGCATTGTAGGCCTGCACCACAGCGTCCAGCTCCAATATAAAACTCCTCTGGCTGTTTTTGACACTATTCCAGGCATCGCACAGTGTTTGCTGGTGTAGTTGGAACAAAAAGTGCTCGGCAAATAGAGATCCTGAAAGGAAGTGACATCATGCTGTGGCTGACAGAGTTTCAGAAAGCTCAAGCTCCTGGGGTTTGCTTCCTATGGGGGCTGTGGTGTCAGGGTGGCTCTTCCTAGACCTTGGCAGCCTGTGATGAGCAGTGCTGGAGGAAACGGTTTTGAATCTCAGAGAATCCTGAGATAGTTAATATCTTTTCATAAACCACTTTTCTGTTCAGCTTGGTAGATTCTGGTGGTAACTGGCTATGGTGCATGGTTGATTATGAGCATTAGAATCTAAAGGTTGGGGAACTTTATACTCTATAAGACCAGAATAAAGTAATATTCAGAAAGTAAATCAAAATCACTGGAATTTTTGAAACCTTAATTATGGCCTATTTTAAGCTATAGGATAGCATGGTACATCGGTAAACGGAGCATGAAATAATTAAGAAATAATTCAAAACTAAATGCATAATTAGAAATAGACACACATGATTAAAATGCTGTATTAGACTTTCAATTTGCACTTATTGAGGGGAGCATTGGAAAACTGGTTTATCTTCCTGTCTGAAGTACAATCATTAGAATCTCTTGCTCGAAGATTAGATCTGAGGCTAGAAGAAATAATCCTACAAAGAAGAAAGGTGGAAGGCTTAAAAAGGCAAATAAAATACAAAGCAATCTCAGGGAGCATAGTATAGTTTCCTCATTGAAAAAAAAATCAATATTCAACAGTTATTTCAAGGAATAAAAGTGATAAGCAGAAGTGGCAAGGAAAAGTGTTCTGAAACTGAATTATGAAATACTATTTCATATGGCAGAGTAATAAAACTGGAATACTAATTTAGCATAATCAATTTAACTATTTCTAATTTATACTCTGCACTGAGTCCTTCATGCACGAATGCTTGAAAATACAGCTGACTAACAAGATGGCTCTTGTTCATCAGGACAACTCTTGACACCAAAACGGTAATGCAATTATCCCCAAAGCAATAGACTATTACCAAATTGATTTATGTGCTATCTCTAGGATACTTTTAAATTCATAGCCTACCACATGAGTACAATACAACATTCAACTGAGAATTCAAAATTTAGCTCAGAAAGAACATCTCAACCACAAACATGATTGCAAGTTAACAATTGGAAAATATTTAACAAAGAGAATCAGAGTTAATTGAATATTTATTCTCCCCCAAATAAACCATGAATACGCTCACATGGCTATAAGGGATATCACAAAAAGAGGGAATGAAAGAGAAAGTCTGTGTTCTCAATTTGAGCAGTCACATGAGCTAATCTACTATCTAAGTTAGAGAAAGCAAGATAGAACTATTTTTCTAAAATTTGTTAGTTCATTTTTGACATTGAATTACACAATTTGATGTTCAAGTACTGCAAGATGGAAAATTCATAGACAACGTGGTTTAAATACAAGGTTCCTTTTTAATGTAGTTTTAGTTGTTGATGGTCTTTATTTTATTCATTTATATATATATGCGGTGTTGAGAATCAAACTCAGTGCCTCATACATGCTGGGCAAGCACTTTAACACTGAGTCACAACCTCAGCATACTGATTCTTAAAAATGACAATGTGAAAAAAAAATTCACCTGATTGATAAACGAATAAAGATGCGACATCTAATATGAGATGCATACTATTGTACGTAATGTTAATATCCATTTGTGGGACATGCTATGTTGAGGTATTTTCTGGTGTACTCTCACCTTTTGCACTCATGGCCTATGTTAATTTTACCCTAAAATCATCTTTTACCCTCCCCTGAACACCCTCCACGATCATCCATGGCAGCTGGGCCTGAGGGCTTCCCCATGGCTTCCTATTAAGCTGCATTATTGAAAGGAGGATAGACAAGTGGTTAAAAGTGCAGACTATTGAGCCGGACTCCTTGGATTTAATGCCAGCTTTGAATGTTGGTAATCAAATAGTTTCAGGCAAATTATTTAAATTCTGTGTGCCTCGGCTTCCTGTACAAGTTGAGTTGACATGCATAAATTGCTGAGAACCTGCCACACAGTATACATTAAATGTTTGCTACTATTAGTTGTTCCTCTGCTCAAAATTTACTGATCCAGTATCTAAACAGATCAAGATTCTTATAATTTTTCCAATTCCTAAATGCCTGATGAAAAGGTGTCACGTGCAGAAGAAGAGTACGGTTAATCAGCAGAGAATGTAGGGAAATAAAAGTGACAGAGTAAGGGCCTCTCACCAGCAGCTCCTGGAAGAAAGCAGAACTCAGGGCGGTCAGAAGCCAGAGGTCAGCCCATTCCTGACAATCGCCCAGCAGATCCTCACGCATGTCTGTCCCTTGAGCTCCATTAGTATCCCCTAGCGACCTCTCCCATCCACCCCTAGCAGCCTAGATGCGTGTATAATCATAATTGTACAGAGAGAAGGTAAAGACTTGCAGCAAGAGGTGGTGGTATGCAGGGCAAGCCTCGCCCTGGTCCAGAAAGAGTCTAAAGGAACCATTTCGAAATGTCCCAGGACACTGAGATGGCAACAGGCAGTGTAACCCCAGTGACATTTTTACAGAAATTCCACTATATTCTACTAATTTGCACTAAGACTATTCAAAAACATTTTTTTCTACTACATACAATCTATTAAGTTTCCACTAGATCTTTCTATGTGCATTATCCTGCTAACGTCCTCTTCAAATCTAAAGTATAATAATAATACTCCACTTCTTCTTTGCTGAGTGTAATGGTGCAGTCTACCAAAGACTTTAAAAAAAAAAATGAGTACACAATGCCAAGATTTCAATTTAGCCTTTCTATAATAAAACAGGGCATCTGAGCATATAAAAGGAACCCTGCAGTTAAAATCAGAAGACCTAAATTTGAATGGGTTCTGCTTCCTACTTAGCTGAATGATCTTGTCAAGTCACATTGCCTTTTGAAATCTCAATTTTCTCATATGTAAAATGAGAAACACCACATGTATGATCTTACAGAATTATTTTAAGAACTCAATGATGAAGTAAATGGAAAAGCATTTTTAAAACTCTATAGTGCTCAATTATTAGGCATAACCATGCAACTATATGTCAGTTGCTCCCTTGTAAAAGTCCATCAAAAAAAAAAAAAAAGAATCAATACAAACTCATTCTTTCCAGAGAAATGCTTGTTTTGCTTTCTGGCATTGGGAATTGAATCCAGAGGCACTTACTACTGAGCCCTGCTCCTAGTCCTTTTTATATTTTATTTTGAGACAAGATCTCACCACATTGCTTAGGGCCTTATTAAATTGCTAAGACTGACTTTGAATTTGTGATCCTCCTGCCTCAGCCTCCCAAGTCACTGGGATTATGGGTGTATGCCAACACACCAGGGAGAAATGTTCTCTTTATGCAGGAAGAGAGCTCTGAAGTTGGACAGTAGTCTGAGGTAATTGTTTTTAGAGGAATTTTTATCACTTTCTACAGGAAACCTTGTTTATAATGTTTGCGTTTTGTGTTGTTTGTGGTGCTAGTGCTTGAACCCAGGGCCTCCCACACTGCTTAGTGTTTGATACTCGTCTTAGTTTTGTGTTACTATAGCAAAATACCATAGACTAGTTTAGAAAAAGACTAGAGATTATTTCTTACAGTTCTGGAAGCTGAGAAGTTCAAGATCGAAGGGCTGTACTGCTGCATCATTCTGGGGTGGAAAGCAAGAGGTATGTTTATGCACAGGCATACCACCCTGTGAGAAAGGAGAGAAGGAGAGAAGGAGAGACAGAGAGAAGGAGAAGAGAACAAACTCATCCTTTTATCAGGAATTTAGTCCCACAACAAGCAAGCCACTTCAATGGTACTGACATTAATCCATTCACAATGGTAGACCATGCTTTCAGTGACTAAAAGACCTGCTCAGCACAATTGTAGAGCAGGAAAAGTTTAAGGGCTCACGTTTTCAGAGGTCTTCATCCATAGACAAGCCAGCTCCATTCCTCGGGCTCCAGGTGAGGCCGAACATCACGGAGGAAGAGTGTGGCAGAGGGAAGCAGCTCACATGATGAAGCAGAAAGAGAGACACCAGCTCCAGATACAAAATATATACCCCTTAGCCACACCCCCAATGAACCATCTCCTCCAGCCACAGCCCACCTGCCTCCAGTTACCACCCAGTTTATCCCATCAGGGATCAACTCATTGATTGAGTTAAGACTCTCACAACCCAGTCCTTTCTCTTCCACACTTTGCATCGTCTCAAATGTGAGCTTTTGGGGGACACCTCACATCCAAACCATAACAATCCCTCAGGTCTTTATCACCTCCTAGAGGTTTCACTTCTCAACACTGTTGACTGGGGATGAGGTGTGTGACCTGGGAACTTCAGGGGACACATTCAAATCATAACAATGATAAAATAGAGCATTCCAAAGTTTCTTAATAAAATAATTGATAAAAAGCAATAAGGAAAAACTGACATTTTGCTGCAGAAAAAGAGAGTGGTGAACAAGGAGGAGGAGGAGGAGGAGGAGGAGGAGGAGGAGAAAAGAGGGATAAGGAGTGGGAAGAGGGAAGCAGATCACATGATGAAGCAGAAAGAGAGACACCAGCTCCAGATACAAAATATATACCGCTTAGCCACACCCCAATGAACCACCTTCTTTTAAGGATGGAGGGGAGGAAGAGGAGGAGGGAAGGAGACAATGACAGCCATGTCTTTTAGGAGCCTGAAGAGAAGCCAAACCCATAACCCTTTATTGTGTGAAAAACAGGAGGTATTTCACTCTATATCCAGGCCCCACATGAAAACTGTAGAAATGGATGTCAATAAATATTTGTTAAATTGAAAAACCAAGTGATAGTGAAAAGAACATGACAATGTTCTACATGACAATTTCTACATGACAATGATCAGGGTATCTGCTACTCAAAGTCTAAAACTCCAAATCGATTCAAAACAACAACCTTAGAGTCATTTTACATATATAGTTTCACTGTGTAGACTGGTATTTATTAAGGTCAAATCCTCTGTAGTTAAGAGTTGATTATCTAGTTTGTAAATAATCCAGGGATTTCTTTTTTTCTTTTTCTGATCTCTTTTCTTTGGTTCCCATCATTTCGCCTTCTGACTGAATGAAGAGGAAGTGCAGAGAAACAGAATGAAATTTGACTTATTGAAAAAAGTCTCAGGGGACAACTTGGAAAATTAGTACATATTATATGTAGATTTTTAAGGTTCATTATATTTGTGTCCTTTTAATTAATGAGATTTTATTTCACCTACTGAAAATTGGTAACTCCAGGTTCCAACTCAAATATATTTTAAATTCTGTAAAAATGTTTACCCAAAAGCAAACTGATATTTTCTTTAAAAAAAATCTTATTTTTGTCCTACATTTTTAAATTTTATAATATAAACACATTATTTTATTATATATGACATGGGAGGATTTAAAAATGTATATTAGTGACATATGATTCTTCATGTTCTGTAATTCACTTTTTACTTTGTTGTTAGAAAGATTTAGCCATGCTCAGACATACACACACACCTTTTAAAATGTATTTTTAAATCCATACATTATTTGTGAGGTGAATCATAGTAATTAATTTATCTTTTCTCCAGTTGATATAAATTTTACTTATTCCATTTTCTAGTATAATGAATTATTTTGCAACCCTCCTTCTTGTACATGTCCCATTAAGTTTTCTTTTTTATTATGTGTGTACATCTATACTAATTGTACCAATTAATGGTTTTCAGTGTGGCTTTCCATACAAGCATATATGGTGCTTTATCAGATCCAGATTCCCACTGCCCTGTCACCCATCCTTGCAGAACCCATCCCTTTCCTTAATCCTACCCTCTTCTACTTTCAGGTCAGCCCTGTCTTCGAGTCCTGAGATTCTTTCTTGTGCTTGATCTAGTCTATTGATGAAAATTTCAACTGATTTGTTTTTTCACTTGACTTATTGAGCTTTTCATTTCCACGATTTGTTTGGTTGTTTTTCAAAATCTCTGTTTTATCAAATTGCTCTTCATATCCTGTATTATCTTCCACAATTCATTCAGCAATTATGTGTATCATCTTTGAATTGATTGATCATCTTAAAAATTATTCTTTAAAATGATTTTTCTGGCATTTTATCCCTTTTCTTCTTCTCTATAATCAGTCACTGGGGTTCTGATTGATTGGAGGATTCAGGCTGCCTTGCTTTTTTCATACTTCTTCTGATTCTATGTTGAGATTTGCATCTTTGGGGATGAATAGCTCTTCGTCTTCTGTGCTAGGACCTTCTTACTGAGCAGCCTGCTCTTTACAGTGCACACTGTGATGTCAATTTACTGAGTTTAATTCTAAATGGACTTCAAAGTGCAGTTTCATTGTGATTTCTTCAGCTTTGGTTAGTGAATTTTACACAATGCATAGGTGTGAGCCTGAGGGACACTCTTTGTAGCTAGATCTCACAAGAGTGGGGTCCCTCGGTTAGCTCAAGTTGGTGTGAGGTAGATGATGGAATGTAAGGGCACACCTTCTGGGGTCACTCCTCCAGTTTTGGCAGAAATGTGTGTTCTGAAAGACTCAACAACTTGTGCTGAGGTTCACTGTAGTTGTGCTATTTCTCTCTACTATTACTATCGAGGTCAATGTTCAAGAGTGGGACTTCGGGTCCCCTCCCATAGCCATGCCAACATTAATTCAGGTCAATGATGGGGAGATTTTCTCTCTCTTTTCTGTAAGTTGAAATATCTACCAAGGTTTGAATAAGACTAGGTCATGACTGGAGGAAGGTACAATTTCTTTCAACTGGTTTGAGGTATATCTTAGTAGAAAACCACCTGTCCAACATTCTCAAGGTGCTGGACTCAATTCTAGGCACTGCTTGGGAAAGTATAAAAACTATCATAACAATAACATCAAAACAAATAAAGAAATACAGTAAAAAGCAAATAAAAATAGCAACTACAAAATCAATTATGACAGGAAAGAAAAGGACAAAAATAATAGATTAAAAAGCTAAAGTTAATAGAAGTAAAATTAATAAATTTTTAAAAGGTAACAGAAGAATAGTAAAGAAGGTGAAGCACAGGGTAAAGAAGAATTAAAATTATTTTTTTTTATTTTAAAAAAGAAGTTTTTTTTTTTAAAAAAGGAGGGAGAGTGAGGAAGAAGAAAGGAAAAAAATCTCATTGAAGTATGAAAAATAAAATATAATAAGAATAAGCTGGGTGTAGTGGCATAGGCCTGTAATCTCAGCAGCTCAGGAGGCTGATACAGGAGGATCATGGGTTCAAAGCCAGCCTTAGCAAGAGCAAATGCTGGGGATGTGGCTTAATGGTAGAGTGCTCCTGAGTTTAAACCCCATTAAATAAATATATATACTTATATATATATATAAGTTTTTCGAGCAAGTAATCTTGACGGAATTAAGCATTATACAACTATGGTTAAACAACAATTTTTATTTTGCAATATTGTAATGTTATTTCTTTAAGAGGTAAATTTGATTAATGTAAAAACATCAATAGTAATTGTGGAACTATTACTCTTCTTTGTATATTAAATGTGTTCATATTTTCCAGGTATATAAATATTTAACNTATATATATATATAAAGAATAGAAATGAAAATAGTAATAACAATAGAAGATAGAATAAACAGAGCAATAATTAAGTCAGAAACTCCTTCCAGCTGAAGTATTTGGAATTACTTCTTTTGAGGTCTTGTAAGGTTGGAGGCTGTCAGGTATGCGAGGGTGTGTAGTGAATCATAGCTGATGCCTGCTGTGTTTTCTCTTGACTTGTACCAGACAAGTTGAAGAGGTACTAGGCAGTTCCCTGCATTTGTCCTTGGGCAGGCTACAGGATCCATGACCACACCGGGGTCATATTCTCTCCAGAAACTTTGTATACACACCCAGGGTCATGGCTATGTTAGAGCCACTGAATCCCTTGCCAGCTGAGCAGTGGCTGATACCTGGGCATGGGGACTGGCATGAACTTGCTCCGCAGGCCCTCATTCTGCACGCCATGGGGCCTGGCCAACTGGGGGTTACAGCAAGTCCTTCTCACCTACTCATATTCAGAGGCATATGGAGGCAGGCATATATTCAACCCAGAGGTCTACCATCTGTGAGCCTAAGGACCCTCAACTGACCAAGTCAGGGTGTCCCTTGAATGACTCTGAGTTGGAGCAGCAAGCAAACGCTGAGGCCTGCACTAGGGGAGAATGCAGGACCCAAGGAATTGTGAGCAGAAACTCTCAGACCTTGTTCCCTGGCAAAACCACAAAGAACTGGCCTCACCCCTTATTACAGACGGTGAGACCATCAACCGCTGTGCCCTCCTCTCCCTTACCCATCATGGCTGTGCCCCACACTGCTGAACCTCTCATAAGGTTTGTCTCACACATGGCCCAAGCCACATGTGTCCTGTAGCCAGCTCCTTCCTGGTCAGTGTAGCTGGGCTGCCGTGAGATTGGTTCAGGTCTTCGGGGGGCCCCCAAAGAAGTTTAATACCTAACTATAGGGCCTTGGACAGCTCCTTCTTAGTACTCTGAGAGTTTGTTGAGCAATGTTATGAATTTCTTCTCTAAAGCTAGTTTGTTGTGCAGGAGGAGCCACATTGGGATCAAATCACCAAATTGTATTTAAATCTTGTAAAAACCACTGATTTCTCCTGCACTTAGGATGCCAGGCTGCGGTTGTTACCGGGATTGCTTGCATCCTCTGGTTTACCTACCTATACTTGTGACATAGGATTTCCCACCCCAGCTGGGGAGCCGTCAGGACGAATTGCTTCAGACTTGGTCCTGATTTCCCTTTCTGATTCTCCATGCTATTTCTTGACACTTCTGTTTTTGTTCCCAGAGTTCTTCCTCTCTTTCTGTCCTCAGAATATATCTTCTTTTTGTTGTCCTGATTCGTCTCCCTCAGGGACATGGGGAGGGTACTTTTGCTCTGCCATCTTGCCCTGCTGTCTTTCTCCTCAGTAGTTTACACAAGTGTCTCCACAGTGAACACCCTAGCTCCTCTTGTCCCAATTGGACATGTGGCTAAAATTAAGTTAGAGAAGTTAAAAAAAATGTACAGTTTACCTGTGAGTTACCAAGTGTGATGTACTAGTCCACTTTTTGTCACTCTGACCCAAATACCTGACAAAGAACAGCTTAGAGGAGGAAATGTC
Organism: Marmota marmota marmota; assembly: GCF_001458135.2. Taxonomy (NCBI): domain Eukaryota; kingdom Metazoa; phylum Chordata; class Mammalia; order Rodentia; family Sciuridae; genus Marmota; species Marmota marmota. The sequence continues at coordinate 16,874,682 of NW_026000240.1, read as the reverse complement.
CATTGTGGCTCCTGGTTTCAGAAGTTCAGTCCATGGCTGCCTGGCTGCATTGCTGTGGGCTTGAGGTGAGGCAAACATCATGGTGGATGGGTGAGGTCCAGGCAGGTGGCTTAGCTGATGGCAGCTGGAAAGCAGAGAGGGACAGTGAGGAGCCAGGGACAAAATATAACCCAAAGAGGATGTCCCCAGTGACTTGCTCCCTCCAGTCACTCCCCACCTGTCCACAGTTGACTACTCCACCAGCAATCTACACTTAAATCATTAATCATCAAAGGGATTAATCACCTGGTTAATAGAACCCACTGTTGGAGAGTCTCCTCATAGTCTAATCATGACACCTCTGGACATTGCTACATTGCTCAATGTGAGTTTTTTTTTTTTTTCCGGAGGGGAGGTGGTGTACCTCACATCCAAACCCTAACAAACAAATGAGTTTGGGAATTTGTTAAAGACATGTTAAGCATTTGTCATCATATGATTTATTGTCTTTTTTGATTTTTTTTATGTGAGATTTCTGGAGTAATGGGTCTCATGAGGTTAAACTGTTTTTGTAACCCTGGAAAATACCCTAATTAGTTATGGCAAATTCACTTACCCACCCCCAATTTTGTTTAACATTAGTTTATTGAAGAACTTTGCATCTGTTTGCACTGCTGAGCTTGCATCCTGCTGTTTACTGTGGTATAGACAGACAGGGGTCCACTAGCCCTGTGCCTTTACTCTTCTCTAAAATGGTGGTTACAAAATAAGCATGTCTGGCCCCTTGGAAGCTTGGTAAAATTGACTTTCTCAGCTTCATTTCTTTTGGGGGTGGTTTTGCACATCTCCTGGTCATGAGGCCATAACTCTATCTATTCTATTTCTCACCAGGAACTGTAACTGGCTCTAGACTTCAAGTAACAAATGTCAAATCTGTGCCTTTCTTGAGGATGCACTTTATGTCCTGAAAACTTCTGCCTACTGAGAGCCCAAACTCAGAAATGTCATAGCATCTACTCTGCGCACAATCTTGCATTTCTTTTTTTGTTTCTGCTTAAAATGATGTTGCCTTTGTATTCGAGGAGGGCATTGTCCTTCTAAATTTCTTGTTTTATATTTTACCCACCTTTGATAAGTTGTTGGGACCAAAGGTGTTATCAAAATGTGAACTGGTTTCACATGTTTAACTAACCACCTGAAAAACTTAGTTTTCTTTTTCAGCTGTTTGCAGCTAGATGGGTCAGTTTCCTGGGGCTGTTGTAATGAAGGACTGCAAACTGGGTGGCTTAATATATATATATCTTGATGTTGTATTTCTATCTTCCATATATAGAAATACAACATCAAGGTATGTGCAGGACCATGCTCCCTCTGGAAGCTTTGGGGAAGAATACTTCCTTGTGTTTTCCTAGCTTCTGGTACTTTGCTGGTGATTCTTTGCCCTTCTTGGTTTACAGCTGCTGAACCCAAATCTGCCTCTGATGTCAAGTGGTGTTCTCTCTGGGTTGTCTCCTCTTCCTACAATGATTCCAATCATGCTGGATCGTGGGTCTACCTAATGACCTCATTTTACTTTAATGCAAAGACCTTATTTCTAAATAAGGTCATGTTTGCAAGTACTGGTTGTTAGAATTTCAGCATATCTGCATGGGAGACAAAATTCAACCTACAATACTGGATATACACTGCCATCAATTCCATATTGAATTTAATATTCAATGTTACATATAATCATGTATGTGTATATGTCAATATTCAACTTACATGCGTCCTTAAACACACACACACACACACACACACACAGAGACAGACAGAGAGAGAAAAAGATGGCTAGGCATGAATTTGTGAGTTTCTCATTGTTCCATCTCAGATTCTGACATCTAAATGTTCAACAACCCTGGCCTTCATTCTTTAATTCTACATAGTATTCTCCCTTGGTTTGAATTCAAACTATAATTCTGATTGATTACGCTAATGAAAGGAAGTCAGCAAAAAGGTCTCAAGTTTCTTATCCTAATAGCAACAAAGTTCTTTAATAAGAACAATCTATCTGCACAATTTCTAAATAATATAAAGAAAAATAGTATGGGATTATTTTGGATCAGTCAGATTCTACCTTCTTAGGTTTTATGGACATTTATAGTTTTAAAAACTAAAGTGTTTGGAACTGATTGAAGAAAGAATAGCAGTAAAAATCCCCTTGCAGTGATATGTCAAAGATTTCTAGTGAACTAACTAATCAGAGAATATAGTCCTTGTAGTATAAATATAAGACATACTTAGAAAGTCAAGGGTCAAGTGTTTCCCCTCATATGTGAAAGCTACAGAGAAAAATAACAAAAGAGGGTCTCTCAAAAATAGAAGTGGGAGGAGAGTAGAGGCCAGGGCCTAAGAGGGAGGGATGGGGAGAGAAAGGAGAAGTGGGGAGGGCAGTGGACAGAATCATGCTGTGTACATGTATGAATACATCACAACACCTTCCAATTCTATATATAACTATAACTGTAAAATAAATAAAAGGAAGACCAACAGATTAGCAGAAGAGGATTGGGGGAAGAAGGAGGGGAGTGGAAAGGGAAAGTACTGGGGACTGAAATGGAGCTAACAGTTATATGAAAAAAAATTTCCCATTAAACTAACAGATCAGAGAATATAGTCCCTCTAGTCCAACAAACAAACAAGCAAACAAAAAATGAAATGACTGGGAAGCAAGACTATTGAAATTCATGGTGAATGACCTACAAATGCTTTATGGAATATTATAATAAAACATATCAGTTGCTTCTGAATTAAAGATTATGCAACATCAACAAGTAAGTATAGAATGACTATTATTTCCAAGATTCATGTATTGAGATTTTGGGTAAAACATGATACTCATTTAGGCATAGGACCAGTGTTAAGAGCTTGTTAGAGGGAATACAAAAGAAATGTGCAAATTTCCTCAATGATTAGCAAACAAATACATTATTTTTATGTTGTTATTTATGTCTCAACCATTGGTCTGTTGATTGGACCAATAAATGTTAATTTTATTAGTGATAGATAAAACATCAAAATCAACAATTATTAAACTATATTAATGCTCCTTATTTGCTCTTCATGCTATTTTGTGGGTGTTTTCAATATCTCTTTTGTGTGCTAAGAGTACAAGTCTTCCCAGAGGACAATACCCTCTGCCATTATCTTCTGAATATATGAGTCAACAAAGAAGCAGTGGCCTCTTTCAAATTATCATTGATAGATGCTAGTCAATTTACTTTCATTTTTTAACCATGACAAAAGTGCTATTTCTCTGCCTCACCTGCTGGACCATGCCAGCTGGATAGGTACCAAATCTCTAAAAGTACCAATTAAAATAAAAATAGCTAAATCTGGAACAAGTATCAAAGTGTAGCTTTGGAACAGTGTGATAATGTATAAGTGATCATTATCAACACCTGCAGTCCGCTTTGCTTATGATGACTCATTGACAATAGTCTAATGGTAGCACAAAGGGCTAAAAGGGGAAAATAGAAAACTTCAACTTTCTTAGTGATAATTAAACTAATTTTTTTATCATTTTAAAAAATAAGTTCACTCAACTATATGGATATCAAGCTGCATCAGTATGTCTGTCTTCAAGTTTTTCCATTTTCCAACTGCATTTCAACTGAAATACTGTCTGTCTGTAATGGGGGAAAGCCTTTCAAATTATCCAATTGCTTATTAAGTCAACCTTCATGAAGAGATATGTCAGCAGATGGGGTAGAGAGAGAAGATGGGAGGGGAGGGGAGGGGGGATAGTAGAGGACAGGAAAGGTAGCAGAATACAACAGTCACTAGTATGGCATTATGTAAAAACGTGGATGTGTAACGGATGTGATTCTGCAATCTGTATACGGGGTAAAAATGGGAGTTCATAACCCACTTGAATCAAATGTATGTATGAAATATGATATGTCAAGAGCTTTGTAATGTTTTGAACAACCAATTAAAAAAAATGAAGAGATATGTCTAACTGAGGACTGCAGAGAACCACTCTCAACCGCCATTGCAAAGGTGAACCCTAATCGTGGTGACTTCTGTGGTCTGGTTCATGCACCTCCTTCTCTTGGTCATCATTATGACCAAGACACCTGACAAGAATGACTTAGAGTAGAAAGGCTTTATTTAGGCTCATAGTTTCAGAGGCTTAATCCTTGGTTGGCCGACTCCCTTGCTCTGGGTATGAAGGGAGACAGAACATCATGGCAGAAGGGTGTGGATGGAGAAAGCTGCTCATCTGTGACAGGAACCAGGGAGTGAAAAAGAAGAGCTAGGGGAACAAGATAAAATCTCCAGGGTACAGTCCTACAGACCAGCTTCCTCTAGCTCCACCCCACTTTCATTTACCAACCACGAAGTGTTAGAGTCTGTAAACAAGTCAAAATAACACCTGGCATTTTGTCAGGGGAATGTTAAAGTTCGTAAACAAGTCTGGATGGTGCCTGGCAAAATGCCAGAGGGAGTGGTTTGAGAAGTAACAAAAGCGAGCCATTAGGTGTAGAGATTCCTGATTGGTTGACTGATGTATCTAGTTTATGCTAATTAGATAAGCTGTGTGGAATGTATAAATACTGCTCCTGTCCTGCAATAAACGGCTCCCACTCCTGCTGTATCAACGTACACAAGTTATTCGTCACCCCCCCCTGATTATTCTGCTGCAGCCGGACTGCGGCAACGAAGTCCTTTCAAATTATTAATCCATCAAATAAATCAATCCATGGATTAGTTTAGAGTTCTCATAATCTAAACATTTCACCTCCAAACATTCTTGCATTAGCACAGGGTCTTGGGGGGACATTTCACATGCAAATCATAGCAAGCTGTCATGTACATTGTTCTGTTTCTGGAAACCGATGTCTGAAGAAATAGAGTTATCTTCCACTCTGTTTATACTCAACAGGCCATTGTGTCACAGGGATAGGATAATTGAGTAAAGATTATGGTTTAGAAAAAGAATCTGGAAGGAACAGAGCAGTAGGTGGTGGCAGAAATCCTATAGGTCAGGCATTATGAAGGCCATGGGTTTGGAATTTTCAGAATTAGACCAGTCTGTTCTTTTGGTGGAAAACCCATGTCCATTAGGCATTAAAGCCTTGTTTCTTCTTCTGCCATGTTCTTCACTTTCAATTTTCTTACTTAGGCATATTGGAAATGGTATTAGAAAACAGGTCCTGTAAGATATGTATAGCCCATTTCCTGCTTATGCAAGGGTTTCAAATGTAGCTTATGTCCCCCAAATTCAAGACTTTTGGGGTTGAGGCTCATGATTTCTTCAGCAATACAATTTTTTTCAAAAGCTTAGTTCTGTTTACTTAGGGTTCCCTATACAATGACCACCAATGTTCTTTCCAGTCTTGTTTGCTTCCAAAACCCCACAACTTCCATTCTTGATGGAATTATGGTGTCCATAAGACCATCTGGAATAAACAGGTAGAAAGACCACATCTTAATTTGATCTGTAACCTGAATTAGAAGTTTGATTAGAATTTGGTGGTGGGGTTTGTTTGTTTGTGTATTTTTTTTGGGAGGGGGCCATATTTTAAAATGCCAACTCTTAGAACAGATTTACAAACAGCTTTTCCAAACCTGTTTCTGGATTTTTTCAATTGTTCCTGTTATTAATGCTAGTAAAACCTCCCAATTCTTTCTAACTTTATCTTGCCAAAATTATCAACAGCAATCAACATGCACTAAGATTTTTTTTTCCCACACAAGAGCTACTTTCTCAATAGATAGGAATTTGCCTCTCAATTTACACCGGGTAGCAGTATATCAGATGAATTGGTACCAAACAACTTGAATTTCCACAGTTTCCAGACTTTGATGTCAGTCTCACTACTTGTCAGTGCCTGCATTATTTGAGAAATCAATCTTTGTTTTGTTTTGTTTTGTTTTTAAACAATTTCTCAAAGTCCAGGAGAGTAACACTTTTAAAATGTACTATTTTCTTATGTTACAATCTGAGGTGAGTTCAGAAGCAATCTTGAGACGATTTCTAGACATTTGACTCAGGAATTTAGTTCTTTACTTCTGGTCACAGAGGGGCAAAAGGAACATGAAGATTCCTTGGAACACTGTAGGTCAAGCCCAGTGTTAGTGTGGTCATTTGTGACTCTTCACATTGGTATAACACAGTCATCTGGCCCCTCATTGATGTCAGTGAAACTCTTCTTCTTTGGCTAGAAAATCGTGTGGCAATCTCATAACTACTAAAAACCTCAAAGTATTTTTATTGTAATGATTAATTTGAATTGGACCAGTATTTTGCATTTATTCTCAAAGGATATTTTCATGGATATAAAATTCTAGTATGGTAATTATTTCCTTCCAGTAAATTCAAGCCATCATCCACTGATATCTGCCCTCTATTGTAACTGTTGAACAGGCAACCATCAATGTAACTATTGTCTTTTAAGATACCTATCAACCCCTTCTTGGTTTCAAAAATTCATTTCAACATTTTCTTCCCCAGTTTTATTGTCTTATTTTTAAAAACTTGATAGTTTTACTACGTTGTAAAGTCAAATAGTCATACTGATTTTTCTAGGCAAACTTAATTTATGAAATCAAGTAGTCAACTGAGAAGTTTCTTTATAAAATATTCCAATTAATAAATCAAGAAAGAAAGAATTATAGCCATTTTACAACTCCTGGTTTGAATGAATCTAAGTAATGATTAATTTCAGTCTCCAGTTTTCTATGACAATTCAATCCAATCACCAGTGGATTACAACAACATTTTTATTTCTCTCATAATTTTATGAGCAAGGAATTCAGGAAGGACGTGGCTGGGCATTTCTCACTTGGACTCTGTCAGTTCCAAGCAAAGTTTAGCTAAAGCAGTAGTGATCTGAGGACTCAGGTGGAATGAATGTTTAGTTCCCTCATATAGCTGAAAGTTGACAACTGAAAGCTCTTACCTGGGAGCTTTTCTGAGACTTTTCTAGAAAATCTACAACTGGATTCTTCAGTATGACGGTATCAAAATACTCGTTCTTGTTACACAGCAGCTGACTTCCCTTAGAGAAAGATGGCTGACTCCAGAATCAGTTGGATTTTGGGCTGGAAGACTGTACTAGAAATCTCTATCCTGTAAATAGTAGGATGTTAAGCAATATCCCTATCCAGGCACTAGATGGAAAGAAGTACTACGCTCCCAGTTGTGACAACCAATATCCAGACATTACCATAAGTCCCTAGGAAATATGGAATGTAAGGTTAGGTTGCCCTTGGTAGGGAATGGTTGCCCAGGAGTGAGAATCCAAAAGAGAAAGCCAGGTGTAAATTGTGTGATTTGTGTGTTTGTTTTTCTGATTGGCTTGAAAAATATCACAGCCTTACATCTGCTAGATTCTACCGGAAACAAGCTGAGATTCAAAGGAGAAACAAAGATATCCCATATCCTAATGATGGATATGTCAAAACTTTTCAACACCTTTTAAAATAATTACAGAAAAGTAATTTGAAATGCACAGGAAAATACAAAGATTTAATAAACAAAACATAGGGCTTTAATAATGAACAGAATCCAACCAATCTACTACCGCACTCTGGCTGGGCACAAATCACGAGCCACTGAAGCAGGAACAAACTTTATTTTTGAACTGCAGGAAAACACTTCACACAGCTCCCGGGGAATCCTCCCTAACGCCTTGTGGCTGGTCCAGGAACCCCCAGCCGGAAATATATCTCCCGGAAATCCCTCCTCCTGCACTTCCCCAACCAATGGGAACTCTCGGGGAATCCCCGGAAATCCCCATGAGAACTCTAAAATAGTGCGAGAACTCAAAAGTAGCGGCAGAGGCAGATAGTAATGCCTCGACTGTCAATCAATACTGTTGGCAAAATGCCAGGGGCCATACAGACTCGGCTGTGGCTCTCAGCAATCTACATGGAATAAAGTCTGTTAAAAGACCTAGTTTGTCCAGTAAATAAAATTCGAGTCCTAAAAAGATGAAGCACTACCAAACGAGAGAGACTGGAGAGACTCATCAACCATTGCCACACATATATCCTATTTAAATTCTGACTTAAGCAATGTTAAAAATTTGGAGATGATTCATAAATTGAATACTGACTGGATATTTCATATTAAGAAATTATTGTTAAATGTTTATCTGTGATAATAATATTATGGTATTATTTCAAAAAAGATTCTTTATACGTTAGAAGCATATCCCAAAATAGTTGAGGTTGAAACAATATGATATCCTGCATTTTCTTTAAAATAAAAAAGGGTTGCATTAAGAGAATAAATCCTTTCTAGTTCTTATAAATCAAATGACTTTATGCACCATCACTTGTAGAATTTAGAAATGGTCACACCCTGACTTAATTTTAATGCAATTAATTTTCCCAAATTTTAAGGGAATTTATATTTTTTACAGTAAAGTCTCAACATTATTTTTAAAATTTTAGAATTTAACTCAAATTATACAATATGTACTCAAAAATTTTTGGAAATGCAAGAATATTTGAACTAAAAATAACAACAAAACTAATATTAAATACTATTTTTTGTACCTCCTTTTGGTCACATTTTTATTCATAAAGTTGATGCTAACATAACTAGAGTAACACTGTACATACCAAATTTTTAGTCAACATTATATGAGATAATATAAAGAATTATTTAAAATTATTCAATAATTCTCTCTTGGTAAAATTTTAGACTTTTATTCTCATAGGTCTTGAACAAGATGAGATAATTCCATTTTTCTGAACATTTAAGAAATATTATAAAAGGAGACTTATTTTCCCCCATATATACCCACTACCTATAGGTAGCATAGATGTTAAAACAAGTTTTTAAAACTCAATTCATTTATTTTAGAAGTTTCCAGTTGTTTCCCTTGAATTTTCTAGATGCAACTTCTTAATTTTTCTATCTTCCAACTGATTAAATCTGTCACTTCTGTTTCTTTTTTCTTTTTCTTTTTTTTGTGTGTGTGCTGTCAAAATTCCCAAATTTTATTGTTAAATAATAATGGTACTGGAAAACTGAAATTAAAATATAATTTAAAAGTTAAGGTTTAAAAGCATATTCTCCAAAATGTTTTTATCAGCATCAGATGATGTAAGTTCAGTGTTTTCAAACTGAAGATGTCATTTCAGGATTTTTCAGTTCTTGGGGGATACAGACTGACAAGTCCGGCCTGGCAGTGAGTCACAACGGTCTATTATAGACGGGGACCCATCTCAGTCATGATATTTGGGTCAATTCCTGGAGAATTTGAGATCGATCCTCAAAACTGGCTTTTTAAGTTCAAGAAAGTCACTGGGGGCTGTTCCTAAGAAGGGTGGAAATGACACCAGAAGTGGAGAGCTAAGATGAATTCAGGACTGGACCCAAAGCCTTCAGGATATTGGAAGTTTTGTCATCCCCAAACACAACCCCAACCAAGATTTATGAGTGATGGACATTTGAAAACAGTTTCTAATCCTTAGATCACAAAACTCAGCTAATCACTAAATAATTTATAAACTCCATAGAAGCACAGCTATGACTCACCAATTACCTATTCTGGACATCGAGGTCAGTAGCCAGCCATGGGCACAAATAATAGAAACAGATGGCACTTTTGTACCTCATTAAAGGCAAAAGAACATAGTCATATAAATCCTAATATTTTCTTTTGTTAGTCAAAGAAATGCTTTCATAACAGTGAAAAAAATCAGTCAGTCTGACTAGCTATTTTTGACTGCCAGATATTTGATAAATTGTATACCGAACAAAGTACCATTTTGAAATTGTCTTTGTCTTATAGAAAACAGAAGCTAAAAGCAGAAAGTATAAAAGCTGTTACACCTACTCTGGCTCTATTAAATGTTAGAAAAACTGAACCAGAAAACAATTACATACATTATCTCTTTTGGAAAATCTGGGTCTGGTCTATATTAATGTGTGATTTCTCAGTCTTCCTAATTTTTTTCTTTTATATTATGTCCTACTAGCTAAAGCCAGGAAGAAAAAAAGTACTAGGCTGAATATGAAGGCTTTTTAAATCAGGAAACTGCCAGACATGGAGGTACCTGCCTAGGGTCTATATGAGGATGACCAGCAATTTCATTTAAAGGGGATTCAAACATTCAATGTCTGATTGGATCTTATGACCTCTAATATTACATCCATTGCCAGGGACCTTTAAGTCTAAAATCATAAAGTAAGATTTCTCGATGTCCTATCATATCCCAGTTATCTATAAATTACAAAAATAAGAAATTACCTGAAAACTCATTGATATAAAACAACACTTTTATTATGCTCATTCATTCTGTGGACCTGGCTTACATCTTCTGCTCCACGATTTCTGAGGTCTCCGTGAAACAAACAAACAAACAAAACACAAATAATAGTCCATTATCATTATGAAATGGAATAGAAGCCCAAACTGAGAAAATAATTAAGGAAACCCCCCAAATCCAAAACAGAGAACCAAGGCATGTATAATTATTTTCTTTTACCTAAAATTTTTAAAATTCTTTACAAAAAATCCTCTCAGATAAAGGGAGGACCATGAAATTGTAGGAATTCTGGAACACCCTTATAATGGAAATACTACATATCAAATACTACATATCACAGGATAAAGTACAGATTTACAGAAAATGCACAGTCATACATAAATACATCAATAAAAAAATACAGAATAGTATTTTCTAACAAAGTTTGAAAAAAGAACACAAGGTTGACCAAAAAAATAGAATGAAGGGAAAAATTATAATGATAAAAGCAGAAATTAATGAGGTAGAAATCAGATAAACAGTAGAAATAATAATAGTGGTTCCTGAAAATATTCAACCACAACAACAAAAAAATAGCTAATTTAATTGTTTTTTAAAGGCAAGCACAAATGTAGAAGTAACAAGCTAGAAATAACCATTGAGAGACACTTCTGAGCACACACAAATACATACACACATGCAAGTCTGTATTACTAGTATTTTTTTTTTTACAAATCAAAGCAAATATTTTTTAAAATCAAGATAAATGTGCAATTTTCCATGAAAATGTAATCTTAAACAATTGGCCATAGCAAAAATGGTGATTATAGAGGAATTTCCAAAGCAGACCTAGAAAAACAGTTATTAAAGCACTGTCATATAAAAGTACCATTCCCAGGTAATTTCACAGAAAAATTCTACAAAGACTGGTAAGTAGGTCCACAAAGGCTTGTGATGCTAATACTGTTAATATTAATGTTCATTTTTAATTGTTTCAGAGTATTGGCAATAGCACTCTTCATTCTCTTTCCATAGTCCTTTTTCTCCTGCACTAAGTTTCTTTTCTTGATTTTGTTTCTGATTTTTACATAACCAACAAGCTATTTTCCATTGATGGCAACAATGATTGGGATTTGATGTTATGGTTTCATGCAAGGCCTGGCAAGCTATTTTTGTAAAAGGCCAGATGGTAAATATTTTAGGCTCAGAGACCATATGGTCTCTGTTGCTACTACTCTACTCTGCCATGGTAGTGCTATTTTGATCTTTTTAGATGGTGTGTTAGTCAGATTTTTATCACTGTGACCAAAGTGCCTGGCAAGAACAACTTAGAGGAAGAGTTTATTTGGGACTCAGAGTTTCTAAGCTCTCAGCCTTGGTCAGCCAACTCCATGGCTCTGGGCCAGAGGTGAGGTAGCACAGCATGGTGGAAGAGTATGGAAGAGGAACACGGCTCAGCTCATGGCAGCCAGCAAGTACAAAGAGATAATGGGGCCAGGGAAAAGATGCCCTTCTAGGGCATGACCCCAGAGACCTATTCCTCCAACTAGTTCCCACCTTCCAGTAGTCCATTCAACTAGCAATGGATTAATCCATGAGGAGAGAGACCTCCTGCTCCAATCATTCCCTAAAAGCCCCACCTCTGAACCTTGAGGCACTGAGCTGTGTTTTCAACACATCAGCTTTTAGGGGAGTATTTTGGATTTAGTGATGACACATAGCTACTCAAAGTACCATCAACAATGTATCTCATAAACAACAAAAATATGTTTCTCAAAGTTTCGAATGCTGGAGAGCCCAAGGTCAAGGTGCCTACTGAGGGCCCACTTTCTAGTACACAGATGACGGCTTCTCCCTGGGTCCTCACCTGGTAGAAGGGGTATCTCCCATCAGCCTCTTTCTCAAGGTTATTGATTGTCCTCAGCAAGGCACCACCTCCCTGAGCTAATCACCTCCCAGAGGCCCCACTTCCCCAAACCATCACTTTGGGGGTTAGGATTTCAACGTATGGATTGGGTCGGGGTGAGGGGGGATACAAACATTCAGATAATAATAATCAAAAGCAACCACAGACAATGTGTAGATGAACAAGCATGGCTAGGGCCAATAACACTAAGTATAGCTATTACAATTTTAATTTCTTATGTACATGTCCCACAATACTATTTTTATTCACTTTCAACTGTATTAAAGTGTTAAATCTTTTATTTGTGTGTCTTTCAAAAATAGCAGTGGTAGCCAAACACCATGGCACACGCCTGTAATCCCAGCCCCTTGGGAGGCTGAGTCAGGAGAATAGCAAGTTCAAAGCCAGCCTCAGCAAAGGCAGGCCCTAAACAACTCAGTGAGACCCAGTCTCTAAATAAAATACAAAATAGGGCTGGGGATGTGGCTCAGTGGGTGAGTGCCCCTGAGTTCAATTCCCAGTACCAAAAAAAAAGAAAGAAAGAAAAAATAGACAGTTGGCCCATGGACCCACTAGTCGCCGACCCCTGATCTCACTATTTGGTGATCACTGTTGGTAGGTGATAGACTTCTATTCCCTGTTAGTGGAGAGACAGGAGAATCTAGCTTTCAGACATTTTATTTTTTATGTATTTTGATCTCAAATTGATTTTAATTGTCTGTACTCGTTGGAAAGAATACCTTTCTCATGTGTGGAGCGATGTGATTTTTTATGTTGGTGTTTACTTTCAACCTGTGGCTGAATTTTACAGTGGAAATTGTTCTGGCCTGCATCTGTTCTTTGTCTCTACTTAAGCAATGGGCTTACCTTCCTACCTCTGGAAGTTTTTCATAAATTATATTATTTTATCTCTTAAATGAAAAAAAAAACTCTATTGGGATTGGTTTGTAGAGATAAATAAACATATAAATAAAACATTCCTAAAATTCTGAGAAAATAAGAGAATTAAATTTCTAATATTTTTAATTATTAGAAGGTAGACTTAAAGCTAGACTTTAAGAAATATTAATGATTTACAGAAATTGCTGGCACAGAAAAACTTTGACAAATGAGAATACACACACACACACACACAACCTTGCAAAATAAGAAAACATTTATAAAATTATAAAATGAATGAAATCAAATTTTAAAAAGTAAATAAAAAGAATAAAAATTGGGAATATGAAAAAATTAAGAATAAAAGATTAAAATACTTTAATGAGAAAGAGCTTGTTTCTGCTGAGGTGGTCAAAACCATATGCAAAGATGGATTTTCATTTCTTATATTTATTTTGGGGCTCTGCCCCTTGGGCCAGAGGTTAGAGTTGTTAATTTAATGTCTTTGTGTCCCTCACCCCACCACTCATTGAGGCCAGGAGCTAAAGCTGATCCTAGCAGCTATCAGCTTCCTGTCTCCCTGGATATGGTGGAACAGAGCAGGGTGCTGACATGAGGCGTGCTCCAGTAGTTGGGTTACTGCAGAGATATCAATTGGAAGTTCCAGTATTTGGGTGTTGCTCTTGGCTGACATTTGGAACTCTCTTGGTGGGCATTTGAGATTTGATTCACACCTCCTTTTGCTAGGGAGATGCTAATCTCTGTTGGATGTCTGTATCTCAGGGGCCTTCCATAAATTCTGCTTTTAGGGTATAGAGTCTAAACCCCACAGGTTTCACATTCACCAGCCGCTCTTGTCTGGCCATTATTGGCATCTTCCCAAGAGTGTTTATGGAACACCAGCAGCAAAAGGAGCCATGTTGCCTTAGTATCCAGAGCCTGGATGCCCAGGCACAATCCTCTTTGCACCCATTTCAGTCAAACTGGTCCAGGCACACTCTGGGGACCACAGAAGGTGACTGCTGGGTCCACTGACAACTTACTTTATGAGTTTCCAATGTTTCAACTCTGCTCACAGGTACATGGTGCTTATAATTGTTCCCACACAATGACCCTGGTTCCTGCCCAACTATCCACTATGGACCTAGAGATTTTGGTTTGCTTTTCACTCAACAACTTCCCCAATTGACTCTGGGTCCATTAAGATCAGACTTCCTCTCTACCCCACTGGTTGCCCCACACCATTTTAACCCCATTTGCTTTCCTCTCTCTCTGTTTGCACTCCCCTCCCCTCAGCAGCCAAGTTGGTGCATCTGTAATATATTACTTCTTATATTATGTTCAAAGTTTCTGACTTTCTGGGTCTCTGTGGTTTCTTTTACTGACTAGCACTGAATTTCAGTTCTTCCCCTTAGTAACCGACTTTGCTGAGGAGCCGTCTTCCCGCTTTTTAAGTCTGAAACTAAGGAATTGCTGAGAAATGTACCCTTTTCCTAATCCATCATCTTCTCTCCCCTGGAAACTAATCTTCATAAAGACTTTGTTAAAAGCACTCAGAAAAGATTGAATCCTCGGCTATTCATATTGCCATGAATGCATTCCATGAACATAATGGAAATGTTGTTGTATTATAGTCACCTTTATTATTCTTCTCCAAGTAGCACTGTTTGATATATTTAATGTTTATCTCGTTAATGAAGGTGTACATGAGTTTATGCTTCTTCTGGAAAACAGGGAATAAAGTAATTAACACAGTAATAAATATGTTTATCTGAATTTAAGATTGTGCCAATGCATACCAATTCAGTTTAGTCAGTAGTGTGCAGTATTTGAATAGGAAAAAGCTTAATAAATTCTAGGATCAGAAATAAGACTAGGGAACCACTCTCACCATTTTTACTCAATATAGTACTAGAAGTTTTAGCCACAGCAATTAGACAAGAGAAAAAAATAGAAAGGAAGAAGTCAAATAGGAAGGGAAGAAGTCAAATTATTCTTGTTTGTAGAGGATATGAGTCAATACATAAAAGCACCTAAAGAGTCCCCCCAAAAGAGTATTAAAAGTGATAAATGAATCCAACAAAACTACAATATGAAAAATCAGCGTACAAAATCAATAGTATTTTTATGGATCAATAATGAACTTGCTGAGAAAAACAATCATGAAAACAATCCCATTCACAATCGCTATAAAACATAAATACTTAGGAATAAAATCAACCAAGGAAGCAAAAGACTTCTACAATAAAAATTACCAAACACTGACAAAAGAAATTAAAGAAGGCACATACAAAAATAGAAAGACCACCAATGTTCACAGATTACAAGAACTGGTATTGTTAAAATGTATTTACTACACAATGTGGTTTAGAAATTCAATAAAATTCTCACCAACATTCATACCATCAGACAGTCAGTTTTCACAGAACTAGAAAAAGGAATCCTAAAATTCATGTGGAATCCCAAAGTACCCAGAAGAACCAAAGATCTTGAGCAAAAAGAGCAAACCTTGAGGCGTCACAGTACCTGATGTTAAGACACTACAGAGCCATAGTAATCAAATAAGCATGGGACTGGCATTTCACAAACTCATAGACCCATAGACCAGACTAGAGATTCCAGAAATAAGCCCACACAGCTACAGCCACTGGTTCTTGACGAAGGTAACTAAAGCACAAAATGAAGAAGGGACAGCCTGTTCAAAAAACAGTTCTTGGAAAATCAACTGCACATACGCAGAAGAATAAGACTAGGTTTCAGCCTCTCACCACTGACATAACCATCTCATAAGGTGTCATAGACCTCAATGTAAGACCTGAAAATTCTAGAAGAAAAATAGGGGAAGCACTTCAAGATTTTGGTACAGCAAATGAGTTTTGGGGATGTAACTCCCCAAAAATTGGAATCAAAAGCAAAGATAGACTCATAGGATTACAAAAACCTAAAAACTTCTACACAGCAAAGGAAACAATCAACTTTACAGTAAATTCGGTGGGGAAGCCATATTTCTAATACATGTAATATTCTTCCAAGGTATTAAAACACACACACACACACACACATACACACACACACACACACACACACACTGAACAATTAGCCTGCAGAATAGGAGAAAATATTTGTACACTATTACTCTGACAAAGAGGTGACATCCAAAATATGTAAAGAGCCCAAGAAACTCAACAACAAAAGCCAATTAATCCAATCGCCAATGAGCAGATTATCTGATTAGGCACTTCTCAAAAGAAAGACAATAAATGGACAATAAGTATACCCCCCAAAAAAAATGCTCAATAGCGTTAGCTATTAGGGAAATGCAGATCAAAACTATAATAAGGTATCATCATCTCATTCCTGTTATAATGGCTACCATCAAAACAAGATGTGAGGGATGGGATTGTGGCTCAGTGGCAGAGCACTTGCCTTGATCCTCAGCACCACATAAAAATAAGTAAATAAAAAAATAAACATATTGTGCCCATCTACAACTAAAACTATATTTTAAAAAAATGATGTGAGAGGATGGGGAGAAAAAAAGAAACCCAAACACTGTTGGTGGAAATGCAAATTAGTACTTCCATTAGGGAGAAGGTATGGCTATTCCTTAACCACTAAAAATAGATCTACCATATGACCCAGTTCTCCCACTTGTGGGTGTATATCCAAACAAAATGAGGTCAGCATACCAAAGAGACCCCTCTGTGTCCATGTTTATTGCCACACTACTCACAATCGTTAAGTCACCTCCTAGGTGCCCGTCAACAGATGAATAGATAAAGAAAATGTAACACAGTGTGACTCACCAGAAAGAATGAAATACCATCATTGGCAGCAAATGGATGGAACTGGAGGACATGATGTTCAGTGAAGTCAGCCAGACATAGAAAGACAGGTGCCACATGAACTGTCTTAAAAAGGAAGCTAGGGAATGTGGACCTTGATGTATAGCATCGATTACTGTAGGTAGGGAGGGGTGGGCAGGGTAGGAAGAGATAAGGAGGTTATATAGCAACAGTGTACCCTGTCTGCATGTGTGGAAAAATCACACCAAGCCCATTAATACATTTAATTAATATGTGTTAGTCAAAATAAAATAATTGCAAAAATTTTTTAAAAATAATATTCAGCATTTTCATATAATCAAGTCATAGAAAGTAAATAACAGGAATCACAAAAACATAAAAACCAAAAGAACTCTTTAAGATATGTCATTCATGCTGTTATTCCAAACAAATTGAGTTGTGTTATAAACAAAGCCTTAACGATAATAGAGTGAATATTTTAAATGAGTTACATAGACAAGACTGCAGTCTACTGTAGCAAAATATTAGGCCTAAATTACTTGCCATTGAAGACCTCTGAAAAGGGCTTGTGTTTGTGGTTTGAATATAAAAAGCTAAGAAATGCTAATCATTTTTCTGGAAATTAAAATCATAAGCTAGTAGATTAATCAGTGTGTCTAGTGATCTTTCACATGTAGAATAGTAGAGATGATGGGAATTTTTAAAGAAGTGCATAGAATTTTTAAAATATTTTCAATACCGAGATTGAAGAAACGAAACATAATGCAGTGTAATTTATCCATACACTAATCTTTATTTAAAAAGAATGCAACTAAGTTAATTATACGATGATGCTAAGTGCAGTAATTTAAATTTTGGTTTCTTAAAAAATAAAGTACCAGTTCAATATACTGAATAATTGTCTTTTAAAGACATATTTTTTAATTGCTAACTTTTCTACTGCTTAGGATTTATACACAACATAATATAGGGACACTGGAGAGACTTTTTTACATTTTTTGTAAAACATGAATATACCAGACTATTGTATCATTCGGTCTAATGACCCTTCTGGTTTCATGTAGAACTATGGCCAACTCACTAAAGGAGTGCAGTATAAAACATTAAAAAAAAAAACATTTAAAAATATGGATATGTACTTAACACTCCAAGTGAAATTAACATTTCCATTCAACTAAAATTTTGCATATTTTAAAGAAAAATCTGATATCTGACACAAGATCTGAGGGATAAAATAGATTTACCTGTTCCTTAAAGATTCCCAGTCTATGACAGGAATGAAGGAAATCACCAGGTTACTCCAAGTGCATGATGCAACTGAGGAGGAAGTCAGCAGCCTGGTACCACTTGAAACTCCATCTGGCGATGCTCAGCTTAGCCTAGAGAATTGCAAAAGGTCGCTCAGAAGAAATGAGCAAGAAACAGAAAGGAAAGGGTGTCATCCTGGACTGTGGGGTTGTCCAGGGAGGAAGCAGTGGGAACTGGGGGGGTTCTGCAGGCGCCACGTGCCCTGTCTCCCTAGGATATCTGCCGCAGTCTGGCTATAATTTTTATTTCACCTTCATAATCGGGATCAATTACCCCAGGACTTATCATAAGTCCTTTTAGAGTAGAAGAGCTGCGTCCCAATAATAAGCCTACTGTTCCTTTGGGAAGAGGTCCTTTCACCCCTGTGGGAATGATTTGAACTCCCATCTCTGGAGTTAGTACTGCTCTGGCGGAGGCGCAGATATCCAACCCTGCGCTCCCTCTGGTTTGTCTGATGAGGGATCTGATGGACAATGTGTCCTGGGCACTACCCTGATGGGGTTGCTGGGTTCCTCCAGTGCTCCGTATATTTGTGGTTCTGGGCCCCGGAGCATTGGGCCAAAAATTGGGCAGATATCCCACTCTCCTCTTGTCTCTCCAGCCCCATCTGACCTCTTCCCCTCCCAGATCACCCAGCCTTGGTTCCACCTCAGGTCCCACTGGCTGTTCCCTGTGCCCCCAAATCTCCAGGTCCCAGGTACTGGCACATCTGTGTGTCCTTCAGATCTTTACCCTTAAATAGTACCTGCTTACCAGAGGCCTTCCCTGGCATGATGTGAAATAAAAACTCTCCCTTTCTTGACCCTTGCCTGTTTTATTTCTCTGTCTAGCACTTATTAGTAGATGACCAATCATTTATTTGGGGGTATATTTGTTTACTCTCTTCTCTCATAGACTTTGAGCAGCTCCATGGTTGACTTATCTCCAGCATGTTAAAGAGTATTACATAAGAACTATGATGGCTTCTCTACACTGTGGCTGAATGAAAGAATGAAAGGGCCTTTCTGTTCACTCTAGGAATGTGCTCAGAGCTGTTTGCTCTCTCTCTGATCTTAATTAGTAGTTAAAAAAAAAAAAGAACTGGGAATGTTGGCTTCAATGCTATCTTCAATTATTGACTATATAGTTCTAAACTCATTGTACTATCACTTTCACACCTAAAATAGCATGAAATATGCAGTTGGTATTCATATTTCCAATTGTCTCTAAGTGTAACTTTTTCTTTCCTATTTTTATGGGTGCATTATAGTTGTACATAATGGTGGGATTTGTTGCTACATATTCATACATGCACACAATGTAGCAATATAATTTGGCCAATATCACTCCCCAATATTCACCCTTTTCTTTCCCTCCTCACTCTCCCTGATCACTTTTTTTTACTAATCTCCTTTCAGTTTTCATAAGACGCTCCCACCCCACCAGCACGCACTTTTTTTTTTTTCCTTAGGTACTGGAGAGGATGTGGAGGAAAAGGAACACTTTTACACTGTTGGTGGGATTGTAAATTACTATAAGCACTATGGAAATCAGTATGGAGGTTCCTCAAAAGACTAGGCATGGAACCAGTCATGACCCAGCCATACCACTACTCCGTATTTATCCTAAAGAATTAAAGTCATCACACTACGGTGATACACACATACCCCTGAGAACAGCCCCACAGCTCACAATAGTCAAACTATGGAACCAGTCTACTTGTCCATCAAATGAATGGATGGATAAAAAAAAATGTGGAATATATATATGCACAGTGGAGCTTTATTCATCCATAAAGAAAAAAAGAAATTATGTCATTTGTAGGAAAATAGATGGAACTTGAGCCCATTATTTTAAGAGAAATAAGCCCACTTCAGAAGTTTGTTATATTCTCTCTAAATGTTACTTTTTACATTTTTTAAAGGAGTATCCATATAAGACCCTCAGGTTCACATTGGTCGATAGGACTTTTAGGTATCTTTTCAACTTTCACCTTCCTCTTTTTCCCCCCTCCATTGAATGGTGTTTTTGTTGCTGCTGCTGCTGTTGTTGTTGTTGTTGTTGAAGAAGGAGGTAGGACATTCGTCTTTGGAGTTGGAAGCAGTTTCTGGATTTCACTGCTTAGAACGCTAGGTGAGCTTTGAGATGCTCCTCTGTTCTCCATATTTCCTATACATTTGCTGTGGGGTTGAGACTCAGGGTTTGCTCAGATTCAGAACCTGGTTATTTCAGCCACAGGGCTTCAGAGAGGGTGAAGTGCTCCTGCATCAGCCAGGACTTACTGTATGCTTACCTTTATTTCTTTTTTTTTTCAAAGGTAGAAATCATTACAGATTCAGTTCATGTTCTTTTGCCCTTCTTAATCCAGTGTGCAATTTTTCTTTATCAGGAGTATATTCTTCTTATGGGTGTTTTTGTGCTTTAATAGACAGTTATATAAACTGCCTCTTTTATATTAACATAATAGTATGTTTACATTATTACATGTGGCATCTGAATTTGTATCTGATACTAAAAATTGTTTTTTCTACTCAACATTTTTCCCTCATTTATTCAACTCTTAACTATTTCATCCCTTTTAATGCAGTATTACACAATATACTGTGGCATGCAATATCCCATAATAAACACATCATGAATAGGTGGCATTTTGCCATTTAATAAACATTGTAACATTTTGTGTGCACCATGCCACACATAGAATCGCTCAGTCCTATAGAGAGATACATCTAAATGTCACTATAACGTGCTGAATTTTTTTTTCCAGAGCCCTGATAACATTTTGAACTCCTACCAGCATTGTTTTTCCAAATCAATACCAATCGTTGGTATTGTCAGAGTTTAAATGTTTGTCAATCTGATATTGGTAAAATAGTTCACCATCTGAGCATCTCCATGTGATCTTTGGCTATTTATGGTCCTTCTGTGAGTGATCTGTTCATATTATTTAGCCACTTTTAACCGAGTTTCAAAAAATTATTTTTCTTATTAACTTATAGGAGTGATTTACTTATTCAGATAAATAATCCTTTGCCAGCTATTGTGTTACAAATATCTTCTCCTGGATTTTAACTTGTCTTTTCATTGTGTTTATATTGTCCCTTGTCAAACAAACATGTTATTTCTGCTTTAAAATTTGTACTTTCGTTGCTTGTTTAAAAAATCAATACCTCCTTTAAACTGTTATTTTGTTCAAATTTCAATTCCATTTTTTTCCCCTGTGGTGTAGTATATAAATCTTTTATTATTTTTTTTTCCATATAGATTGTCCCCAATCTGAAGTCTTTCCTTTCCCCCACTGATTCGCAAGCCTACCGCTGCGGTTGACCAGTTTCCCAGATAATGGTGAGCTGATTTCTGGGATCCTTGTCCTATTCCATCCATCTAATTGTTTATCCTCATATGTAGGCACTATTGACAATTGAGGATAAAGGGTTCATAAAGAGGAAAATTAACCAAGAAAAGACTCTTTGGTAACAGCTTTCTCTATTTTCAACGATCTACCAATAACCATTCCAGTTTTCACAGATTACTTCATCCGTTGTATATCCCAGTGGGTATCCTGGCCAAAATCATGGAATTGCTGCAAGCAAACACATTTTATATTCCCTCTCTCTTGGAAAAATTCCCCACCTAACATCCTTCCCCCCTCCTGGCCCGGCCAGCCCCCTTCCATATTCATGGCTCATGTGAGCTCAGCACATGTCGCAGTTCACCAACTTCTCTGGGTTATTCACGTGGTTTTCTTCCCCCATGACCATTTTTTTTCCCTGTTGCCTTGTGAACTCTGAAATACGTGCCATGACTGAAAAGAGCGATGAACATAATATCACAGACCTGGAAGTCTGCACTGAGGGCGGATCTGGTAAACATTGAACATTCCCGTTCAAATTATACCTTTGTCCAAGAGCAAAGGCACATTTACCTATGTCATTGAAATGCAAAAAGTCTAGCAGAAATGAAGATGACTGTAAATATTTCCTTTCAACTCCTTTTGCATTTATCTATTTGACCTCCTTTCTAGTCTCTGACATTTTTTTGGCCAACCTGGTGCTAATATGTCATCAGGCAAGCCAGCAACAACGTGGAGATCCTATTATAAGAAAAAAAAATTAAAGGCTTTAAAATATTGTTGATTGAAGAACATAGAAAACATCATTTAAAAGCCTTCTAAATTACCATTCCCTTCGTTGCTGCTAAATTTCCCTTTGTCTCATTTCATGCAGCTGGTCTGAATGATGACAAAGTGGTTTGTGATTATGTGGGTGACATTAGGCGCCAGCTGAAATGGACACTAACGGAAGACTCCAGCATCCTGAATTTATAATTCCTGCTACATCTGGCACTGCACCAACTTTACAAATATGCAGCCCCCTTCCCCCTCTTTTTTTTTCCCTGTAAATCCAATGGCCAACGAATGCTGCTATGGCAACAAAAGCTGGAAAAGCCAGGGGGGCCTTGGCTGTAAAGAGAGAGTGTTTAGAGCATCATGGTAACTGGGAGCCTAGCGGCAGACTATCAGGCAACCACACACTGTTACACATCCTGTCTGGAAGCAAACGTTTCCACCAAATTTATTTACCTGTGTTGTTGAATCCCTCGCTGCAAAATTCCAAGAGCTCTTACTGTTATGATGGTTTTCATTTTCAATTATTGTATGGTTCATTCAAATCACACAGGTACATTTCCACCAGTTATAAGATGCTTCCTAAAATAGACTTTTAGAAACTGAACACAGCTGTCAAAATAATGTTATCGTCTTCAAGAATCTGTTTCGAAGATAGTTATTCCAAAGAAATTTAAAAGTTATATTCCTATATTAGCACACTAAGTAGTTCATACCAGTTTAGTAAATCAAATATTCCATACTGCTAGCTTAATAAGATGGGGAGTCATGCATGAAATGACTGTCAGGTTAATGACATAGGGAGCCATGCATGGCATGTATTTGCATATAATAGCACCGAATGTTCCCCTAAATCCTTTAAATTACTCATCAATTCTTAAACAGGCATTTAACTAAATCCTCATTCGGAATCAGGAAGAAAGTTTTTTTTTTGAAGGAAGAAAAAAGTCACCTATGTATTTGAAGTGAAGAGATGGGAGCTAAAGAAAACCTGGAGGATGATTTTTGGTTGGAAATTCTAACCTTGGGGAAAGACTTACAGATCTGCATAAAGAAAGGAGCACATTTCCTCGGCCAGGGGAGAAGCCGCACCAATCTCCAGCCCATCTCCCCACACTCTCTGCATCACGTTCACAGCAAGCACTGATCGGAAGTTTCACTACTAGGCTCAGAAATGAAGATGTATCTCTAAAGCAGCATGGAAAAGTGCAGATTAAATCTAGAATTGTTTATTGTGTGCAAGGTTTTGATGGAACCAATCTGAATGAAATGAACAGGTTTTCTTTCACTTGGCAACCTATGCATTCAAAGTATTAAGGAGCATGTTTATCTCCGAATCCCTGTTTCCTCTGGTTATGTAACCATTTCTACAAACTGAGCATACCGTTTGCAATCAGGCCAGTTATAAACCCCAACTGTTACTCAGAGGAAGTCAGAAAGCACCCGTGTCACAGAAAGGCTATTTTCCCCAGCTGATAGTGATGGCTTACAGAGAGTATCATTCACACTCACAAACACTCACTGTGAAAAAGGATGTACAGACATCTAAACATCTAAGCCCATCCAAAGAAGAAAGGAAAAAAGAACTAGGTAATTGGTCATCTCTTCCTGTCATGTCCAGTAAGCATGACAGCTTGCCACTGTGTGCCAAATGCGTTATGAAAACTAAGCTACAGCACAGATCTCTCTCCATTTTAGCACTGGGGAGACTGAGGCTGTATGTAACTAACTAAAGTGACAGGCTGAGACCAGGATTTAAACTTTTTTT
Organism: Marmota marmota marmota; assembly: GCF_001458135.2. Classification (NCBI taxonomy): domain Eukaryota; kingdom Metazoa; phylum Chordata; class Mammalia; order Rodentia; family Sciuridae; genus Marmota; species Marmota marmota. Next base: position 16,850,680 of record NW_026000240.1, on the reverse strand, counting down.
GCCTCAATCTAAACCTCACTCCCTTTCCATTAACCACATTATCTTTCTAAGGTATATTTATTAACATAGGTGGGGCAAAGAATCTCCTCGTGAGAATAAATAAAAAGGAGCTCTAGAGTATTTTAGGGTGTTATAAATTTTCTAAATTCTTATGCTGTCATCATTTATATTCTATATGAATATCAAAGAGAGATTAATCCCATCACCAATCACTTCTTAGGGTATAATTACTTTCTCTGGGAGTTTTGGATTCCGATTATAAAATAATTTGGCAATAGGTATATCTTGTGCTAATTAATTTCTCTAAGAAATTCTAAAGCATTCTGGAATTCCAGAAATCTATAGGTAAATCCCACCCAGTGATACCAGAGGAAGCAAGTGTCTTTATAAACATTGACATGTGGTCAATGGGTTGAAATAAACTCCATGAAGCAGTGTTTTCTTCCAAGTGCTGCACTTCCTCAAAGGTTCATTATGTCTGATTGGAAAATGAGCCCCTCTCTAGTGAGATGGGTGCCTTTGGTAACAGACTAAATGGTAGCCAGAGCTATAACACGTGGTATTTCTGACTAAGGTGGGGAGAGCGGTCAGCTGCAGGAACATGAATGATTTGCAGATCTCACTTAGTATTCATCAGATAAACAGAACTGCAAATAGTTTATAAAACACAGTAGCACAAAAAAATATCAGAAGTAGAGTGTTTTCTTTTACTTGACTCCTAAATTGCACATAAAGAAATACACTTGTACATGAAGAAAGCATTGATCTTTGATGAGCAGTCAAATTAAGGTGATACTAAGATGCATGGAGTACAGATTTTTGCCCTCCAAGAAAGATCTCTGTCTGGGAAGCGATTTCATCTTCTAAATTCTGCAACATAGAGACTCCAGAGCACAGAGAGATAAATTTAGTCCAGGCAGGAGTGGGTGGTAGGGAGGTCGGGAAGGTTTCCCAGGTGACATCTAAGTTGAAAATGACAGGATACAAAGGACTTAGTCAGGCGAGTGTGGAGGTAGGGAGGAGAGCACGTCAGTCAGTCACTAGAGTGAAATCCAGCCAGGGAGGCAGGGGAATTACACATGGTTCAGGGATGCCGTTAGGGTGATGGCTGTGTCAAGTCCCAGGCAGAGTTTACCTCCAGAAAATTCTGCCATGGCATAAATGTTGAAGCTTAGTTTCATTCAGCGTAGTTACGATGCTATATATTCAGATCCAAAACCTTGGGATAAAATAGCACATAAGACTGGCTGTGTTTAGTGGCACGGGCTGTTGATCTCTGAGTTTCTCAGAACATCTGAACTACCTGATCACTGTCCAAAGAAAGCTTAAGCTGACGTGGGCAGCAAATTACACATCTTCTGTTCTCTGTGTGGTCCAAAGGTATTCGTTTCTGCTTGGTTTAACTTTAATCTCTTTCTTAGACTATGAGCACACAAAATTGATTTACTCCAGAGTTTTAATTGGTCTGTGCATGTCCTGCTTGCTTGCTTTTTTTTTTAATATTTATTTTTTAGTGGTAGGTGGACACAATACTTTATTTTGTTTATTTTTATGTGGTGCCGAGGATAGAACCCAGGGCTTCAAACGTGCTAGGCAAGCACTTTACCACTGAGCCACAACCCCAGCCTTCTTGCTTGCTTTTGATTACCCATTTACTAATTTTAATAACATAAGAAGTATGTGGGAAATCACAATCCCTCAAAAAGTCTATGATGGAAATGCTCTATATCTAAGTTTACACTCTGAATCACCCACCTGTCACCCCAAACCAGGCAGCTGTCATCCTGATTCTTGCCCATTATTGTCTTGCTTTCCTTTTACACAGCAGTATCCCTTCCAAATATATACACATGCACATATTGGCATTTATTAATTTAATTTTAGCATATATATTTTAAGTATATTTTATGCTTTCTATTTCATCTTGATAGAAAAGATACCATGCACCACATCATTCTTCTATGGGGACTACTTGTCTCCCTTAATAGTATATACTACATTGCTGACATTCAGCTATGATTGTTTTGGTTACTGTGGCTTGTTTATTTTGACCACCATAGGGCATTCTATTGGATGTGAATATGTGCATATTCCATGCTTACCGCTCCCCGCTATTGATGTGCCTTTAGATCTTTTTTTCACAGTGTTTTGCTCTCGTGGACAGCACTTATGTGGATATTTTAAGTGTCTTGTGTTAAGCATGTACACCATTAGTGGATTTCTCTTGGTTATTTACCTAAGTACCAGAAATACAGGGTCAGGAAGCAGGTAAATTTTCATTTTAGTAATGTTAAACTGCTTTCTAAGAAGTCACATAAATGTTTTAAGTCCTGTTTCATATAATTTAATATGGTTGTATGGTTCAACACAGAAATCTTCACATCTTTTGTTAGATTTATTCCTACATAGTTGTTATTATTGCTTGTTGGTTTTATCTTTCCCAAATCTCTATCTTTGCTTTTGATGTTCTGAGGTGAGTCCCAAAATCCTTTAATTGGACATGATCAAAGTAATACATTTTTTACCTTTAATGCTTTTGGTTTTTTTTTTTAAGATGTGCTTTTCAACTCCTGATCACACAGAAATTTTTCTATGCTACATTTGATTCACTTTATATTCTATATCAGTATTTACTCAACCTGTAGTATACTTTTCCATATAGTGTTAAATAGAAATCCAGTTTTATTTTTCTTTACCGAGAGTGTCCATATTTTTTGCCTTACATATCTTTGGTGATACTTTAATCATACATTAAATTGCTGAGTGTAGAATAAAACATTCACATTGAGATATTTAATTTTTCTTTTTCCTTATATTTATATCTACTTTCTGATTGATTGACTGCAAACTTAAAGTGATTGACAAGGGTCAATATACACATTTCACTAAAAGTCATTCTAATGAATTATCTATAAAAAGAGTTACATGTGTCCCTGATTATGACGGCTATCCCAGATTAATTAATTAATTAATTAACACCTTAATTTGCTCTTAAGAGTGTTCTAATTTTAAAATTAGCGGTGTTGAAATAAAACCTTTATGACTATAGTCACACTTTACCCACTGAACATGGCTTTGCCAAGTCCATTGTCACTGAGTGAGAAACTTGAGACCTGCGGAAGCAAACTCTCACACTCTGGCATGAACTGTCATCCATTCAAATCAGCTCGGGATAAACCTCTCTGTGAGAACCAAACAAGTTAAACTATCCATACCTAGCCACATTATAGTAAAATCTCAGAATAGCAAGAGAAAAACAGAAGGATATTCTTTGGCAAGGAAGAAAACAATTGGCTCACAGATTTATTTTAATTAATATTGGAAATGGAAGATACAGGTATAATATTTTAAAGTTATGAGGGAGAATAAGTTTTGTAGCTAGAACCCTGAAACCATCAGTTTAAAGGTAAGTATGAGAAAAAGACTTACCAGACTCACACTCAGGCATTTCCCGAGACTGAGAATTCCTAGCAGGAAAGCAGTGAAGGAGGGAGGCAGTGTAGAATGTAAGCTAAACTGAAAAGAAGAGAATCCACAACTGAAACCAAGAGAAAGAAAGCTGCTCAAGAAATCAGTACATACAATTAAAAAATAATAATGCTAAGTGTTTGTTGAGCATCTGCTTTATCTCAAGAGTTATCTAAATATTTTAAATGATTTGGTGCATTTAATCTGCACACCATGCTATGAGCCAGGTTTTATCATTGTACTCATTGTTCAGAGCTGGGAGCTGAGGTATGGGGAGCTTGAGTAACTTATTCAAAGCCATACAGTTGGATGGTGAAGAAGGATGGGATACAGGCAGTTTAGTTGTACAGCCTTGGTCCTTAGCCAGCCTGCTCCACAGTGTCTCCATGAGTGTGCATCATAGAATCAATATGGCATAGTAAGAGCAGAGGGATTTCCAATAGCCAGTTCAAGTCAGGAGAAGGTGGGAAAAGGTGTGTTGTGGTTTACATGTGGTATACCCCAACAGCTCACGTGTGTGAGACAATGCAAGAGGTTTGGAGGAGAAATGACTAAATTATAGCCTTAACCTGATCAGTGGATTGATCCCTAATGGGATTAACTGAGTGGTAACTAGAGACAAGTGGGGTGTGGCTAGAGGAAGTGGTTCATTGGGGGTGTGGCTATGGGGTTTATAGTTTGTATCTGGAGAGTGAAATCTCTCTCTCTCTCTGCTTCCTGATCTATCACGTGAGCTGTTTCCCTATGCCACACTCTTCCACCATGATGTTCAACCTCACCTCAACCCAAGGAATGGAACCAAACTTCTATGGGCTGAGACCTCTGAAACCATGAGCCCTCAAATAAACTTTGCTTCCTTTCCAATTGTGCTGCTTAGGTCTTTTAGTCACAGTTGTGAAAAAGCTGACTAAAACCATGTATAAGAGGAAGTAAAGAATGTTCTTAATTTTGTACAGATATGGCTTAACTTGGACTGTTATTTTTAAAGATATAATGTTGAGGTAATATTTAATATTTTCTGGAAAAACTGAAATTATAAACTCAACTCATGGTTTTCTTCATTCTTTCTTCCTTTCCTTTTCTGTTTCCTCCTCCCTCTGTCCCTCTCTCTCTTTCTCTATCTTTTTTATTACTTCTGTTGCCTACCTGCTACCTCAACTCCCTTCCTACAAATGAAGGATTCTGCCGCGTGTGTTGGTAGAAGCAGAGTTCCCTTCAGAGCATAGAAGTTCAAATGGTTGGGTTGCTTGCTTCTTTCCTGGGCCCTCTAGAGGCTGGTACATAAGAATAAGACTTGAGCCTGCCTAACATAGGTCTCTGAATCCATAGACATCTTTACAAAGAAGCAAAATGTAAAGAACAAGGTCCATTTCCCAGGGCAGAGTAGCAATGGCAGAGACAGAGAAGCAACATTCAGGGGTTCAGAGTTGAGGTCTGTTGGCTATGGAGTTCTACACTACAGCCAAGATGCTCTTCTGGACTATGGTGGTATCCAATGGGATGTATCTGGGACCTGATTTAGCTGCACTCTTAGCTGCCCAGCCTTCTTTGGTCCTGCCTATTTTCCTAGCAGAATTTGTTAGCCTTGTCAACAATTTTAGGAGCTTCTCATAATTGCTTTTCTCATTAAAGCCTTTTCTGCTCAGGTGAAAGTAGATTTCTACTGTTTCCAAATAAGAACTCTAACTAGAGCAATTTCCAAAACCATAGGGGGAAAAAAGTATGGATAACATAAAACCTAAACTATCTTAAAGAAAGTAAAGCCAAAAGAGAAAAAAGTAAAGTCAGAGAATAAAAATCAGAAAACACAGACTAATTTGGCATATTATTAAATAAACCAGTAAACACAATAAATGTGACTGAGTTATAATAGATATTAAAAGGATGAGACTCAAAAAAAATCTAAGAATTTTTTAAAAGTTTACATTTATGTTACTTTCATTTACAAGATTCTAACCAAATACAAAATAATATATAAAGTTTGAAGATAATTAAATGGAAACAATATATTCCAGAATAATTATAGGTTAAGGTCAGCATTCCTAGTTGGTTTCTAAAAGCTATTACTACACTGATATTTCTTTCCTTCTCACCTTTGCCCACCATTTTTTTTACACCATATTGAATTAGCATCTCCATCATTCACATTCAATAATGAAGCTTCTTGCTTTGTTATCTGGGATGGGACATTTTTATCGCCAAATTTCAAAACACCTCAGGTTAAAATGTTAATCCATACTTACAGAAAGTATGCTATGTGAAGAAGGGAACTTCTCTGGGCCAGAGGTGTTCAGTGGGAGAGCATGTGATAAACATACCCAAGGCCCTGGATTTGATTCCTAGCACTCCAAAAGGGAAAAAGGAATCTTAAAAGTGTAGGATTTAGCTGTTCTCAGAATTCTCCTGTCTTAGACCCTCCAATTTGAGTGCCAGCAGAAGAAGATTGACAATACAAGGAAAGAGCACAGGAAAAAGAATCTAAATTCTGAAACCAGAGAGAACCGGGTTTGAATCCAAAGTCCTGATGAGCCTTGTGACATTTAATAAAGTCTTTGATTTAGCTGAGCCTGCTTCCTCTCTACAAAATGGAGATGAACGTCTCTGTCTCTATTTCCTGTGTTTTTATATGTAATGAGATAGTTAATCAAAGCAGTTGGTCTCAACTTAATTGGAATCATCTGAGGAGCTTTATAAAGTACTGATGGCTGGTCCTTCCCTGGAGATCTGGATGTAATCGGTCTGCAATACAACCTGGGCACTGGCTTTTTGAACATTACCTATGTGGTTGAAAGGTTACTTAAGGTTAAGAAATAGATTTGAATATGCAGACTAGCCCACTGTGTGATAAATAGAGGAGTACAGCAAATTAGTAACCAGCAAAATGATGATGTTGATTCAAAAGGAATTCATTTCAGCTATAAAATTTAGTCAGTGAAATAGTCCCAGTAACTTTTTCTTTCCCAAAGAACTCAAGAAAGAAAAGAAACAATTTACATAGTATGAAGATTATTAAAAAACACATTAGAGTCATACATGATACTGTTTTCATAGCTGTTAATTTGTAATCCTCTATACAGTCTATGAGATAAATTTGTATCCATTTTAGAATAAAAAATACTCAAAATTTAATTGTTTTTTCAAAAGGTGATGGATGAGGGAATAACTAAGCCACAATACAAATTTCAATCTTTTTATTCCAAGTTGAGTACTGTTTTTTTTTATTATTAGCTATTCATGATATTACAATGATCTTGGCAATTCATACATTTGAATCATGGGGGTATAATTTCTCATTTTTCTAATTGTACAGATTGCCGAATCACACTGGTCAGAGTCACCTATATACATACAGCAATCATAATGTCTATTCTATTCTGCTGTTTCTTATACCACAACTGTCCATAGAAGGGAAAGGTACAGAGTTCTGCTTCTGCATGGATAGAATTTAGATGAAATTCTCTAAGCTTGGAAAGTATTCCAGAAATCACATGATAATTAGAGCAAAGGGTAAAATTGCTACAGTCACTAATGATCTCATTAGCTTGTGAGTAGTTTGAAGCTAAAGAATATATTTTATTCATCATTATATCCCTAGCGAGTTGCATAATGATTGGCACTTAATAGGTGCTCAATAAAAGTTTGTTGAATGAATACTTGAATGCTCTAAAGCAAATAACTTTTAGCAATTTAAGGAAAGTTAAAAATGAAAGCATCAATATCTGCAAATTAACTCTAAATTTTACTCTCAATTAAAATTAATAACCATAAGGATTTAGTGCAAATATATCAATCAAAGGAAGTGCTCAATCAAAAACAGAAGTTGTGCACATGCTCTCTCTCTTCCCCTGCCTCACCACATACAGATATGTACGTATTATTTGAACTAAGCCAGATCAAAGGGTATTATTTAATACCCAAGGGCATTACTCATATACTGATTTTTAAATTATTTTACAAATTTTGTATTTTATCAGTAGAACATGTCCCTTAAGCTTCCTTTCAGTTTCAATTAAGGTGGATCGCAATTGGATATGTACATTTTTAAACTTCAAATGCTGTAAGATACCTATGATTTTGCTTACATATGGGAATGAAAATCAATATGACAGCCTATGGAGATGTGAAACTATTAGATGGCTAACATTAAAAAAAAACTGTTTATGAAAATATAAGAAATAAACTTGGTATTCTAAAGAAATATAATTCTATGTCTAACATAAAGCGTTAATAATGATGTATGTGTTTTAGCATAATGTTAAAAAAACACAATAATATTAATTATATGGTATAAGAGCTCTTTGTATAAATATTAACATAGACCACATGTGTCACAATAGGGACACATTTGATTAGCATAATTGACATGCTGCATTGTATGGTGGACATTACTGATAAACTTTAAATTAGAAGAATGTGCATGTGGTTTCTTAGTGAATAGTGATAAAGGACTCAGACCATTTTGAAATCCTATTTCAGGATATTGTAATACTGCTTTCTGAGGGGCCGGGGCAGGGGTCATGTTCTTTACTGCCTCTAGAGACAGGCACGAAGCAGCATGGATTGTTCACTTGATATCACGCAACTTCAAAAGGCCCCATGACTTCACAACCTCTGGCCCTTGGGGTGGGCAAGGAGAGCTTCATGAAAGAGCAGGATTCTGATTGCCTGCCTGGAAGGCAGCAAACAATTTAAATGGGAAGAGAAAATGGGAGGAGACAGACGTCCAAGAAATAGAAAAACGTGATCAGAAGTGACTTGGGAATAAATTATAGGGAGAAACAATAAGAAGATCAGATTCACTAGAGCTGGGGATTGTTTAAGAAAAGAAGAGAAGACATCTTGGAAAGTTGGGATAGCAGCAAATGGAGGGTTTGGAATAATGTTCATTGGAATAAAAGGCTCAAGAGGGATTCAGTTGTATCGTGGTCACACCATAAAGGATAGACAAGTTACGACATGGATTGAGGAGACCAAAGAAAGGGTTCATCTCTGGTTCCTGCCACATGCTTCTCTCAAGGAAGTGAGGGGTTTGCTTCAGGGACCCCGGGGGAACCACCAGAGACATCCCACCACCTGCAGCATCACATGGAAGGGAAATGGGACCAAGTCTTGCGTGCACAGGGTCTGGGCTTGAATTGTATCACTTCCCAAATTCATGCTGAAACATAATTCCTGATATGGAGAGGTGGGACCTTTAAGGGCTATTAGGCCATGAGGCCACTCCTTTCTAAACGGACTAAAAAGGGCTTGAGGGAATACGTCCATTTAACTTCTCCCTCCTCTGCCTCTTCCCATAGGAGGACACAGAGTTTGTCCCCTCTGCCACCTGAGGGTGCTGCAGGAAGGCCCTCTCCAGACCTGACCTGCTGGTGCCTTCAACCTGGACTTTCCAGCCTCCAGAACTGTAGGAAATTTCTTTCTATAAAGGACAATTTGGCATTTTGTGATAGTGGCACCCAATATTCTAAGGCTCTTAAAGGCTACCACCTGGAAGTGACATCTAATCGCACCTGCATTTCATTGGCCAAAGCAAACTCTGTGGTCACACTCAATTACACACCATTGGAGAAAAAGCAGTCCTACTATGTGCCCAGAGGGAAGGGAACTGGAAAAATCTTGATGAAGAACACTAGTGATCACTCAGAATGTCTGATGCTTTGGATGAGGGACATTATGTGATGAGACATTCGTTTAGGAAGAACGAGTCGTTCTACAGTGCAAAGTAGATGGGAAAGATACAGCTGGAGATGAGGAGGATTATTTCAACTCTCTAGGAGCAGCAATAACATCGGAACGAGGAAAAGAAAGGAGACAACCACGGGAGACATGGTAAAGAAATAAATGTGAAAACCCAGCTCATCGCATGCGTAGGAGGGAAGGATCTTGATGATGATGGCTAAAAAATTTCAAGCTTAGATGATGTTCATTTATGATTTGGGACTGGAATGTCCCCAAAGGCTCATGCGTTGGAAACATGGTCCTCGATTCAGCAAGGTTCAGAAGTAGGAATGCTAGGCAATGATTGGAGCTCTGACCTTATCAGTGAATTAATCCATTTTCTGGATTAATCCATTCACAGCTGAATGGAATACTGGGAGATGGGACCTCATTGGAGGAAGTAGGTCACTGGGGACATGCCCTGGAAGAGTTTATCTTCTCTCCTCTCCCACTCCCTCCCTCTCTCTCCCCCTCCCTCTCCCTCTCTCTCTTTTTTTTCTTTCTCCTCCTCCCACCTCTCCATCTCCCCCTTCCCCCCAACTCTCCCTCTCCCTCTCCTTCTGGCTGTGTGAGCTGAACAGCTTTCTTCTGCTGTGCCCACCCACCAGGATATTCTGCTTCATCTGAGGCCCAGAGCAATAGGAACAGCTAAGCATGGATTGAAGCCTCTGAAACCATGAAGCCAAAATAAACTTTTCCTCCTCTGAGTGGTTCTTGGTATTTTGGTCACAACAAAGAAAAACTGACCAATGTGATATTTCTCTTAAAGGAGAAATTGAAGAAGGAGGCAGGAAAAGATGAGTGTGGTTGTATGTATGAGAACCTTCAGGTGGAAGGAAAGAGATAAAGTGTGATGAGCTGCTAGAGGATTGGAGGACCAGTGCCATCTCACTAGAAGCTCCAGCCAGCCCTGCAGGAAGTTCTGAATGCCCGATGACCTTCAGAGCTGCCCTGAGTCACCGGGAGAGGGCTGAGGCATGGCCTGGCTAGGAGCAACGTGGTTTCTCGTGACCAAGATGACCCCTAGGAGTTTGGCTGTCAGTGACACCCAGCAGCTAGGACGGCAGGCTGTTCTTCCTGAAAGGACTCCTCAAGAGAACATCACCTGCCCATGGCAATGACAGGTGCCCAGTCAGACTCCACGTGATGATGGGTGATGTGAGGAAAAGTGTTTAGAATGCCAAAGGAAAATATAAATATATTGTGGTGTAACCCACTTTCTTAGGTGTGGCATTCCCTTAGGTTAACCTTTCACTTCTCTGAACTGACACCATGTGTTATTCACAATCAGGACACTCCTTGGGGAAAAAGTTATAGTCCAGGGCCCCCTGGAAGCATGTGGGGAGTGTCAAGCTAGCAGAACCCCTTGTTATTTTAGTGGCTCACCTCTGAGATTTTAGTCAAGCAATTCACAAGATGAAGACTTACCGACGAGGAGAGAGATTCCCATTGGTTGTGTTATCTCATTCCTTCCTGGTGTTTAATGTTAGTTGGGAAGTCCAACAAGGAGATGTTGAGCGATGAGAAACCTCTGGCATAATTTTTCAAATGTAACTTATGCCTTTCATTCCCTCAAAGGTGGGGACCAAGACACTGACTAGCAACAGAATCACTGTACAGCATGGTGACTATAGGTGACTACAGTCAACAATGAGGTGCTGCTGTATACTGGATATTCACCAGGAGTAGATCTGAAGTATTATCACCACAAAAATAAAGTAGATACCTCTGTGAAATGATAGGCGTGATAATTACCACAATTGTGGCAGTGACTTCACAGCGTAGATCAAACATTGCATCCCTCACTTTAAATATATGCAATTTTTACTTATCAACGATACCTCAATAAAGAACAGGGGGAAAAAAGTGTGTTAGATATGCCAAACTCAGGGACATAAATCCAAAGAAGAAAAACGCTATTCTAAAAGATAGGAAATCAGCTTGTAATATTTGTTTCCATTTCTGTAAAAATTTGTTTAGATATGTGTACCCAAGTAGAAAAATACAGATGAATATCCCCTGACATAGGCGGTTATCCATGATGTATTAAGTGAACCAAAGCTAGTGAAAGGAAACGTATAACACTATGCTACTATTTTGAAAATAAAAATAACCAACCAACACAAGCTCTATCTTTTTTGCCTTGATATGCTTGTGTGCACTTGTATAAGAGAAATTGTTAATCTCGGGATAATGGGAGAGAAAACAATGTGTAATAACTGACATTTTTATCACATCTTTTCTGTATATGTTTTCACCAATATGACAAGAAAATATTCTTTCGTTGAAAAATACCATATAAAATACTCATACAGATGCCAAAAAAAGATATGTAACAAGAATACATCAATACCATTCTGAAAGTTGAATTTTAGAGCTACTTTCTAAAAGCAGAACTGGGAGCCACTTAAAAGAAATGAAACACCTCTCAGAAGCATGATGTGTAGGGAGAAACAGGCTCAGGTAGCACAGGGGTGACCCGGGGCACCTTTGTCTGGAACAGCCAGTGCAGTCTTGGTTTGAGGTAGCCATCTGAGCCAATCAGCCATATGGGGTCATTCAGAGAAGACCAAATTTTTACTGGTGCAATGACTTTAGGAAATGAAGACTGATTTCATGAAATTCCAGGGTTACTTTGGAAAGAAAGTAGTTGTTTTAGATTTTTGCCATATCAACTTCTTTGGTTCAGGAAGTGTTGCTCTATGGGATACTCTTAAAGATTTTTGAAACAGTGTAAGGCTACTAGAAAAATATGAAGAAGTTGCTTTCCTGATGGGGAGCTTTAACAAGGGAGGAAAACTATGATTGGAAGTAGAGAAAGGAAAGATACCGGATTTACTGTTTTCCAATAGTAATCCTCCAGGGTCTTTTCAATTTTTCTATTAAAAACACCTTTAATGGATTTACAAGTGGATCCCATTTGTAAGTGGAAAACCTGAATATCAGAAAGATGTGTGCACTATGAATTATAGCAAAAAAATTTAAATGTTTTAGGATAAGTTAAAAGCAATTGTGTTACATACATACAGACACCATTGAATTTCTGTATGTTCGGTAAAGTTTGATTTTATGAACTTTATGTATTTTACTTAATATCTCAGACTATTAACTGTAATAGTTTATAGTTTAATTCAATGTGAACATTTTCTTTCATAAGTGAATTGTGCATAATCATGTTCCATAAACCTTTCCCCTATCAAAAATACCTACTAAATTCAATGCTATCTTATTTCTCTGGCTCCTACACAGCCAGACCTCCAGTTTGTCTGGGTGGATTTAGTGTACAAGTAAACCTATTTTCTTAAAAATGAGGCCAATACATAAGAAGAAAATTCTATTAGGAGAAAGCACCTATAATCTTAGCTGAATGATCTAAAAAAATTACATCCACTTTTCATGAAATGAAAACCACAGGACTTCATAAATTCTTCCTTTGTGGAGGACAAGTTGGTGTATCTGAAAGCATGCTTCATCTGTACAATATATAAAAACAACTCAGCCCAGGCTGCGCAAGCCAGCCACAGCGAGGAGATCCCACTGTGCAAACCTGAATCCAGTGCCGGCAGTTCGAAGATTATTTATTGCGCCTTGGTGTTACGGGGAATGAAGGCGACTAATTGTGCATAATCATTTTTCAAATGGCTTCCACACCAAACATGTCCATTAAATTCAGCACGACATGATTTTTCTGGCTCCCAACCTCCAGCTTATGTTGATTTATTCTGAGTGTAACCTTCAGAGTCTTGCACTGGGCCAAGCACTTCGCTAGACACACTTGCACATGTGACATCATCCAGTCTGTAGCACAGTCCTCCCAAGCACCTCTCCCATCTTTGTAGAGGCCGAACCTAAAGCAAGAGACATTAAGCAACTTGTTCAAGGTCATAAGACCCTTAGTGACCAGACTGAGTTCTGAGCCTCAGTGTGTTTGACTTTGAAGAATAGATTTTTTTCCCACCCCATCATGCTGTCTCCAGGAGGATTCTGCTTAAGGTCCCTCAACTATTATACACTGAGAATAGTCAAAATAATTAGACTGAATTCTTAGCTTTCTTTTACTTTTGCTCAGGAAAAGGACACAGGAACGAGCTGGAATGACCAGTAAATGAAACCACTGGGGATTCAATGAATTGCATTGCTGAGACATTTTGCAGAACGACCACATTCACTACATTTCATTACATTTAGAAAAGTTTATAAGTGTGCATGGGTAGATAATTTCAGATAATTATTTAATGGAATGAATCCTCATCATCAGCCTCTGCTGGATGCCCATCCTCCCCCAGGAGCCTCTTCTGAATCTACTCTAACATTTGGAAGTACCTTGCTGGCTTTTGAGGCACAACTACATTTTTTTCACATTCTGTTCTTTCTCATATTCTCCCCAGAGAACAATCTTGAATGCTTGCAACCTATTACATAGGTTGTTTTCCCACGCTCCAATAACTTGTGAAATGCCCAAGTCCACAATCATCCACACCCTCCATTCCTTATTTTCCAGTATGAGGTTCTATGGTCTTCTTATATAAACTGTATTTTATCAGGCCTACTTTTCTCCATCCCACTCCTCTCACTCCCTAATCCCCAGGGCAAACCCTCCAAGCCCATGGGTATCCTCTCTGATTCACAATTTATAGAAATAATGTTAACCTGTCTTCACCACTCTACGTAATGCAGTAATATATATACAGGCATGTATATTTTTATTAGCTGATGTTTTCATTATAATGAAAGAGATCATCAGGAACTACAGGGAGGAGGTTTCTATTGATTTTAACAGGTGTTGTCAGATCATGATTCCAGAAGGTTGTAACTATTCGCATGACCAGCTGTAGCGTGTGAAGGCACTCTCTTCTCTGTGTTCCTGGCAGCGATAACTGTTTTAAGTTTCATCATGTTCATGGGAATAAAATGATATGTCAGTTGCTTTAATTTTCATGAACTTGTTAGGAGGATATTTGGACATCATCTACAATTTTTTTGCCTCGTGGATTATATATATTGTATAATATAAGAAGTAACCTGTTAACCCTTTGTTTAAAAGAATAAGTAATTTTTAATTTTTTTAAACGAAAGTCTGTCATTTATTTACTATCATAAGGGAATATGGAAGAAGTTTTCAATTTCATTTAGTCAAATAAGTCTATCTTCCTCTTAAAATCTCTGTGTTTTCTGTTTGGGTTAAGAAGTTTCTAACCACATGGCCATTATTATTTAGCTAGTCCTCTAAGATTGTGGTAAACATATGTTTTTTTATTTTTTAAATTTTAATATGAAATTTTTAAAGAAATAGTATAGGACTTGGAAATTTTTATTTTTTTCTAGATTAACAGGAATATATTGGCATCATTTACTAAATTAACCATTATTTTCAGCTGAAGTGAAATGCTGAGTTTTTGTTTTTAATAGTATATTCATGAGTACGCTGATGATGGGAAGCAGGAAAAGGCTCTCCCAAATGTGGTACCTAGGAAACAGCTAAATCAGAAAGTCACTCTCACCTCTTGTCACCCTTGTTCCCTGAAGCAGGCCATATGTCCTAGAAAGGCCTCTCTCTGAACTTCCTCCTTCCCCCCTGAAGACCCATGTGACACCTGTCCTGCCCGATACCCAAGGAGGAGGAATGTCATTCAGAGACCCCAAGAAGACCCTTACAAACAGACCTGAGTTTCCCTATCCATCACCATTAGACCATTCTGTCCAATTGTACTTCCACCCTTCATAAAATCTAAGCATCAAAATACAGACTTTTTCCTTATTTCTTTAGGTCTTCATTTCTGAAAGCTCCTGTGTCTTGTAAAACTTACATTAAATAATTGTGTAGTTTCTCTTGTTATTTTTTTTATTTTAGGGGTCTCAGTCACAATCGTAGAGATGGGTAAGGAAAGAACTCTTTCTCTTCTATGCTGAAATCTCTTTCTGGAAACATCACATCTTTTCATTTAGGATTCTGTATTATTTAAAAAGCACAAGTGGCACCAATTTTCTTGCAAACTTCGTCACTAATCAAGTATAAATCGAGTGTAAGAAGAAACAAGAATATGAAACTATAAGTGTGTGGTAATTCCCAATCTATAAGGACTTAGTTATCAGATGAATATATGGTTTTATGTCAGAAGTGAACAGAGTGTAGAGTCCATAAGAAGGCTAACTTTGTCAGAGGGGAAATTTCCTTGAAATGAAAGTAGATTCCTAATACCAGAATTTAGGAGCTGTTATGGTTCAGATGGGAGGTATCCCCCAGAAGCTCCATGTATGAGATAATGCAAGAAGGTTTAGAGGAGAAACATCTGGGTTATGAGACTCTTGACCCAATCAGTGAATTAATCCCCTGATGGGATTAACTGAATGAAAACTGAAGGCTGGTAGGTGGGGCTAGAGGAAGTGGGTCCTTGGGGGTGTGGCTTTAGGGTATATTTTGTAACTGGAAAGTGGAGTCTCTCTCTCTCTCTTTCTTCCTTCTGATCCACCATGTGAGCTGCTTCCCTCCACCACACTCTTGTGCCAGGATGTTCAGCCTCACCTTGAGCCCCAAAGAATGGAGTCAGCTGTTTATGAACTGAGACCTCTGAAACTGTGAGCACCAAATAAACTTTTCTTCCCCTAAAATCATTCTTTTATTTATTTTTAGTTAATTAAAAAAATGACAACAGAATGCATTGCAATTCTTATTACACATATATAC
The DNA here is from genome assembly GCF_001458135.2 of Marmota marmota marmota. NCBI lineage: Eukaryota > Metazoa > Chordata > Mammalia > Rodentia > Sciuridae > Marmota > Marmota marmota. The sequence goes on along the minus strand of NW_026000240.1, from coordinate 16,834,809 downwards.
CACAATTTTTTTTCTTATCTCTGTTTGCATGTAAAGTATTTTGACACCAAATTTGTGTCTTCAGACATGTACTTTGTATAATGATGTCAATCACATTCCACCATCCTTGCTAACCCCCTGCCCGCGCCCTACCCCTCCCACCCCTCTGTCCTATCTAGAGTTCATCTATTCCTCTCATGCTCCCCCTCTCTACGCAACTATGAGTCAGCCTCCTTATATCAGTGAAAACATTCGGCATTTGTTTTTATGGGATTGGCTAACTTCACTTAGCATTATCTTTTCCAACACCATCCATTTACCTGCAAATGCCATGATTCTCTTCTCTTTTATTGCTGAGCAAAATTCCATTCTGTATATATGCCACATTTTAATCCATTCATCTACTGAAGGGCATCTAGGTTGGCTCCACAGTTTAGCTATTGTGAACTGTGTTGCTATAAACATTAATGTGGCTGTGTCCCTATAGTATGCTGTTTTTAAGTCCTTTGGGTATAGTCCAAGGAGAGGGATAGCTGGGTCAAATGGTGGTTCCATTCCCAGATTTCCAAGGAATCTCCATACTGCTTTCCACATTGGCTTCACCCAGCCCTTCCTAAAATCATTCTTATCAGGTCTTAGTCACCCCAACGAAAAAGCTGATTAAAACAGGAGCTCGGAATATGTTGCCACCCAAACAGATTCACCTAAGTTTGTTGAAATAGGAAAGCATTTGTTTTTCACGTTGCTATCATAGTAACTACCACTGAGAAGACATATTTAAACATTTAAAAGTAAAATTCAACAAGGATTTTTTTAATTCTTCACATCTTGATCTGAAATAGATATTTATTTGTACTTTTTAAAATTAATAAACTGCCTTGAAATGTTAACATCTTGAAACAATCCAGTAGGGTGAGTGTGGGCATCTCCCTGAATGAAGAGAGACAGCTAGTTTCTCCCCGTTTGCTCATGTAAAATTCCTGCCGTATATGAGAGCAGGAGAAGATGAGACTCACGTTTGTTGGTTTCTTTTCTCTTGTAATGTGTGGAGACTGATGCCGATTGGTAGGAAAGGTACTCCATCACTGCCCCATTAACAGATCTCACCAGAACAAGGTTTCATTACTGTGGATATTGGATAAGGCCCTGCCAGAGGGCTTTCAATACCCCGAGGATAAGATGTGCTGGGTCCCCAAATTAGGTGCAGCCGTCTTTGAGCAACAACTCCAGGTTTGCTAGGGTGTTTATGCAGGACTGGAGGAGCCCTGATAGAGACATTTCCCTAGGGTGACAAATCCATAATTGCCCTTATCAGCTGTAGGCTGTCTTGATGAATGCAACCTTCTGTGATTTATCACCCTGGATATTTTGAAACAGGTGCTCTTCTTATTGCAGTAGATGGTGTTTTTCAGGACCCACAGTGCAGGCTAGCTTCATTTTTTTGTTTTGTTTTGTTTTGTTTTTGTGAGATTCACTGAGAACACATTATAAGCAAAAATGCCCAGTCTTTTTTGCCACGTGGAGATAGAGTAGTGGGTTTTGTAGAGACCTGGGATGGGAGGGTCAGTTCATGTCTGACTGGGATGTTTTCCTGCTGGTCTTCTGACATTTTAAAAATGTTTTAGGTAGCTTTTTCACTGCTGTGACGAAAGACATGGCAAGAAAAATTAGAAAAGGAAACAATTTTGGGGGCTCACAGTTTCGGAGATCTCATAGATAGCAGGCAACATTCCTCAGGACTTGAGGTGAGTCAGAACATCATGGTGGAAGAGTTTGGTGGAGGAAAATAGGTCACGACATGGTTACCAAGAAGCAGAGAGAGAGTACTGCTCAATAAGGATAAAATGTAAACCCTGAAGACCGCCCCCCCACCTGTGGTCCACCTTCTCCAGCCATAGCCTGCCTACAGTGACCATCCAGTTAATCCTATCAGGGGATTAACATGTGGATTAGGTTAAGGCTCATGGCCCACTCATTTACCTCCACATCCTTTGTCATTGACTCACATATGAGCATTTGGGGAACAGCTCAACTCTAAACCTTAACAAAAAGTTTCCATTTTTATATAAAAAAATGTTATCATCCCCCCACACACCAGACACCCAATTAAGGAAATGTATTTAAAGTACACTGTGTTGGGCCCCAGATCTTTCTCTTCTTGAGGAGTTTTTCCAATCCAGGAATCTTGCCTATGACAAGAGTCAAATGTAGCACACCAAAGAGACTTAACATGAAAATCAGACTGTCTCACACACACACATACACACACACACATAAACACACACACACACTGTGTGAAAAATTACGAGCTATGGAAAAATACATTACATATTATATCTAAGCTAAATATTATGCAAATGGCATATACCCATGTGTACCAATTTCACCATTTCAGACTTGAGTATAGTCTAATTCAGTTTCACTGTCTTAAAGTTTTGCAAAACTTATTTCTAGGGCAGCAGAACATTTCAGTGGATCAGAGAGTAACACCAAAGTGTCACATCCTAGAATGCAAAGCCAGCTCCCCAGCTTACCACCTATATGGCCTTGGATTAACTAATTAACCTCTCTGTGCCCACACCTTCTCATTTGTGATGTGGAGTTGATAACTAATAATTCTGGGGATTAAATCAAATACATTATGCAGAGACATTTGCTATTTTAATTAAAAATAAAAAGAGCACTATTTAACTTACCAATGGACACTAGATTTTCTCAAGAGCACCTTTAGTTTACTTAAAATCAAAGAGTACCTTACTTTGGTTCTCATCTATTTATTAAAACAAATGAGATAGGCAGTACTTAGTAGTGCTTTAATGAAGACTAATAAAACCTTGATTTTTCAAAGAACTGGACTGGTTAACCTAGGTTGTCTGTCTTTAGATATACCTAGTTTCTCACTGTTAATGAGTTAAAAGCAGGCTGGAATTTCACTGTTTTAGAATCTTTACATCTTAGCCTGTGTTTTCTTCCAAAAAGTAAAATTGATGGGTGAGCAACACACCTGAAAGAAACCTGGGAGTTCTGGAAGCTCTTTAAGAGCTAGGCAAAGGTGAAATTATCTACAGATTATGTGGGAAGAAAGAAAGAATTTAAAGGCTCAAGTTGTCCACAGATTCCAGGGATGGTGTGAAATCTAGACAATGTGATTCCCAAACCGGGAGGCATATCAGAATTTTCTGGAGACCTTAAAAATGTAACTTCCAGAATCATGTCCAGCCCACAGAATCAGTACCACCAAGGATGTAGCCCTGAAATACATGCTTTATAAAGTTTTCTTCCAGTAGTTCCTATACAGAATGATATTGAGAATCAAGAACCAATGTTGAGAGTCACAGCCAAAGGGGCCCCAGCAAACTTCCAGCTGATTGGCTCACTGTGGCCCCAGCAAACTTCTAGATGCCAGCTGATTGGCTCCTCTGCGGTGATGCTCATTGGGCTGTTTCTCTGCCCTTTCAGACCACAGAGCTGCTCATTGGGGGACTCTTTTGGCTCCACCCACACGGCCCAGCCAATCGGCCTCAAGAGTGGGAGGAGTGGGGGTTGAGAGGCTCACCAGAAGCCGGTGGTGGCAGTTGGGCTCTGAGGGAATTCCTGAAGAGCTCTTGTGGTGTGGAGTGTGTGTTCTAAAAATAAAGTTTGTTTCTGCTTGACAAATGGCTCCTGAATTGTGCCCTGCCAGACTGCTGCATTTGGTGGTCTGAAAGGGCGGGGAAACAGCCCAATGAACATCACCACAGAGGAGCCAATCAGCTGGCAGCTGGAAGTTTGCTGGGGCCACAGTGAGCCAATCAGCTGGAAGTTTGCTGGGGCCCCTTTGGCTGTGGCTCTCAACAAAGCAATAAGATTATTTTGTTGGCATATTTTTTTTTAATTTAGGAATAACTTTGGATTTATAGGAAAGTTGAAAAGTTAGGACTGAGACTTCCCATATACAATGACTCTGAATCCTATAATGTTACAGCTTTATATAAGAGCCATGACATGTTTATGAAAATTAAGGAATTAACATGAGTTACTGTAAACAAATCTCCAGGCTTAGTTCAGATCTCTACATATGAGCACTGAGTATCCTTTTTTCCTGATCTGGAGTCTAATACAGGATACTATAATACTTTAAGTCATTATGTCTTCCAAGTCTCATTGTTAGTCAGCTTTCTGTCACTATAACAAAATGCCTGAGATAATCAACCTATAAAGAGAAAAGTTTGTTTGGGCACAAATTCTTGGAGGTTCTAGTCTATGATCAGTTGGCCCCGCTCTTTTGGGCCTGTGGCAGGCATCATGTCATGGCGAGACCATGAAGTAAACCAAAATGGCTCACCTTATAGCCAAAAATGAAAAGAGAAAAGGAAGGAGTGGGGGTCCTTCAAGGCCCTAAGCTTCCCAAGGACCTAAGGTCTGCCCACTAGGCCCCATCTCCCAGTACCAGCCTGGGGGCCAACCCTTTAGAAAGAAGATCTGAACTAGTCTTCTTTAGTCTGTGGCAGTTTTACCACTTGGAACTGCCAAGAATACTGGTCAGATTGTTTTAGTGCACATCCCCAATGTAGGATTTCTCTGATGTTTTTCTTTGGTTTAGACTGGGGTTATGTGGTTTGGAGGGCAGTATCATGGAGGCAAAATGCCTTCCTCATCACATCATATCAACATATCACTGGTTATTTTAATTAATCTTCATCATTTGGCAAAGGAAGGAGCTACTACACCATTCAACTGCAAAGCTACCATTTTCCTATTCCCATACTCTGCTCTTCAGAAGCAGGTCTTCAAGTCCAGCCAAGAGTGGAGTGTGGTGGAGCAGAGGTTAGGCCCCACTCCCAGGAGGGAAGAGATCAGTGATGGTTCATGATCAGAGTATTACTTCAAGAAATCACATTAATTTAAAACGTCAGAAGGAAAGAGAACAGTTACACATTAAAAGCTAGAAGAGATGAGGACCTGAACAAACTCTGAGGCATTGGAGTTACAGTGCAGATGTGAGGTGTCCCCAGAAAGCTCACATGTGAAAGAATGCAAGAAAGTTTGGAGGAGAAATGATTGGATTATACTCCTAACCTGATCCGTGAGTTAATCCCTGATGGAATTAACTGAATTAGCAAGGTGTGGCTAGAGAAGGTGGGGATTGGAGCATGGCTTTATTGCACATATTTGTATCTGGAGAGTGGAGTCTCTCTCTGCTTCTAGAACACCATGATGTGAGCTGCTTCCCACATGCTCCACCATGATGTTCAGCCTCATCTAGATCCCCAAGAAATGGAGCCAGTCTTCTATGGACTAAGACCTCCAAAACCGTGAGCCCTTGAATAAACTTTTCCTCCTTTAGATTTGTTCCAGTCAGATCGTTTAGTCACAGCCTTAAAAAACCTGACTAAAACAATTGGCGAAGAAGAGATATCTCTACAAAGTACAGTGGAAGTGAAAGAAACCATGGCTCAAGATTAGAAACAGGGAGGGGAGATAAACTGTTGAGGATTTGGTCCGGAGTTACTGCGAGAAGGATGATACAACAAAAAACAGTGATAGAGGATGCCTTTGGCTGGAACTCGCGGAGTCCCAAGTTCAAGGTAGATAGGTTGAGCCAGCAGTTATCAAAGACATTATAAAATAGCTTGCCTCTTAGGATATAAGGGCCTTCTGGGGCCCTCTCCACAGCACCTGGATGCTTTCTCAAGGTCTCCAATCAAACATCCAAGAAGAGTAGCCGACTCCTAGGGGCAAGACTCGAGGTGCAAGCTATGGTTGAGGGAGAGGTAAGAAGGCACATCCTAATGTAAATTTGGACGATCCCTATCCTAAAAGCAAGGCTTGAGGTTTGCTCAGTGATCACCACCTCACTGTAAAAAGTATGAGTCTGCCTTTATTAATAAAGACTCGGGGGCCTGTCATTAACATGTAGAGTTACCTCATGCAAAGAGCCTCCAGAGTTTTTCATTACCTAGGTACACCTGTCAGCTTTGCATCGCTGTGATCAAAATATACAACACGTACAACTCCCAGGAGGATAAGTTGGCATTAGCTCACTGTTTCAGAGGTTCCGTCCAGGGTGGGCTGGCCTCTTTGCTCCTGGCCTGAGGTGAGGCAGAACATCATGGCAGAAGGTGAAGTGGGAGGAAGCTGCTCAGCAACCAGAAAAGGAAGCAGGGTCAGAAAGACAGGAAGGGGCTCAAGAGAAGACATCCAAAAAGGGACATCCCTAGCAACCTACTTCCTTCACCAAAATCCCACCTCCCCAGAGTCCTTTCAGGTAACAGTGAATTAACCTACCTGAGGTCAGAGCCCTCAGAATTCAATCACTACCAGAAAGTCCTGCCTCTGAACATGTGTGATTTGGGGGAACATTCCACATGCAATCCATAATACTAAGTGAAGAAATAACCCCCAAATATCTGAGATTCTGCTTCTCTCCACTTGGAAACTGATGATAAACAAGGAAACCCTCATTAGCGTTTCCAGTTTGCCTTTCAAATAGGAAGGGTATGTGTTAAAACTGAGCCTGCTCAAGCTTTAAAGCATTCCTTAATTATATGTTTGGTAGTGCCTGGGAGCCTGAGGACTCCCTAGAAAAGCAAGGAGGAGTGTTGGTGAATTATCCTTGCCTGTTGAAGGTGGATGGGAAGGATACCAGGGATTTTGAAATCCCAAGGCAGAAGGAAGTTGAAAAGTGATCTACTCTTTCCCCCCTCCTTCACCTTGGTAAAGAATTAGGGAGGCAACAGGAAAGGGGAGGCAGAAGATCCAAATGGTCCCAGGGAGATGAGGCTTTTCTGTTTTTAAAATAAGAGATCATTCTAGAAGCTCCTTTTGAGCAGGCTGTTCTGGCATGTCACACCCACCTTCACAGTTCAAGTTCATACTCGATTTCTTTTGGACTCTCCATTTGTAAAGACCATTTTCATTTCTAAATGATATAGTACAAGAATACGAGATGGAAGCATGTTATGATTTAGCTATGAGGTGCTTCCCCCAAACTCAAGTGTGAGACAAACCAAGAAAATCTGGAGGTGAAATGATTGAGTTATGAGAGTTTTAACCTAATCAGTGGATTAGTCCACTTGAATGGATTAACTCGGTGGTAACTGTAGGCAGGTATGTTGTGGCTGGAGAAGGTATGTCACTGGGGGTGTGCCTTTGAGGTATGTTTTGTCCCCAGTGAACAGAGATCTCTCTGCTTCTGTGGTGTCATATCTTGAGGTGCTTCTCTCTGCTATGCCCCGCTGCCATGATATACTAGGTCATCTAGGACCCAGAGATAAGGAGTCAGCCATCCATAGGCTGAGATCTCTACAACTATGTCAAAAAAAAACTTTTCCTCCTCTAACTGTTCTTGTTGGGTCTTTGTGGTCACAAAAGGTAACTATCAAAGTATTAGGTAGATAGAATTTAAGAAATTTTTTAAAAAATGTCTCTTCCCATTTTTTTTTTGTCTTATAAAAACTTTTTTTGGTTCTTCCCTTTTCCTCATTTATCATCTTAGTTTTTGTTTACCATCTTCCTTTTATTATTAGCAGGATAATAGTATTAAATTTGAAGATTTTAGAAATAGGCTTTGTTGAATGTCGAAATTAAAGATTTTCTGGTTGACTTTCCCTAGAAATATCTCATAGATTACTGTTATAGAATTTTTAATGTAAATTACCTGCTTTAAAAGCAAATGAAGCTGGGCACAATGGTGCACGCCTGTAATCCCAGGGGCAACTCAGTGAGACCCTGTCTCTAAATAAAATACAAAAAAGGGCTGGGGATGTCGCTCAGTGATTAGGCACCCCTGGTTTCAATCCCTGTCTTTTCCCAGTCCACCAATTTCTGTTTTCACTTGTTACTGCATTTGACGATTGCCTGTCTCTCTCTGGGATGATGAGGAAAGTGTAACAACTGCAGAGTATAACTTCCCACCCACTTGTTTAAAAATCCAACAGTGATTTAAAAGGAATAAGAAAACTGAATAGCAGATTGGCTGAGGGATATACAGTCTTTCCGTTTATACCTGGGGTAGTTAATCCTTTTGGATCATGGACCCCTTTGAGGATCTGCTGAAAACTAGCAACCTTTTTTTTTTTTTTTTTTCAGAAAAATGCATAGGACCACAGAACACACAAATCTGGGCCTGTGGAGTTTATGAAAGAAGATGAGCTGTGGCTTCTCCAGATGAAAGAAATAAAAAAAAGTATCTCTGAGCAGCGTCATCTGGGTGTTTCTAGAACTATTTGTAGGGAGCTATTCCCTAACATTAGGCCAACAAGGAACTTTGTGAAACCCTCCAGGAACACCCAAGAAACTCATTCATGTGTTCCAGAAAGAAATGGGGAGTCTGTCCACAGACACACATGAGATTCAGCTTCAGAATTCCCTCTTTTAACCCTATAGTGGAAGTTGTTTTCTTGGTGAGTGAGGCCACTTCTTTATAAAATTGCAGGTATCCCTACCCTCAGTATCTCCGTTACATGGAGGATGGATGGGTGAGTTCTTTGCTTACAAATTCAAAGAATGAAATCCATGGACACAAGGGTGAGAGCAAGTAACAGGATTTACTAGAGTAATTGAAAGAAAGCATCTAGCAGAGCTCTCGAAGAGGGAGGGGGCCCAAGAGAGGGTTGCTCATGGCAACGATCAAGTTTGTATGAACTTGATCTGTTCCTAGTGATGATTGGGATATAGAAAGGGAGCCAATTGACTCTATCTTGCCTTCTTCAGTAAATCTGGAGAAAAAATATTTTTAAATCTTAATCAGCACAAGAGTTGGGGTGAGGGTCTATTGGTGCAAGAGGAGATGCCTTTTGGGGTTGGTCTTGTCTAGGGGCTGTTAAGGAACTGTCCTTGTGGCTAGGAATAGCTGAAGTCAGAAGTTTGATTTCTCAGTTCTCTCTTCCTCCTTTTCTTCTGCAAGACCCTTTTAGCGGCTGCCCATGGTGGGCTTTTTGTCTCATATTCCAATTCTTCTCCCTTGCTTTACACTGATTTCCAAATCTAGATTATGCTTTATTTCCTCCAGTTGTTTTGTCCATTATCTATCTTTGGGCACTGGAAGGGGTCAGCATTCTCTCCATAGTGCTGGCACACAGCAGATGCTCAGATACTTGTTGAGGGGGTGAATAGATGACTGCGTCCCTCTTTGCACTGTCTGTGAAAAGGCTCAGGATAAAATTTCAGTTTATCACTACAATGCGTGCAGAGATTTATGGTGTACATTTTCTATATTCATCTGACTTCTGGATTCATCTTAGTTTTTCTAACTTTTAGTGTTCTTTTGTCATTTTCTGTCACTCATTTTGTATTTTGTTATACTGTATATAATTTTGTAAACTCCTTTAAATTGGTTGTTCAAAGAATCATGGGATGAAGGCCACCATTTTTTCCTTTTTCACTGTATCGCTCTAATTTCTCCCATATATTTAATGTATTTGCCCATGATTTTTTGCTCTTTCCTCATTTATTATTTACCATATTACTTGACATACATAGAGAGAAGCATATGGCCTAACATGTGAGTAAGTAGTGTTCTGTACATAAGTATGGGTACAGATCCCTTAATCTGTGTTATTCTGCCCATATGTGGGCTATGGGGGAGGTAAATTTTTTAATATTTATCTCTCAAGAATTTTTTTTCCAAAAATAAAGACCCATATATAAATGTATAGTCATAGCTGCACTAGAGCTTCTACACAGAGAAAACTTTTTCTAAACTTAGCTGGAAAAAAAATCCAGTTTGCTAGTATCATAATTAAAACAATCACCCCAACGCGCCTCTTCTTTGACTCAACGGTGTGTATTTCTCTTACATCTTTACCAAAGTGCCCTTAACTGCAGAAGGGGAGAGTGAATACATGCTGTAGAGGAGGAAAAATGTACCCTTTGCACTCTTATGTTCTCTGGCTAGGTCTGATACCAATGGGGGGTCCAGTAGGAGCCAGTTTCTTGGTAACCTGAACAAAGAATTAATCAATAAATATAGAAATAACAAGTAGAACATAAATCTATTGAAAATGAAAGCTGATTGGTCCCCAGGATAAAGCTCTGCTGAGGCTCCCATGTCTGGGTGAGTCTGATCTTCATGCTGATCTCTCCTTGGTCTCCTTCCTGTGGATATGATTGAAGATCTTGCCTTATTTCTTCTTATTGGTTACTTTACTTTCACCTAGTTAGAATAGAGAACTTGTGGTGGGAGTTGCCATGGAGATAATCTCTCAGTGGTGGAAGCTGTCATGACAATGGGTCTTGTCATATATGGGGACATCGCAACTCAACCCTTCTGTATTCCAGCTAGCGTTTTTTTTTTTGTACCCAGCTTCTGCCATTTTGACAACCCTAAACTCCTACCTCAGGTTGAAGAATTATACTGACAATCAGACATCTGAACAGGAGAAAAACATACACATTTTATTTATTAAAAGTTTAAATGTACATGGAAGTCCTAACATGAAGACTCAAAGAGACAGAACCAAGCACTTCTACACTAGGTTGGACAAAGAGTGGTAAATTGTGACAACACAACATGACAAAGGACGAGCACAATGAATGGCAAAAAGTAATTAGGAGGCTCAAGATTAGTGAGGTCTGTGAGGATCTCTCTTGGGCCTGTCTCTGGGGCTCAACTCCCCGTCTCTGGAATTAAGCATGTCTTCCTTCTGCAGGAAATGAACTTTCTGCTCAGGAGCTCACCCCTGCTTTCAGGAGAAGAGAAAAGTCGAGTGCCCCACGCTTTTCAAAGTTCTTGAACTCAGAATAATTGGTATGCTAGAGTGGCGTATTGTGAGACAACGTGTTCTGAACTCTTTCAATGCCAACAGAACTTTCATTTTAAGACCTGTGTTTTCTCTTAAAAAAAATACACAGGAAGTCAATTTTCTAATCCATTTGATTTAAAATGGTATTTTTAAAATTAATTTTTAATGAATGACATAAAAATTGTACTTGTTTATGGAGTACTGTGTGATCTTTTGGTACATGTATACAATGTGTGATGTTCAAATCAAACTAAGTATATCCAGCTCCTAAAATATTTATAATTTTTTTGTTGAAAATACTCAAGTTTCTTTTTTCTAGTTTTTTTTTTAAATACACAGTGCATTATTGTTATGTATTGCCACCATGCTGAGTAACAAACTTATTTCTCCTATATTACCATAACATAGTGCCTGTTGAAATACTATAAAATAGTATTGACAATTGCTTGTCTTGGAAAAAAATGGATTGTCTATCACTGTGTGCCAGGCAGGCCCTGGATTTGCAACATTGACTGTGTTCATTCCTAGAAAGGAACCTGAGGGCAGATGGGATCCATGGAGGTCACTCTTGACCTCAGCAGTAGAGAATCACCATCTATGCCAACTTTTGCTTTTTGAAATTTCTAAAGAAGTACTATTACTGAAAATAATTTTTAAACATTTTACTTAATCTGCTTTTGCCTGACAAAAATCCTTCTGGACCCAGCACCAGTATCACTTCCTCCATGGCAATGACTCATTCTCTAATTCCGATGACAGGAAACAGTGGAAAGTTCTCCTGAAATATAAGTCAACTAAGATCTACTGAGGTCCTAAAAAGTAAAGGAACTGATCAAAAAATATGAAGTAGGGAACTATTATTTATTGACCTTCTACAGTATGCCATATGTTTATTAATTATCTTAATGTCACACCAACTCCTAGAGACTTCTATTGTTATTCTCGAATGAAGACGCATGAGCTAGGTATGCCAAAGGACAAGCCCTTATAGACGCTGTTAGAAAGTAGCAAAGAGCGTTAGAAATGTGAGTCTATTTAACTTCAAAATATATAATTTTCTATTTTATTTCGGCCAGTTCTCTGACTTCTATAGCCTTTGCTAATCTAAGAAAAGAACACCAAATCAACCTATTTCCTTCTAAAAACAGAAATGCCAATCAGTATTGATATTGATTTTGTATTTTGATCTGTTTTCTTAATGAAGGACTTACTCTGTAAGCCAGCTTTAACTTTCCTTCAATAACTTTGCTTTATACCATTTTCCACCTTTTAAGAAGTAGCACAGCACAGAAGAATGAAACTAGAGTGTGGAAGAAATTGCTGCTTTGCATCCTTCAGCCCCAGCCCCAACCCCCTGGGCAGCCTCAAGACTTGTCGCCAGAATCTCTATACTGTACATGCATTTTGGAATGTCTGCGAGTTGAGTAATATCCCATGGAACACATTAATTTTTATATTAATTTTAAAATGTGTGAAGGGAATACTCCCAGTTAAAAATCAAACTTAAAGAAATAAATTCAGATTAGCTTTTTGGATTGAGACATTTAATGGATACTTAAAGTATAACTAATAACATAATCAGGAATTTTATTTTATTTCAGAGAGTGGTTTTAGAGCTGATACATGTTGGGGACATCTAGAAATTTTAAAAAAAGAATTTTGTTCCATGTGGTCTTCAGAAGTAAACAAAATTTACTTTTGTACTATAGTGCATTTTATCTACCTCTGGAAACATTTGAAGTCCATGGTGGGTTTAATCCCATGAATCTTTGGAAATATGATGAGTGGTTCAATTTTTTATTTTCATAATCAGCTGTTTCAGCTTTCAGATATTATTGCCTTATAGGGACATCTGCTGGCAGATAAATAAAGGTCTGGAACAATCAAGTGGTGTCTGAGTTTGCTGGGGCATCACTGAGACTGTCGCTTCCCATGCATCTGCTTCAGATAGTGCATATCTGTCACCATTTAAATATTGTATCATTTCATGGGCTGATCTTTCTCAAGTCACACCACATTCCTCCATTCCATGAGTGCCTTGTTCCCACAGCAGAGTCACAGGTGTATTCTATTTTATTCTATTTATTTATTTATTTTGCAAACTGACTATTGGAGACCTCAGGCTCTCTAGAAACTTACAAGCTGTGGGGCAGACGGCATGAGAATCACAGTACTTGGAATACAATAAGCCTTTCCCCTCTCTGTTACCTGCTTTGGATTTCTAGGTCACACCTGAAATATTGGGAGAAGGAAACAATAACAACAACACTCTGTTTCAGTTCCCGAATTGCAAACCCAAAGCAAAGTCAATTGGGTAATGCTACAAACTTCTCAAACTTCAGGCCTCTCAGTTTTAGGAGGGAAAATATCTTCATTTTATTATTAAGTTAAAATATTCCTCTTCCACTCCATCATGTGAGGTTTGCCAGTAATAATAACTCGCAGCCAATTAATTATCACCTGTAAAAATGATGACTTGGTGAGAGTTAAGAGTAGTAGTACTGTTTCTACTAACCTTCACCATCACCAGAAGGATGAAAGTTTGTTTCTTTCCTTTGGTATTTTATTGAACTGGGATCGTCTTCATACCCGTCTCTGGGAAAGCAGTACTGTGTTAAATCATATATTATAGACTTCAAATTAAATTGTCCATAAAAGTCAATATTACCAACAGTACCGTGAAGCAGCTTATTCACGCCACTTCTTTAAACTCACCACACATTAATGTGCTAAAGCCACGGATGGAAAAGCACCCTCACTCACAAGCCTTCCTAGAGCTTTCTCTCCTGTTATTTATCTATGTATTTTTTTTAGAAGGCTGTTTCATCTGTGAAGGCATTCCCTGCCAAAAGAAACGATCTAATCATTAACTAATTACAACTAAATAATAGCATTGCACCTTTTGACAGGTTAACACACATTCTATTCAAGAGTTGAAAGCTCAGGAAAGAATAATAAAGCTCAGATTCTCACAGATCCTCAAATGCCAAAATGGAAAATAGACTCTTCAAGAATCTTCACCACTCAGGTGTCTTTCTTTTCCCCTCTTTCCCCGCTGTATAAAGAGTCTGTGGATTCGTATTAATATTCTAAACTAATTCAATTCACTTTCTTTGATGTCCAATCATAAATCATACAATCTACTGACATTCATGTTTCAACATGCTGGAATCATCAATTTGGGCCATTTTTCTCTTTACCAATAGAGCAGCAAGATACACGGGGCGACTCTCAGATGTGAAAAGAAGAAAGAAAACCCAAGTCAAGAGAGGAAATCTAGTATTTGCAAATGTAGTTTAGTTTATTCAAAAACCTAAAAGCAAAACACAAAGGCATGCCTGAAATGGTACGTTATCAATGTTGTCACTGAAGAGCTTCACAGCTTAACTGAAAAATGATATTAGAAGGCTGAACACAAAATTAAATAGTCTACTTCAAAATATCTTGCACAATGACTCAGATAGTTTTGATTATATCATTACGTCTTATTGTTCCCAATATCCTCATAGGCATTCCACCAAAATTCTTCTAAAAAGAAAAGAAAAAAAAATGAGAGAATTGCTTTCTAAACCCTGTCCTCTAGTAAGCAAAGACAACTGAAAATTGTTCCACATTTTTTGTGTGCATTATAGACTTAAAGCTCTTATAATTGACAGCAGAAAGAATCAGTGACAAACATGAATGTGACTATGGAATGCTTAGTTTTTCTTAATTTACTTATTGTTGTTTGAAAGTACTTTCCCCTTAGTTCTACTACCATGAAACTGCATTTGAAAAGGTTTATAAACCTTGCCAGCTAAAGAAGTGAGGAAAGAAAGTAGGCATAGCAAAGATGTTTAAGAGGCTTTGCACTAAATATTGGGAACCAATTGCAATATAATAAAAGCAGAAAATCATTTAAGAGATTTCCTTTTTGCAACTAGGGTATGGAATGATAATTTTTTTAAAAAAATGACAATTCATTTTTCTTGTCAGAGACAAATGAATCATTGCTTAGCACACACCAAAAGGGAACCAAAAAGAAAAGTTAATATTCAAAGGTGAAATGCAATCCATACATTAATAGATAAGATTAGTATTGTAAACCACAAAATATTGTAAAAAAAAAAAAAACTTAAATTATTTACCTTTCTAGTTCAGCACAAATGTCCTACAGCTAATTATCATGAGATATTGCCTGGAAATTAACCAGTCATGTTGTGTTTCTATCTCCAGATTTACAATTAGTAATGCTATTAATGTGGTTCCTGTACTTAGCGTTACTAATTATATTGCTATGAACTAATGGTGTTAAAAATAGCAATAGCCATCAACTACCAATTAATGCTTAATGAGAGCATATAAACCTTGGCATTGTAATGAATTTCAAAATTATTGTTGCTTGTGTTCCTTTTGTAATTGTGAAAAAATGGGTGTAACCAGTAACCACTGAAGTAGGGCATTGATTGAAAACATAGTTACCACATCATTGCAGGAAAACCAGAAAAAAAGAAATGTTTCTTTGAAGAAACATTACAGAGAGAGGACTTTTTATATATTTTATACGTATATACTTAAACATATATATGTGTATGTGTGTATATATGTGTGTGTTTATATAGATAGAGAGGGATATAGATACATAGATGTAGACATATAGTCCATCTTAACATTAGATTTCAATATTTGTATTTTGAGGAAGTTTATTTTCTAGTCAAACAATATAAAAACTGAAAAAAAAAACATAGTTTTTAAATATGCTATTTCAAATTCACAAATAAAAACTTAAACATTTGTTGAAGATGAATTTTTATGGAAGAATCAGCCAACAAGATCGAATAGCTCAGAAGTTCAAATTTAAGATAGGAATAACCTGTATCAGCTAGGTTAAGCTAGTCTATGCTGCAGTAACAAACATCTACCTAATGGCTTAATACACAAAATTTATATTTTGCTCACACCAAAATTAAGGAGAATCAAGCAGAGATCACTGCTATCTGTAGTTGCTCAGGAACCCAGGTTTCATCTTGTCATATTCTCCCATTATCTTCGGAGAGAACTTGGAAAATTTGTGCATGGTCTATTACTCTCATTCAAAAGTGACTTGCATCACTCATACATTGCATTGAAAAAAAAATATATGATTGTGTGTAAGCTGAAAATGATGGGGAATGATATCCAGAAAGAGAACTGGGATACTGGGAAATGACCACATGTTTTAAAGCTTTTATTGTGTTTCAATGACTGTAACAAGAAGACCGTCTACAATGAAGAACTTTACTGGAGTACTCCCTCGTGGTGGGAGAACATTAATAGAACATCAGTACATTCTTTTGAGTTTAAGAATATTTTCTTTGACTCTGTCATTAAAAAAAATCATTTCCTACAATGGAATTGTGATATTTCCCTAGTAGCCCACAGTGTTAATGTTATATTAAATTCAAACTTACCTTTTCAATTTGTACTTTTATATTTTACCTTGGCAGCAGCCTTTTTAACCTTTGATTCTGGTCAAAACCACAGTGGATTTCAAGAATAAGAAAGACTAAAGGTCACCATAGAGGGGAATAAGAAAAAGAGGAATCCAACCAATGAAGAGACTAAGGATGCCATCATATGTCCTACGCATGTACCTTCAAATAGCCCAGAAAGAGGTTTAAGGACATCCACACTAACAGTGGCAGTCAGACGCCAACCAGTGTCAGAGATCAGAATCCATCATCCCTACATATGACTGAGAAGAAGTTAGGGACATGCTGCTGTCCTGTGTATCCATACCTCACTTGGTATATTTTGAGGTTATTTGATTATTTTGAGGTGAAGACACTTGAAAAACACCAGACACAGGAAGAGGCTTTCTTTGAACTCCCCTTATCTGCCTAAAGACAGATCCTTCCAAAAGGAGCTCTGTTCATAAATCCTCTCCCTGGGAGTTCCACGTACCTGGGAAGACTAACTCAGCACAGGAGTAGCATCCAGAAGCCAGCACCACACTCTGAAAAACTTTGTCACACACTCTCAGATCTCCCATCACTTCTTCCAAGGGCCTATTCATCTTTCTCAACAATCACCAACTCTCCTCCAAGCGACCTATATCTCCCTCCACTTCCCCTATTGAGAAGCTATGTAAACTTTAAAATCTCACAGCTTTGGATGGTATTAACTTTGTTTTCCCTGCAATGCCCCTGTGCAAATAATGTTAAAAATTAATACAGTTGTATACCATTTCTTCTTTAATCTGCTGTCATTTTTTTCCATAAATCCAACTACTGAACCTAGGAAGATAAATTTCTTCCCCTGTAAAAGACTGAAACAGACACGAAAGAAGACTCATCAGATTTAGCCACAATGCTTACAAATCTACATTTTATTTAAGGAAGAAAAGAAAATATAGTTTCAGTACTGAATTAAAGACATGTAAAACAGGCAGAGGAGGCTTCACAGCAAGGGGTCCAGAAGGGTTCAGTGTCACCCTTCTTTGGAGCTCTCTTGCTGAGAGCCATAGCCGAGTCCGAATGATGCATGGCATTTTTGCCAGAACAGAGTGGTTGAGAGGTGACGCAAGCAAGCCATTGAGATGATAATGGTTATGTTAAGCAGTGTATATTAGACCCCTGCTGTCCGCCTTGGCCTGCTACTTTGGAGTTCTCACGGGGATTCCCAGAGAGTTCCCATTGATTGGGGAAGTGTCGGAGGAGGGATTTCCAGTTGGTGGTTCCTGGAGGAGCCGCGTGGGTGGCGTTCTGGAGAGTTCCCGGGGAGCGTGTGTGGCTTGTGCTGGTGGAGTTCAGAAATAAAGTTTGTTCCTGCTTCAGTCGCTCGTGATTTGTGCCCAGCCAGACTGCGTCATTCTCTCAATGCACTTTCTCTTTTGGATCAGGATCCTTCAACATGAGTGTGGAAGGCCTCAGAGAGGAGACCAAAGCAAGTCTTGGTTGGATCTTATACTTCACGGGTTACGTAGGCACATTGCTGCTGTATGACTATCCCCAAAGGCAGAGTCCACCAGCATGGCACCCAAACTATGTGCAAACTGTCAATCTTGCTGTTAACAATGACCTGTACCATGGATATGGAGTGGACTGTGCTCAAACTCATCTTGGAACCATAGATGATTCCTTGTCTCATGCCCCTGGTCCAACGTCAGTGACATTAAATTGTATCTCTTACTAAAAAAAAAAAAAAAAAAGCCCAGAGCCATCGTAATCTAGATGGAAATTATAGCACAAGATTCAAATATCTTGCACAAAAATCTAAAGATATGAACTTAGAACATCTATAGTATTTGTACCAATAAACCTAGCAGAAAAGATTATTGTTTGTTTGTTATTGTTTTTAAATTATTACTGGGAATTGAACCCAAGGGCATTTTACCACTGAACCCAACCCAGCCCTTTTGAAATTTTAGTTTGATAAAGGGTGTCCCTAGGTTGCACAAGCTGGCCTCAAACTTGCAATCCCCCTGCCTCAGCCTCCTGAGTTGCTGGGATTAGAGGCATACACTTCCAGCCCAGCTGAACATCTACATTATTAACAGATCAGTCACGATACTGCAGTCTAGGAATAAATATATCTCTGGGCCAGAGGACATATCTGAATTTCCTGACATAATTTTCAGACTGCATCCCACCCACATTCCAGCCACCTTTGAAGCAGTTGTGACTCTCACTGTTGCGCCAACACATCAAAATTGTTTTAGGTATAATTTCTTTTCCAGTTACTATTCTGTTGTTTAATACGTTGCTCCACAACTTAGAGACTTCAGACAACCATTTTATTAGATTTTCAGAATTTATGTTCAGGAATTTGAAAAGGGCACACCATAGTGGATCATCTGCTTTGTCTGGGGCATTGGCTAGAAGGACTTGATGGCTGGAAGCTGACGTCATCTCAAGCACTCCTGGGTTCTCATGTCCCATGGTTGATGCTGGCTTTCAGTCAAGACAGAAAATGTACACAGAGTACCAATGTCTCACTGTGGTCACTTCTTCACAGCAGGCAGACTCAGATTTCTTAAATAGTAAGTACCCCAAAGGTGAAGGTTCAAAGGAACAAAGTAGAAGTACTTATTTTGTATGTTCTGGAAATGGCTTCCACATGACTTCCACTGTGTTCTCTTGATCAAGCAGTCTCAGGGCCCAATTCCAGGGCAGGGATAGGACATAGGACTCATATCTCAATGGAAGGAATGCCAAACCATTTGGGGACTATGCTTTAAAACTGTGACATTTTCCTGCAATAAGATGTTTTTACTGCTTGGCTTCTAGTTCTATATTTTTACTCTATTTCTCTGGGCACCTAGGGTAAGACCAATGAACTTGCTTTCTTTGGAACTTTGCAATTAGAATCCACCTAAAGAGCCCTTTCATTTCCTGTGAGACTGAATATCTGGTGGGCTATGGCAAGTTCAACCACAGGTCCCTCAAAAGAGTTATTAAAAACTGCTGGGAGGAGATAAAAAATCTAATTGTGGTTTTCCTAGACAACCATGAATACTGAAAACTTTACTGAGTTTATATAAGTTCTCTGCTAGATAAAGAGCAGGAAAGTTCAATGATTAAGAGCTGAATTATTTATCTAATACTACACTAGACCATATACTTGTACAAGAGTAAAGACAAATGAATAACTGACATTCACCTTGTGATCAGGATTATTAAAAAAGGCAAAATGTCAGAGATTCTTATATTGTGATTGTATATGATTCAATAAGTGGGTTCCATCATTAAAATGCCAAAACAATGAAGACAGAAATGCTTATTTTATATAGCTACCATTAGAGGTTAAAGACTTTGATTATATTTCCAAAAATTTGATGGCATGGGAATTTTCTACAATTGGGAAAGAAAGAAGACATTGTAGTTTGAAAGAAAATTATAACATATGTGTTGAATTCATCATTGTAAGTTACAACCATATTTAAATTGATGTAAAAGTTTACTTCAGTTAAATAACATAATGTAGTAAATTGGCTTGCCTCTATATTTAAAAACACCTTACTGTAGTTTGAATTCCATCATTCAAGACATTAATCCACATGATTTAACAAATTCACATTCTAACCAAACACTACTAAGGACAAGCCCAGGAAATGATAATTAAATTTTTATTAGCTCTTATTTGGGGAATTTAAATGGACATTAGAGTTATTTTCACTAACTAACACTTTCATGTTAAAACCTTACTCAGTGTCCTGAATGGGGTGATAGAATGCTGAGGGTGACATTGGTCTCCTCCTCACCACCAAGATTTAGTCCAGTGAAAGGATTAGCTCAGAGTCTAATTGAATTTGCACACATTTTTGTTCTTTTCTTCCACTCTTGGTGGGCCATTCCACCCACATAAGAGCAATGTTCTGTATGGAGAGTTGATCTACAGTGTTTCTTTGGTTTTTTTTTTTCCTTAAATTTGAATATAAAATGACATAATTTTTACATAGATATTGACAATTCTACTATTATATGCTAATGAAATATGCGCCTCCAACTTAAAATAAAACATCAGACCTTGAAAATCAGAGGGAAAATCTGTTATTATAAAATAAAAATATTAAAAACTTCAGAGAAAAATTCACAAAAACAAAGAGCTGTAAAAAGAAACATAGGGAGAAGATTAAAATTTTTCTTAAAGAGCCATGTTTTTTAATGGAAAGATTTTATATTTTAAAAGCATAGATATATGACAGAAATAGATACACACATATAAAATAGATACAGTTATAGATACCTATAACTATTTATAGTTATATACATAAGTATATATATAATAATATCAAACAATTATATTGGAGTTGATATAATTATATATACTAAAGTTCAGATGGAAAAATAAAAGTATAGGCAAATAAAAGATAGTTTTTGAAAAACCTACAGAGCAGGGCTGAAAGTACCTGACTAAATTCCAAAACATACCACGAGTCTATTGTAATAAAATACAGTTATGAACACCTAAATATAAAAATTAACCACTGCAAGATGATAAAAAGAAATCCTCAAACAGAAAGAACATTCAGGAATACAGTAAATAACAAAAGTATTTTATTTCAGATGCATTATAATTTAAAACTTATAGCGTCTGCTTGAAACCATTTTAAGACCAAAAAAAAAAAAGTGGAAAAAGTTGTAAATTTTAGAGAAAAAGTTGAAAAATATTACAAAGTATTTGCTTGATATTAGAATAAAGAAAATAACAAAATTCAATAAAATAAAACCCAGGAAATATAATAAGAGGAAATTTATATGATTATCTATTTATATGATCAAAAATCACACCTGTAATCCCAGCAGCTCTGGAGGCTGAGGCAGGAGGATCATGAGTTCAAAGCCAGCCTCAGCAAAAGCCAGGTGCTAACCAATTCAGTGAGACCCTGTCTTTCTATCAAATACAAAATAAGGCTGGGAATGAGGTTCAGTGGTCGAGTGCCCCTGAGTTCAATCCCCAGAAACCCCCCAAAAGAAAAAAAATCACACATCACAATAAATACTATAAAAAATCTGCAACATGCAAGATAACAGGTTTACATCTATAAGGTTATGAAAATACTTACAAATTGAGAAAGAAAGGATTAACAGAAGGGGAAATATACATGACAATAAGCATCAAATAAGATTCTCAACCTTGTTGATAATCAGGACAGTGCAGATTTAAAAAATACAGAGCATCATTTTTTAATTAAAAAACTGTATTATCAATATTTGTATGAATGTGAATTCACAAAATATTTTATAAAATAACCTAGAAATATAAATAAAAACAAGAAAAACCTACCTTCGTTGACCCAGTCACGTGGCTTGTGAGAGAGTTCATGCTGGAGACCTGGGTGATCCTGAGGCATAGGGACACATGGAGGAAGATGTTCTCACAGCTCTACCAGAGGCCACCAGCGCTGCACTGGAAAGTACTAACTATAAAGGCCATTATGTCCTTTATGTCCTTTATAGGAGGAGAATGGTCCAGTAGCTTCCAGAAAGTCAGAGTTTTATATAGTGTCTGGTGAGGTCTCCACATATATTATATTAAAAAATCACTTTCAAACATTCTCTCCTAGAGTCTTATTTAATCCTCTACTTACAAACAAAAAGAGAAAGAAAGAACAAGGATACAGTTTGTATAAACTTTTGAAAAAAAACTACCCAGAAAGACTGAATTAGAGTTATTACATTGAAGGGGAAGGATTGAGGACTAACCAAAGAGGTTACAGTGGCTGATAGTTTTTTAAATCCCTTATTTGACTTATTTCTTATTTGCTTATTTGACTTATTTCCCTAAGCATGCATTGTTTTTAAAGTAAAATGATTTTAAAAATCTCAAAAAATACAGACTCCTTAAATTCAGTTTTAAAAGCAAATTTACTTAACACAGTGTTGTTTTTGTTTTTGTTTGTTTGTTTGTTTGTTTGTTTTCCTAGCTTTGGAACAGATTCCTCCTAATCTAGGCTAAAATTTTGGAGGAAATAAAACAAAGTTTTTTCACTTTGCAGCTATAAACCTTTTCCTCCATGTGTGGGATAAACTGGAATGTAGCTGAAAATAGCAACATCTCTCTGCCTTCTAATTGTATGTGCAAAGGACATTTGTGCTCTGATGAGTAAAAAGGAGGCAGATATCTTGACCTCTTAGTCTAGCACATTCTTAATGTGGATTTCTGAATGCTCTATTATACACTTTGAGCTTATCTTACCCTAGTTCTCTGGGAAAGTTTACTGATACTCCTTATAAAGCCCCAACTTCAAGAGAAGCAGAACATAGAACTTAATGGAAAATAAGTTACCAGGAAAGGAGAAGGCCCCTCAGCTAGAAGGTGATTTTGGTGGATGCTGTTCTAGATACCCATGGAGGCAGGTGTGTTCCTGAGTTTCTTCTTGCATGCTTTTTCTAGGTTGATTCTGACAAACTTTCAGAATAACATAAGAAGGTCTCTCCCATCGTGGGGGACCCCAGAAGAGACCAGGAGTGACCTGTAGAGCTCTCAGTATATGAAAACCTCTGCTTTCCCTAAATTTCATATTGCAAATAAGAAAGTTCATCCAACCATAAATATATGGTTCTATAGAACTGAATTTAAAGTCTGTATACACAAAGAAAGCGTGCCTTATCTGTGTGGAGAAAGGAACCCATCAGGGCAAAGATCTCTCCTTGTCCTGGGTGCAGGGTGAAGATGAAGGAGAGCTGGGTAGCTTTCAGTTCTGCAAAGCTTTGAAAAGCAGAGAACTGAGCAACAGGCAAATTCTGTGTTCCACTATTTATATCATCAAAATAGGTAACCCAAACAAAGCAGGAAGAATGGTTATTCAGGTGCAGGGGTGCACTGGAGCCTGAAGCCTGGGCATGCTGACAGCAGCTACTGGAGAACCCAGGGAGGTTTCACATAGTGGCATAGAAGGACTGAGGGACATGCAAGCGTAGCTTTGATCCTGTACCTAGTGGCAGACAGGCATGTTTGCTAGAGTCCCTGAGCAGCTGGCTGCAGTCCTCAGGAGGATATGACATCTCTTAATAGTGGAACAGGGAGAGCTCCTAGCACATGACAGCTTCCTCTTGCCACACAGGTGGTTTTGTGAACAGCAAATGATCTGTGGGGATCTCTGAGGCCTGCAAAGTAGCTCCTCTCTGAGAACACATTGCACTATCCACGGCTGCACTTCATTCTGCACAGGTATCTATGTCTTTCATTACTGAAGAACTTATTTGGCTTGGAAATGTGTCTGTTGATATTCCCTGTCAATCACAGTACTGCCTTATTGTCAGGATCACACATCTATGAAGCAAGCTTCTAAGAAGATGTAAATAACATGGCTTATTTTCTAAGCTGAACAAGTAGTCATTAATTTAAAGAAAATCATTTGCTTCCTAATTGGCAATATTCTTGTTTTCATGAACATAAGCCAGTAAAATTATATTTACAACTAGGATGATATTCAAAATATTTAACAGCTAGAATGTCTTTGGCAAGGACTCATCAGAACAGATGCCATCTAGAAACAGCTGACACTGGTGAGTGGCAATCAAATACCAGTCCTATTTATAACCAGTCCTAGTTACAAAATGAAAAATTAAAAGGTGCATCAAGAAGTCACTGGCACAGAAAAATCTCTCTGACAGGTTTTCAAATGTCCAAAAGACATTTTTAAGATAAATAACTTACTGTGCTACAGGTTTGTCTCCTCCCTTAGAATTTCCCATACAAATCAAATGTATGCTGATAATACTAGCAAGCAGCTGAGCAGCGTCAATGCACTTAAAATTAAGAACTCCAGCATTACTAAACCGGTTTGTTTGCACCTGTATTTATTTATAACTCAACCTGCTTTATCTAAAATTTAGAAGACCATATAATATGATTAGTGAGAATTTCACTGACTGTTATGAAGAAGTCTTGAAAACATATTTGGTAAAATATGGCATAATTTGAAGCAACTATATTTGTACTATACTAAGAAATATTATCTATTAAGAAACACGAAGACAGGTTTTGATTTTACTCATGAGTAGCCATTTAAAGCTAATTCAAATGACGATCAGCAATCAAAGCCACTAAAACATCTTTACAAATATTTTATAATTTTGTTCATTCAGTCAAGTCATACACTTAATTTTCATCTGCATTATTTCACTGTACAATGAGAGAAAATATTCAGCCCGAATCCATTGGAGTTTAGTTCTCAAAAAAGATAATGTGATTGATTTTCTTTTTACTTTTATCTGCATTTTCTCCAAAGTTAAAGTTGAAAGATCCAGTTTTCTCTCTATACCTATATGATTTCTTCATCACATAAACAATTAAAATAATGGAGTTTTTTATGTAGCAAATTCCAACTTATTTGGGAATCATAGAATGATAGTATCTACCAGGTGTGAGAGAGATTTCCTCAAATAATTGGGTAGGAGCATACAGCCAAGCATTTTTACTGCATTTCTTTAGAAAATGCAACTTTTGGGCATATTCTAAATTCTGTGATTCCTGTGGCAAATTATTTTATTAAATACTTCTTCTTGTCCTTGATACATGTCTCAACCTTACCTTAATGAATTTTTGCAGTAATTTTCTCTTATGCTTTTTATTCATATCTAAAAGTATAATGTAAAATTCATCTATTAATGTTTTATTGCCACATTATTTTGCTCCTTCCTATAATTGATCTTGGAACTTGGAATATTTGTTACCTATCAATGGATCTGTGGCCACATTGTCATTAAAATGCAGCATGACTCTCCTTAAAATATGTGTGACTTTTCTTAATTAAAACAAAAGTTTAGCTGGGTGCTATGACTCACACTTGTAATCCCAGCAACTTGGGAGACTGAGCATGAGCATGGCAAGTTCAAGGCCTGTCTCAGCAGTTCAGCAAAACCCTCAGCAACTTAGTGAGATCCTGTCTCAAAATAAAAAATAAAATGGCTGAGGATGTGGCTCAGTAGCAAAGTGCCCCTGGGTTCAATCTCCAGTACAAAAAACATACATATATTTATGTATAAAATTATATAATTGGCCTAATTCCAAGAACATTAAGAAACTTAACAGATACAAGCTGCCATATTGAATAGCTTTGTCATGACAGTTGGGTTGAATTTGACTTTTGGATTTCAAAGACCTATTCCCACTATAGTCCATGTGTATGAATTTGTCAGCAAATGTTTGTGATCATAGAGAATATTATGCATATTACATTCACAGTACACTTTTGCTTTTCAAATAGGTCATGTGTAAAGGAGGAAGAATAATATAATATCAATAAAAAATCTACACACAATAATATAATATATTCATCTTTGCCAACCGTTCCAACTTCTATCCCACCAAACCATCCCCAAGATTGTTAATACTAATGTATGAAGTATGATATGTCAAGAGCTTTATAATGTTTTGAACAACCAATAAAAAAAAATTAAAAAAATTAAAAAATAAAAAAAATAAATAAATTTCCATCCATATTGATAAAAAAAAAAAAAAAAAAGCAGAAAAATGGACAGACTCAAAGGTCACAACCTTGCCTTGCCCAAGCTCTAGAGGAAGCGTTAATGAGCACGGAATTAGCCAAAAGTTGGCAGTGGTGAGATGGAAGAGAAGCAGGGGGTCCTGTGGACAATTCGCCAACTAATCAGCTTCTGAGTAATTGGAATGAGGCCATTTTAAACTTTGTTGCATTCCAGTGTGGGGACACGAACACCTTTGCAATGCACTGCATAATATCGATTTCTAATCCTGCCATTCAAATATGTCCACACATTAAAACTGAAAGATGTAATGATTATAAAGAAAAGCCAATAAAAGTTCAAAAGTATCCACTCCTAGAGAACTTCTTATGTGCCAGGATTATTCAGACTTCAGAAAATATTGAAACGAATAAGAAATTCTTCAAGGTACACACATTCTGGGGAATATCTACAATAAATGGTACCTTGCAAATTACTCTATTGCTGAGTAATACAATTAGAAATGGTGGTTATGGAAGCACATTAGGTAGATTAACATGAGAGTGGGGTGAATCAGAGAGACAGGGAATACATACAACTCCAGAAGTTTAGAGTTTAGAAGAGTAAACAGAGTTTCTTCTTCTAACCCTGAATCAAGTGTGACGCTTTTCTATAATGTCTTATAGACAAGTTGCCTTCCTGATAAGAATGACCATTTCCCCTAAAGAAATCCTTCTAGGGGCTGGGATTGTGGCTCAGCGGTAGCACACTCGTCTAGTGCATGCAAGGCCTGGGTTCAATTCTCAGCACCACATAGAAATGAGTAAACAGAATAAAGTTATTGTGTCCAACTACATCTAAAAATAAATATTAAAAAAAATACAAAAGAAATCCTTCTAAACGACCATTTAAATATGTATTTGCCCTGCTCTGGAATCTGTCATGTAATGAGCCAGCTATTGGTGTGCTTGGCTTCGAAGCCATTCTATCTCCAGCCCCAAACATGTTTTGGGAGTATCATCTCCAACTCCCCAGGTTGGTGACACAATAAAAAGAAGATAAGGGGGCTGGGGTCGTGGCTCAGTGGGAGAGTGCTCACCTGGTATGCGTGAGGCACTGGGTTCAATCCTCAGTAACACATAAAAAGAAAATAAAGGTATTCTGTCCACTGACAAATAAAAAATACATATTTATTTTGAAAATAAAAAGAGATAAGATTTGGAGTCAAATCACCACACTGAAAAACCACAGAACAGCCTCTGATTCTTGCTTTTCTCATCTGTAAAATGGAATTAAATGGCCCAACGCCTCCTCAAGGATGTCATGCAAATACTATGGAGCCCACACTAAGGTTTGCTTTCTTGTAATTTCTCTTGCATTTATTGGCCTAATGTTATCTTCATCTTTATTTTATCTAATAATATCGATGATATTTATTAATTCTGGCAGCCAAAAAATTGCTGATCCTGTGAGAACATAAGCTATATTTCTCACATATTTTGTTGCCTGTTACAGTGCTAAACACACTGTAAACATTCCAAATATACATATATTAATATATACATATACACATTATATATGAATATATACATACACGCTATATATGTATGTACGTATATGAGTATATATCCTCATGAATTAATAATATTCACACTTACAAATTAATAATATATGAGTATATATATATATATACTCATGAATCAATAATGTAGAAGATTTTCAATCAACAAAAAAGGAATAACTGAAGAACTAATGATTTAAATATAATAAGAATCATTTCATCATAACATAACTGTATAGCCATGAAATCCAGATATGACAAAGCATAATAAATGAAAGAAATAAAAGACTTTTACCAGTAATTTAAAAAATCTTTAAATCTTAATTCCTATATATTCAAGACAAAGGAAAATGTTCATATAAAAACATAAACAAAATAGATTCCAAACAAGAATTTGCTACTTTGACATGAAGTTGTACAGAATTCATTCTCAAATTATTTTACTTAACCTGAATGTGGCTGACAGTTGTTTGAAAATAACATAGTTTTTGCACAAAGGGTGGTCACCATCACTACCATCACAGTTCAAAAACCAAGCCAGGCATGGTGATGCATGCCTATAATCCCAGCTACTTGGGAAGCTGAGGCAGGAGGATCACAAGTTCAAGGCCAGCCTCAGCATCTAAGGCAGATCCTGTCTCAAAATAAAAAGTGTAAAAGGGTTGGGGTGTAGTTCAGTGGGAAAGCGTCCCCAGTTTCAATTTCCAATACTGGAAAAATAAAAGTGCAGTTTTAAAAATGTAGGATTTTCTGGCTTCCAAAAGCTATGGAATATGCATTTTATACCAAACAGAATTTAAAAGTATCTATGCCCTGCATTCTGCTGGGATAATACAATTGTGATTCCCATTTCATATGTGGTAACTAAACACAAAACACTGTCTAATGAGGTTTGGGGAGATCTTATTCAAACAGTGATTTAGAGAAGCCTGTGAGAAGCCTTGGCCAGTGATGCCTGCAGAACTTCAAGTGCCAGGCATCTGTTTCATCTCAAGTTAGATATTACTTGACAAATATGCATTTATCTGGCTATGAAGCAAACTCTTACCTCCTTTATTCTTCTTTTTTTACTTTTTTTTGTGGTTATAGGTGGACAGCATGTCTTTATTTTATTTGCCTATTTTTTTTGTATGTGGTGCAGAGGATCGAACCCAGTGCCTCACACATGCTAGGCAAGTGCTAAGCCACCGAGCCCCAGCCCCAGCCCTTACCTCCTTTATTCTTGAATCCATTTCTCCCATTCTCAAAAAAAGAGAGTGGGAGATGTGTTCAATGTGCTAGGATTCATGAGAAATGACCTCATCTTTGCTCTCAAAACATTTTCCACCCAACTCTGCAGGCATTCATACTATTTTGTTTATAGTAATTATTTATAGAGGATTCAGTATACCATGGTGATTTTTCAGTTTCTGGATTGCTAAGTACTAGGACCTGAGGTCAAAATTTGACTTTTCCATTTACTAGCTGTATTACTTTAAAGAAGTAATTTAACCTCTCCAGGACCTCCTTTCATAAATTGTAAAATGAGTATAGCGATAGCACTTCATAGAGATGCTGGAAGAATTAAGTGTTCGCTATATCTCACTAAGTGTTTAAATTAAAATTCCTTTACCCTAATACTGAAAACCTTAAGAATGTGGATAGTGTTTGCTTTTATATCCATCCTAGTACCTGGAGGAGTACTCTACATATAATATAGATATAATAAAAATGTTTTTGAATAAATTCACTGCAAATAAAATTGGGGGTTGAATACAAAATATTAATGCATATTCATATACTTGCAAGGTGTCAACCACAGCTTTTCAGAATTCCATAATATTCTAAGTCATGGGTTGGGGATGGAGGGAGAGAAGGACTTACGGAGGTAAAGGGTTCCCTGTGACTTTACTTTGAAAATGTGAATAACATTGTAATCAATTTCAAGTCTACTCATACAGATTTCAAGTCTTATTGCATATGCTTAAAAATTCCCCTATGTTGTTCTAAGGACTCAGAATATCTTTTCAGAATTTATCCAGGATTGAAAAGTAAAACCTTTTTTTTTAAGTATATGATGAAAAAAACAAAAAGTGACATAGGAGAGACATAAAACTATCTCAGGATTATATATTATAAAACAATTCTTATATGGTTGAGTTACTGAGTTTTCGAGAATTATTTGAGATGAAATATAAAACCTAAAGCTGAAAATCATAATTATCTCCTGCACCAAAAATGTAGAAATAATTGAACGCGTCATGTCCAGATAACTTGCCATCAACGGATGTTTTTCAAAGGCATTTTTGTAGACCAACCCTCCCCATAGAGTAGGTAGTGGTCACTTGTGACTATTTATATTTGCTAAAAATTCAGTCCCTTGGTCACACTAGCAATATTTCAATTGCTCAGCAAGCTGCATTTGACTGGTGACTACCTTATTAGACAGTATAGAACACACTTCTAACATCACAGAAAGTTCCAAGACACCAGAATTCTTCTCCACAGTTGGGGAGCCTAAAAGGGGGTTGAGAGCTAGTTCCTGGAATCACAGACCTGAAAATGCTGAATATGAGATGTAAGCAAAAATTACTTTACCACAGGACAGCAGAAGACTGCAGATCAGATCTGAGGTGGATTTTGAAGATCAAGGAGACTTCATTTGCATCCATTGCCTGGCTTTAATTTGCTCACTTTATGCAACAAAATCCTCAAAGCAGCGATTCCCAGACAAGTAAAGGTGTGTAATATTTGATTAATGTTCTCCTTACTTTATAAATGTTCTTATTCTTTTACTGAAAACAAGATGAATTTATTTGCATTTGAAGGTTATTGTAATCTTTGATGATTCTGAATTACTCTTATTTGCTGAATATCCCCCCCAAAAGCAATGCACTTACTAAATAAAACCCAAAATTGCTTTGTTGAGAGTTGATGCTTAACCTGGCTCAAGATAAGAAAGGAGTCTAATGTGTCAAACCCAAAACCAACCTGGGATCAGAGCTATGCATTTAGCTTATAGAACTCTTTCTTAAAATAAAACCATTTATATTAAAAGGAACAAAAACTTGTTTTGTCAGATGCATCATCTAGAAATATTGTTTTCTGGGAACATAAACACACATAAGACTCAGAGTTTAAAGTGGCTGAGAAGCTCGTCCCTGTCCCTGCTGTCTTCAGTGCGTGGCTAATGAGCGCTTGTGGAATATGATGGAAAGGGTCTCCCTAGGTGTCCCAGGGAGGTGTAATAACTTGCAAACACAAGGTGGTGCTCTGTTCTTAGGAAACAGCCTGCTTGATTTTGTTCTAGGAAGCAGAGGTCAAACATCCTTACAGCTTGACCAAATTTGTGGAGGCTTTAAAAACTGTTAATGTGCAGTTCTCACTTGAAAACCTCATCCTACCCGTTTAAAACCCATCCTTCGAAAGCCATCTAATCATAATTCCAGCCACTCGGCAAGGATCCAATTTGTCTCATTGTGCGCAACGACACTCGTTTTGATGGCAGTAGACCTTGGATCTCACCCTGATTGCCTCTTTTCATTTTCTCTGTTTGTGATTCCTTTTGATCACATAGTTCTTACACTTTTCTTTGGGGTTGTCTCGAGCCTATTGTTTCTATGAATTGAACAGACTTTTTTTCCAGACAAAATCTTCCAGGTTGACCTCCAAATGGTTAGAATGACTTTGACTCTCTTTCAACAAACCCATTGATTAGTTAACCCTTCTTTACCTCGTTCTGATTCTTGTATAAGCATGAACATATATGTGTGTATATATGTACATATAGAAAACATAATACGTATATTTGTATGTTCGCATATTTACCTAATGAAAATCTCTACTTCTACCCTTCTTCTAGGAAAATTCAGAATCATTTGAAAATGTGACTTATGCTGAATTACCCACACTTAAATAATCCTCTTTACTGCTGGATAGGGAGCAGGCTAATACCATATTCAATTTAATAATAATTTACTTTTTATGGGAGAATAATTATATATGTAGCTTCAAATACATATACAATATAAAATGCAAATTATCTACATATCTGTATTTATGTCTGTATACTGCTAGGCAGAACTAAAAGTTCAATACTAGACTTGTGTAAGTCCACATACACCAAATCTGACCATAAAATAAAATCTACTACCCTTTGCCACCAGGTAGAAAAATATAGTTTCTCAAAGAAATTTTATAACTGCTGTAAATTTCTAGAATTTAATCTCAAAATTATTTAACTCCTATTCTTCTATTCTGAATCTCACAAAAACATTGATCTTGTTTGCAATTGATTCAAAAAGTTCTCAAGAAATCAGACTGGGAGAGATCGCATACTACTCAAATGTTTTAAAAATCACAAAACAAAACATCAAGAGAGAGAAGGTTCCATTTGTTTCAGCCTGTGTTCTATAATCACATGCCTAATGAAAGTTTGCTGACGCCATGACAATGTCATAGCTTCAGCTCTTCAAAGAACATGTTGTCTGGTTACTATAGCATTTCTATATTTGAATTAATTAGAAACGGAAACATGGCTAGCATTAGCTTTGAAATTAAATGAGCCTCCTAACAGGGAAGCTAATTACTGAATTCATTCTTACAGTCTGTTTTATCAGTGAAAATTTAGGTTATTGAGTTGAACAATATGTACTCAAGACTAGTAGTGGAAATCAGGGCATCCACAGACAGAGCACAGAGGAAACCGGTGGCTCTTACCACCCTGGACCTGATATTAGTCTTTTGTTAGGGAGGATTATTATTGTTAATATTGTCACCTTTATGACAAAGGTTCTAATATGAAGAGTACTCGGAATTCTTAAAAAGGTTCCATTAGTCTATTCAGTACACTCCTTCTGCCTTCCACTAATGTATCTTTCCCACTGTGTGATTAGGGGACTCCACCGGAAGCCATAATCTGGATGTGTTGGGGGAGATTGAGGGAAGAAACTTCCATAAGCTTAAAAGACAAAATGGTTATTTATCTTCAGTATACAAATGTTTTTTCTCTTTGTGGTTTGCTTTTCTGAGTAGAAGTTTGCAGTGAACAAAGATGCTGTTTCTAATATTGTGGTTTTCAAATACCACATATCCCCACCTCCACCTCCCGCCCCACATACATACACATGCAGATATACTGTTACAGTACAAAGAGAGCAAGAAGCAGTGATGGTTAGGGGAATTAGTAGTCTCTTATACTGTTTAAACAGTGGCAAGTACAATAATATCCAGGGCCTTTGAAAAGTCAAGTAACAATAAATATTTTACCTTGCTAAAGCAACAAGATTCTTCAGAAGCAGAAAGAAATTTATCAGCATCACATTGGATATACAGCAGTACTTAATGAAGGCTGATCTGATGATACAGAGCTTCTGATGACATTTGGGTTGAAGATTCAACTTATGTCTCTAAACCCTGTGTTTCTAGGTGGAAATTGCTGGCTTAGAAGCATCTTAATATTTGAAAGCTAACATTTGCTGTTCCTGGCAGAACTTTGTGCTAACAATGCCAAGCTTCCTAGTTACTTCAGGATCATCATAGTTACCTGCTCTACCCCTACCTCTCATGGCCCATTTTGGGAGGATCTCTAGAATTTTCCCTGGAAGGGGGAGATGACATATCTGCTCTGTGCCTTCCCTGTCAATCTTTATTCCATGTTTCTCTTTAGGGTCTCCCTACTATTGAGAGAGCTTCTAGTCACATCCCTTCTGTGTGGCTCAAAGGTCTCTTGAATTCTTTTTAGGATGTTTGTACCATACTGAACTAATAAGGTTCTCGATACAGTGTACTCAAAGTCACATTAGCCTTTGATAATTGAAAAATTAGAAGTTGTCTATGTGCTAATGTATTTTTCATCATAGATTTGCAGATTATTAATATATAACAATTAAACATTTTAACTCCTTTATTTTACCTGTAAGAAATAGGTCTGGAGAAGTGGAATATTTTTTTAAGAGATCAATGTTTTTCTAAGACTTCAGTGGTTTCAAACTTTGGAAACAGGAAAATAGGAATATTTTTAAGGGAAGAAAAGAAAAAGAGAGAAGGTAACGCAGTCTTGGAAACAAAACAGAAGCTGTTTCACAGAGTCAGGACAGAGTTGGAATAGAGCGGTCTGATGCTAAGTCTCATCATTAGCCCATGATGCCCATGTTATTTTTGTTTGTAAATAACCCTCAAGATCCCATATGTAGTAATGACATTGCTCATATATAAAATATATATTATATATTGCTATTATAATATATAGTATATATATATATTATATATAATATGCATACATAGTAACATACTATGCAGCAGTTTAAAATAAGTTGGAAGTGTTGTATTATAGTAAAATATACTAAAGGGGTAATGTTTTAAAATTTAGGTTTAATGCAAGAATATGAAATAGGTGACATAACTGACATAACCTCAGTTATATAAAAAAAAGAACACAAGAAAATATGTGAAATTTGCATAGCTTACTCCCTTATTTCCTCCAGACATTTTGATAAACCATCGCTTACCTTCAAGAGACCAATACAAAACTACAACCACATTTTTCTCCTTAGCTATTAACATTACCTAGCCAACTGAAACTTTATTTACTTTATGATTTGCTTGTGTCCCCCAAGAAGAGAATATAATGACCTGAGAGGAGGCAAAGAATAAGCTGAAGGGGCAAGGTGGTGATTAAATAATTGACTGAAATTTAAGCTGATGAGGAAGTGAGAATATATGGGGGAGAAAGAGGTATCAGACAGCAAAATGTAGAACAATTATTGAATTATACATGGAAAAGAATTTGGGGATCAGAGAATTAGGATGAATGAGTATGAAAAAATAAGAAGTACTAATCAAGACTGTTTTGTTAGAAATTGGGCTCGTGGAAGGTTTGCAACTATAAAAATTAACAGCATTCACTGTGGCTGAGACTCATACAGATGTGCCTAATCATCTTTGGACTGAATTATTCAGGGAGGAAAGAGATGAGAAGGAATAGAGGAGGATCTATTGTTGATATATATATATATATATATATATATATATATATATATATAGAGAGAGAGAGAGAGAGAGAGAGAGAGAGAGAGAGAGCGCAAACTTTTATCTGTGCAAATATGTAGCTATAGAGATGTCACTTTCTTATGAAAAATTAAAACAAAAATCAGATCAAATGGAATAACATTTGGCAAATGGCTTTTCTTGCCCTCGGTAATGTATCATGAACACTATTTCACTATTGTTTATCATTGTTTTTAATGATCACAGTATATTTAATCAATAGCAAATTATTGAACATTCAAAAATTCTTCCTCATGCTTGAACCTCATAGACAAAGTAAGAACTTTGCATTTTCAATTTTCATTTTGCATGCTTCTTGCTATGTTTCGAAGGTGTCTCTTTGAACCAGGTGTTACCAATGTGAAAGTCTTATTTATTTATTTATTTATTTATTTATTTTGGTTGTTGTTATTGTGTTATTGGTCCTGGGGATTGAACCCAGGGACACTTAACCAATGAGCCATATCCCCAGGCCCTTTAAAAAAATCTTCTATTTAGAGACAAGGTCTCACTGAGTTGTTTAGGGCCTCTCAAAATTGATGAGACTGGCTTTGAACTTGTGATCCTCCTGCCTCAGCCTCCAGAGCTTCTGGGATTATTGTGTGCCACTAACCCCAGTGAAAGTCTTAAGAGGTAGATCCTCTGTATGCGGAACTGATCAGGAGGCCTCTTCTTTTGAGAGTGGAGATTAGGGCTTTTATTAAAGAGGCTTCACACACATTTTGTAGCTCTTCCCTCTGCTTCGAGCCATGTGAGGACACAGAGTTCCTTCCTCTTGAGAAAGCATCTCTCATCAGACAACCAAAGCTCCCAGCACCTTGAATTCCAAGATCAAGGTGCTGGGAGGTTTGGTTGTCTGGTATATATTTCCTTTATTTATAAATTGCCCCATCTGTGGCATTCTGTGTGTACACCAGCATAAAACAATCTGAGATGCTTGTTTTCATTCTTTGGGTAAAATTCTAGAAGTGGAATTGTATAGCAAAAGATTATACAGAATTCACAGGCTGATACTAATTCCTTAAAAAAAGCACTTGTTAAGATCTTACAATGTGATTGGCTCAACTATAGGCCTTATAAATGCAGCAATCATCAAATTAGGAAAAATGGCTATTCTTATGGATTTTATGTCCTGATAATATGACCTAATGTACTATTTACTTATGTTTTGCTAGTGTCCCCAATAGAAATATAATTGAGATGGTTCCAACAATTTATATTCCCACCAACGCTGTTTCAAAGTATCCATTTCCTTGTATTTTCACTAGTTCTGGATATTTCCAAATTTTTATAATTTTGGCCAATTTTTGTTTTTGCCTATTTCAATTGTTTGAATACTTTGCATCATTTGATTACTAGAGAAGTTGATATATGATAGAGTTATTAGGCATTGCACTTCTACTCTGGATTTTTTTATGTATTTTGCTCATTTTTTTCTATTTGGCTATCTGACCTTTTTTCCTTATTTGATTTATAAAAGGGTTCTAAAGGAAAAGAAATATAAACTTTTTAATGAAGAATAATTTTTCAGGCTGCCCAGCAGTCAAGTTCCCTTTCTACTGTGGGAGAACTCCACCCTGCCTCCCACTGGAAGCCCAGTGATAATTGCCATTTTCTCTTTCCACTCTATAGAGAGCTTATCTCCATAGCAACCAGATTAGTCACATGACACCAGGACTGCCAATCAGATGCTTTTGCTGGGATGTTGAATGTAGACGAAGCATGTCCAAAGAGAGTCTTTGGGGATAATTTGAGGTGGTTTTGTTTCAGTAAAAGGCCCAGAAACTTCACAATGACTACTGGGTGAGAAGTTGCTACTCTATTACAGGATTTTGCTATATTTGTTCTGCCTCACCTCTGATTCCAACTCAAGCCTTCTTGTTGGTCTCTGAGAAACTTCCAAAATTATTTCTAGGCTTACATTAGCCAGTAATTTTTTGTTGCTTTGTAAATAAGAACATTGTAAGTTTAAATATTTTGTTTGTGTATTTGTGTATGTATATATAGTAATATGTATATCAATATGTCATATATTTTCTAATTATTTCATAGAGCATTTACCACACACAATGTTTTAATTTTTATTTAGTCAAACGGTCCAGTATTATGGTGTGTGTATTCTATAATTGATGTTTGTTTTCAGGATTTAATAATACCAAAGATTTTAACATAGTGATTTATTATAACTTCTCATTTATCTTACATCTTTACTATATTTGTAGTTCACCATGACATCAGCGGTGACTTGTAACTCATTTGTTTTCTTTATTTTGGTTCAAAATAACAAAATAACAAAATAACAAAATAACAAAAGAAGAATCTTAAAATGGCTACCCATCCTCTTGCCCTGCCCTCAGGGGCGAGCAGTTCACTTACCCTCAGTCGCTCCCCGTGCGAGCCACCAAAAATTCAAATACGAGTAGATCAACTCAAATCACTTAATGACTTTCAAAAGTTATTAGGAGACATAAATTGGATAAGGCCTTATTTAGGTATACCAACAGGAGAGTTGGGACCTTTATTTGATATCCTAAAAGGTCCATCAGATCCAAATTCACCCCG